>NC_134240.1:97583873-97910123 GCF_965152275.1 Natator depressus | reverse complement strand
GAGAGGTAAGTGTAACAAATGAAATATTTTCTAAAATAACACATTTTAAAAATATGCCAAACATATGTTTACAAAGATACTGATATTATAGTGCATTAAAAACAGATTAGGGTTTTTAACAAAATGAAGTTGTTTGGCACCATTTTTCCCCCCTGGCAGTGTCTCCTTTCAATGATTCCTGGAACTTACTTAGCATAGAAATTAGCATATATTATCACTAACGCTGTTTGGAAAAGTTCTGACAAAACATTTATTTGTTTGTTTGGCAAATTTTTTACCAAAAACAATTTGTTGTAATCGGAACATTAGGCAGAAACAGTTAGATTTCAATGAACTTCTGATGGACCCCATGCAAGATTCCATTGGAAGCCTGTCTGGTTTCCTGCCAGCTTATCCACTCAGCTCCTTGGCAGCCTCCTAAAATAGGGGGCCTTCGAGCTTGGGAGTCAGTGGTCCCAGGGAATCCAGGCTCCTGACTCTCCGTTAGCCTGCCAAACTGGCTGCCATGGAGCTGGAGAATATGGAAGCCCTGGCAGTGGTGGGCTAGAATGAACATTCTTGTCATTTTCACTGTTGCCCACCTATGAATAGCAGCAGTGACCAGACTTTTGTTAAGGTGACAAGAGTCTGGTCAGTTTCATCTCTTCAATACATTGGTGGACAGCTGTGAAAGTAGCAAGAATCAGGTGAGTCCCCAGGCAGTGGGAGATCTCACGAGATCCCATCCCTTTGTGCCTCTCATTACAGATGGAAAAAACCGGGCTTTTATTTATCTCACATTGTGCTACCACACAATTTTTTTGGCATTAGGATTCTTCCATATAAGGGCCAGCCCTAGACCAAATGGCACCCCATGTAAGGAGCAGTCTTCAGTTTCCCTCCTCCCATTTGTTAAACTTTTGAATACCTGATTTTTATTGTATTTGTAGCCCATTTCCCGAATTTGATGCACAAGTTGCATGCATGATTTATCTCTGTCATATAAGGAAATAAATTTGCAAGCTAGGATCTGTAAGTCTGTATTTATTCATGCTATATATATATATATATATGCAAATAAAAAAATTGTTTCCTCTAAACTATAGAAACTTTTTAATTTTAAGAAATGTACTAACTCAAATGTACTAACATCAAGAAATTGAACTAATATTGGGTGCACCAGTATTAAATGGTGTTACAGTTGGTGACAGCCTTAGAATATTAACCTTAGTCCTCACATTTCGATTCCTTATCTTCAGGTAAATCTGTTAATTTCTTAGTAATAGGACTTCCATCATTTAAGCTTCACTCCTCAATTTCTTCTGCACTGGGATGATCGTTGCCTAAAGCCCAGTCTGTGTTCCGTTTCAGATACTTCCCCATCAAATTTGCCCTTTGCTGCAAACTAAATTGCAATTGAGCTTTTCACTTCTTATACTGAGCTCCTGATGGCTTCTTTGGGGGCATGATTTATTTTCTACAGGGGAAAACAGACAGTATTAGGGAGAGCAAAAGTCTGTGTTCCACAGTCTTAGAAAGTCATCAAACATTATATGTTAAGCATGGCAAAAGAAGTAACAGTATTTCTTTTATATTGTTGTGTGGGGTTCAACAGAGATCTCTGGTGCTGCATTAAATATGTCCTTTATTAGTCACTACTTACACTCTTCAAATCTTAAAACATTACATAATAAAATAAGGTTCACAATATCGCAGCTGGGCGCTCACTTTGTTCTTATATTTCACTGATTGACTGGTGATGCCCTGCTCCTTATAGAACTGCGAGAGTACGACTGACCACATTCTAGGTGGTTCAAGGAAAATGTAGTTCTGAAAGTCTGGAAGGTTCCACAAAATTCTACAATGCCAGACAGAGATTGTAGCACTCAAGCCTTCCAGGTGTTATGGAGCACTGTGGAGATATAACACGTGGATAAATACAGAGAAACTGTCAGACCATGTCCTAACTAATGCAAAAGTTGCATTAGTTACACTCAACCCATCTTGTAGACCCGACTTTTACCCTGAATAAATTTAATAAATGTTGCTTTCCCAAAAGGACAGTGGATGCCAAACATCAGGTGAGATCAATCCCTAGCAAGTGATATCAGTTTGGCAAGGATTAAAGCTATAGTTTACACCACCTCATGTGTGCCCCCCCAAAAAAAGTTTGTCACATGATTTAAATGGGGGATGGTAACTTATGAACCCTTTGCTAAATTAGCTCAGATTTCAACCACTAACCCTATTCCAAATGCTCAAGACACAGCAATTATCAAGAAAGCATGTGGATTTAATGCATTTATAAAAAAATTGCCTGCTAAACAGTAAACTAATCTCAACCTTAACTGCAACCTCACTATAATTGTATCTAAATATTATTATTTATACTGCAACACCTAAATTGTAAACTGTGATTGGTTGGTAATGATGTGTTTAAGAAAGTTATTCTAATAAGATACCATTTTGAAGGTATCTCAGTATTCTTAGACAACTTTCAACAGATATCTCTGGAAAATTCTAATCTCTACTATCTGCTATCCAAAAACCCCTTGTTACAGTTTGTCCATTCCAAACAAATGCTGAATATAAATGCACAGATTATTAGGTCCCTTTGGTAATGGAATAGTAGGACTGACATTAACAAATATTTCAAGAACTTAAACCACCGTTGTCTTCCACCGATCTTTGACTAGCTGTTGTTGTTCTGGTCCCTCAGCACAATTTAGAGCAGCCCAAGGACAGTTCTAAATTACACTGCTGCACATGTCCTCAAAAAGTAGATCCTGGGGGATCACAGAAAAGCCATGGTTATGTCCTTATGCTGGCCACAGGGTGAGGATGGATGTGAAGGAGTCATTACACCAGCTTCATGCCATTAAAAGTAACTGCCAACATTGCTGTAATCCTCCCAAGGTCAGCTGTGTTGGTTGTAGGCCAGCTTTGCCCTACCACTGTGAAGTAAAACAGTCATAGGGTAGCCCAAGATCTGAGCCATGATGTATAAATTAATGTATTTTTGAAAAAGTCTTATCACCAGAAAGCTGCAGTAACCTTACATATTGTGGCTTCCCTATTGTTGTTCCACCTTACCTATCGTTTAGAGAGACCATGTGATTACTTGAATTTGCACTTCCAAAATCCACATAACCTATAATTTTCACGCGCACACACACACACACACACACACACACACACACACACCAGAAGTATCTTCCCCATTTTTCAGCAATAATTTAATAGCAGAGTGCCCTAGTGAGGTCTGAGATTACTAAAATGTATTTACTTTTAAAAAAATATGCAAACACTAATACACTATCAATATGATCATAAATTATGACAAGTATACTACACTCAAATACACAAAGTACATTTTGTGCTTCTTGATTTATATTAATTGTATTTGATGCTTACCTCCCATTTCACAGAATTCAGTCATTATTGTCAATTAGCAATGTTTTACTTTAGTTATCATGGGTGTTCTTAGCTTTTCACCTATTCTGTTAGTTTGCTTAGACACAGGGCAAAATATTCCAGGCAAACCAAAATATTGATTGCCTGCTCAAGTTCACATACACTCTAGATATTACTACAGCCAGTCAAAATATGTAATGAAGTATATAACTGACAGGGATGTTTTGAATCTTAGTGTTTGCAAAGCACTTTCAGAATGTTTGATGAAAGATACTAAATAAGTGAGGGTGTATTGACAGGTTTCAGAGTAGCAGCCGTGTTAGTCTGTATTCGCAAAAAGAAAAGGAGGACTTGTGGCACCTTAGAGACTAACCAATTTATTTGAGCATAAGCTTTCGTGAGCTACAGCTTCACTTCATTCCACTGAATGCATCCGATGAGGTGAGCTGTAGCTCACGAAAGCTTATTCTCAAATGAATTAGTTAGTCGTGGTGCCACTAGTACTCCTTTTCTTTTTGAGGGTGTATTATTATTCAATACATTCTTTCACCTTAGTATACAAAATATTATTAGTTACAAAACTATATAAAGAAATAACAGGCTGCATTGTGAGCATTACACAACTCGAGAACAGCTGTCTTCAATGATACTAGGCAGATATGTGAAATTACATATGAATTTAAGTGTTTGAAAGGTTGGGATCTGAGACTAAGTTTTTTGGAAGGGACTATATCTTCTTGTATGTATGTTGCCTAGCACACTTTGGGTGCTGCCACAATATAAATAAATAAATGTGCCTGCTTTTGTTCCCACTTTTCTAAAACCAAAATTGTCACACTTCTCTGTATCGGATGAGCTATTCTAAGCTGCACTGCAGTTCGACATATTTTCAGGTGGTTAGCAAATGTAGTGAAGAAACAGACAAGAAAATGTGAAATCTATACTTAAAAATACCCATAAATGGAGTTCTTACAATGTTCTTCTGAGAAGATTTTGTGCTTTGAGCTACTGCATGGTATTTGTACATCTGTATTTAGTCTGGAACTGGGAGGGGTACAGTACTATAAATGGAGTACTTGTGGCACCTTAGAGACTAACCAATTTATTTGAGCATAAACTTTCGTGAGTTACAGCTCAAGCTCACGAAAGCTTATGCTCAAATAAATTGGTTAGTCTCTAGGGTGCCACAAGTACTCTTTTTCTTTTTGAGAATACAGACTAATACGGCTGCTACTCTGAAACCAGTACAATAAATGTTTGTTCTCTGTTCTTTTGGAGCCATATATACCCAACTACATTGGTGGGAGTGAGGTGAACTAGAGATCTTCCAGAGTTGAGCTAAGACCTTCAAATTTCTTCCAGATGTTGCTTACTTTGAGCAGGACACACCTGCTCTGATAACTGTCATTAAGACATCGCAGATGGCAGTGCGGTTAATCACAAAGTTGCTAACTGAAGAAGATTCCCAGTTATCTGACCTGCTATGTAATATGGATCGGAACAACTTAAAAATGACTTAGTACATCTATCCTTATCTATTTCAATCAAAGTTCCTTCTTTCCTTTGCTGTCGTATACACAGTGGAAACTCAGCCTGTAGTGGGGAAAAACAAGAGGGGACTGAGGTAGCGGAAAAATCTCTGGAAGTCCAACAAGCTATTTCCAGATTATACCTCTCATCTTCCTATTGTGAACCCCACAGTTATCAGAGCATAGGAGAGCTGTGCAGGATCCATCCTTTCTTACAAACATCACACCAACAAAAACCCTCTTCAGTCTTATACTTCCAGCATGTTCAGAATAGATGCTATTACACTGAACACCACCAGTGTTCTGAAATAACTTCAGTTCAGCCCATGGATGTATTTACACATTGTAATTAACATTTTAACGTAATTTGAAATAGAGATCACGGAAAGAGAGGAGAATTATGAAATACCAATGACAATTAAAAAAAGTAAAATGTTGTTAAATTCCCTTGGCCTTTTATTCATTTTACATTGTGCTTAGTAATACAGCATGCTTCTAAACCTGTCCCCTTGAACACAACAAATAGTTTACAAAGCCTGACAGGCTTATTTTTGTTCCAAAAGCAATTCTGAATCTGGAAAAAAAAATTTTTTCTTGTGGAGCCATGAAAATTGGGATTATAGCCATAAAAATCACAGAAGAAACAGATTTTCTGCTCTGCAGCTGAAGCACCAAAGCGTAGTCTTATTAAGCAAACAACCAAAGGAAGGGGGAAAAAAATCTATGAAATAGATGGGGAGAAAGGGAGCAAAATACAAAATCCTGGATCTGGTTTTGATGCATTTGGGATAAATTAGACACTTATTTAAATGCATATTGAAAATCAATTATACATTGTATAATTTTTAAAACAAATAAGAAATTTTAATTTAAGAATATAAGACCCTTCTTTTGCTGAAGGCTATTTTCAACAGAAATCCATCATTCATTATCTTCTCAAGCACAGCAGAGGAGCTGCGGAGTTTTACACCAGGCATGATCATGTTGCAAAAGAGAGACTGTGCTAGGAAGCATCTGTCAAAAGCTCTGTGCACAGTTTTGCCCCTGCAGCAGCTAGGTCAAAATTTGATGCTAACTGATTTTCTCAGACAAATTTGTGATGGAATATTGTTTAAGGGGGAGATTTTCAGAGGTACTAAGGGGAGTTTATGGGAAATGAGCTACCCTTTGTACCTTTGAAAATTTCCCCCTAATATTGAAAATGGTTTCAGCACTGTTTACATCAAATTATGACTCATTCACAGTAGAAGCAGAATTCTGAAAGCTATTTTAGCTGGCAGAATTTGAGGTCTCTCAAACACTTACTTTACTACTCAGCATAAGCCTGAAAGCTGAAGTAAATGGGATTACCTCATGCCCAACAGTACTAGAAAGCCAGTGCAAAACCATTCCTAGTATGGTTTTCTGTAGTGTAGACAAACACTTGTGGGGGGTGGTTTACTTGTATTTGCCTACATTTTATGCCAATAGCATCATCGCATCATATGAGTGCATAACATAAAGGATCTCATTCGCTTGCCCTCTCTCTCTCTCCTCCCCCTTTTTAAAATTGGGTTAAAGAAGTGCATTTTTCATTTTGTTCTGACAGTGGCAAGATTTGTGCTCATCCTGATGTGCTCTATAGTCATGAGCCAGCTCACAAACAACCTCTGTCACCATCATGCAATAGCCTCTGTCATTTTGCTGCCAAAGAAGGTAGCTGCTGATGGTTCACATGATGGCTAATGGTGAGACGTCCCTTTAGGTATCTTGCATCCTTTTCACTGCAGGCCCTAAAAATAAGGACTGAAGCCTTGAACCAGACTCAATATTCAGCAGAAAACCATTGTAGCGAGTGGAACACCAAGGTGAAGTGCTGTTGGTAATACCTGGAGAGCCCAAAGGCTGCAGCAGAAGGATTTCGTGATCTGAGGAAGTCACCCCAGATAGAACTTCCATCGAATGAATACGTTCTGTTCTCTCTCTCTCTCTTTTTTTGATAAATTGAATTCCTCTAAGTATTTATTGTTATTTGAACTACAAAACTCTGGTTATCTTTACACATGGGGAACAATAGTTGCAAAAGGCAATTAGTGCTGTGTAAAATACATGTAAAGAAAGAGGAATGCCAGTGAGGGCCTTGTCTACACTACAGAGTTTGTTGACAAAAGTCATGTCGATACTCAGAAAGCACTATAATAAAAATCAGTATCGCATGTTCACACTCTGTCGGCAGAACGTGTCTACAGTTGGGGCACTATCATCGACAGCGTAAGCAATGCACTGTGGGTACCTATCCCACAGTCCAGCTCGACACCTTCTGCCTCTAGGTCTTGTGGGAAGGTAGAGCGAATCATGGCACATCTTGGGACTGGGCTCAATGTCCCATGATGCAATGTTTTCTGTCCCAGTATTCCATGGACTTCTGGCTTTCTTTCAGAGCATTTTTCAATGGCCTTTGTTTGCTATATACCCCAGCATGTTTGTAAGAAAGGATGGATCCTGCACAGCTCTCCTATGCTCTGATAACTGTCATTAAGACATCGCAGATGGCAGTGCAGTTAATCACAAAGTTGCTAACTGAAGAAGATTCCCAGTTACCTGACCTGCTATGTAATATGGATCAGAACAACTTAAAAATGACTTAGTACATCTATCCTTATCTATTTCAATCAAAGTTCCTTCTTTCCTTTGCTGTCATATACACAGTGGAAACTCAGCCTGTAGTGGGGAAAAACAAGAGGGGACTGAGGTAGCAGAAAAATCTCTGGAAGTCCAACAAGCTATTTCCAGATTATACCTCTCATCTTCCTATTGTGAACCCCACTTCAAATACAAAGTAGGATGAGAAGAGAGACTATAAATAGGATCTAGCAAATTTCCTTGTTTAGGATTTATACAAAAACAGAAAAAAAAGTAACATTTTCCTGAACAGTTCCTGAACTTTTAACCTGATCTCCTTTATGCTGCACTATACAGACTAGCATACAAAAAAAAAAAATCAGATGAAGAATAGTTTTACATAATACATTATGCAACCAAGGCAGCTTCATCAGGGTTAAAGCTTAAAAAGATAGGCCCCATGCCAATTTACACCAGCAGAGATTTTGTACTAGCCTTTCTTTCTTAGGGCACATTAACTACCGGAGGCAACAGCGATCATCCTTTCATTTCTTTGTTTAGACAGCTGTGAAAGAGACATGATACCAGGTTTGAAGGAAAAGAGTTAAGTACAGGAATTATCCTTAAACTCTGTCCATCCTCAACACTATTAAGGCATTAATTTCACATTCATTTTTGACATAGGTGTAAATCCTAATTCTTTCTCAACAACACTGGTATTTTCATACACCATACATTCATTTGCTAGGCAACTCTTAGCATCTGAAACTGGCACAGAGTAAATGAGTGGCATTAAACATAAGTACCTTCTTTTGTCCATGCCATTGCTTATTACTTGTATTCTACTAACTGCAATCTACCAAAGCAGATGTAGTATTGAGGAAATGCCAGCTCTTTGCAAGAACAGTATGCCTTATGCCAAGTCATTTATATGAACATGACACTTCTTTTGAAGTTTTGAATATAGTAGCACATCATTTTTCCTGTACAAATTATGTACATCTTTTCATATGATGAAAAGCAATGTTTTTTTCCATTCCCATAACTGAAAAACATGCTAAAATGTGAACCATTTAATCACCTCATCTTCTGTAAATGAGAGAATAAGTTTATATAAGACTTTTTTTTTACTTGTACAATTAAGATTCTTTGAGTGGTGGGTGATTCTAGAAATGTGTGCAATTGACATAGGAACATAAGCTTGAAATTCCTGACAAGGATTTCAAAATTACTAAAGCTGCATTTAAAGTGGCAAAATTTGGGCCCATAATTCACTGGATTAGATGACACAGTGGTAAAAATCCTGAGTTCTTTCTATATCACAGCTTCCATCACTGCTACCACCAATGGTCCTGCACTGGTGATGAATTAT
Organism: Natator depressus; assembly: GCF_965152275.1. Lineage (NCBI taxonomy): Eukaryota > Metazoa > Chordata > Testudines > Cheloniidae > Natator > Natator depressus. The sequence goes on along the minus strand of NC_134240.1, from coordinate 97,901,228 downwards.
GTATCTGATATTCCCTAGTGCTACTTTCCTAGACAAGGCCCAAAGTTCTTCCAGAGAATCTTTTTCACAATGTACACTCAACCAGCTGCATCCTGGTATGGAACTGTGGGTGTTCAGCAAGTGCTGTATAGGCATGCAGGGCCAGAACAGTCAGTAAAGCTTGCTACTCACTGCTTTGAGTTGCCTCGGAAGCTTTGTAACAACTGGCACAGCTGAAGAAACCTGCAAGTTGTTTGGTTTGGATAAGCATCCTTACAAATCTACAACGTGGACTAGAAATTATTATTATTTAATATTTATATTGCAGTGGCACCTAAAGCCTACAATCATGCTGCGGTGTACTGTACTTCAGCTCATACAAACACATCATAAAACAGTCCCTAGCCCCAAAGAGTTAGAAATTTCTATCAACAGAGGCTATAATCAAGAAGTGAAGAGGTGCATGACAATATATAATGGGGAACAAATTATTCTGATTTTTTAAAAACTTTCAACAAAGGTTTGATTCATGTATATCTTATGGGAGCGGTGAAGGTTTGGTTCTCTTTTATCCTTATTTTATCCAGTCCTGTGATGAGAGTAAAATCATCATAGTAATATTCGGGAATAAAGTGGTACCTGTAAGGACCGAACAGTTTTTTGTCCAATTGTATTATAAAGTCATTTCTATTCTATTTGTATCTGCAAATCAGAATTAAAATTCCAACAATTACTTGGATCTGAATGGGACTGTTAGTCTCTATAGAAGCAAAACCGTACAGGGAAAGGGAGGACAAATAGTCTTCTTTGTTTGATACTCAGCCAGAGTCACTCACTAAGGTTCTGGAATTGCTTCAGGAATTCCACGTTATGGCCTGAAAGTTAGACTTTATCATCCAAAAAGGAAGAGTCTAATTAAGACATTATGACATTCACATTGGACCTAGATAGTGCAGTTTAGTAATTTTATGGATTCACAGATTATAAAGCCAGAAGGGACAAATATGATAATCTAGTCTACCTCCTATATAACACAGCTTATAGAATTTACCCAAAATAATTAATTTTGAACTAGAGCATCTCTTTAAAAAAAATCTGAATCTTGATCTAAAAATTGCCAGCGATAGAGAACCCACCATAACCCTTAATAAATTTGTCCAATAGTTCATTAGTTAGTCTCGCTGTTAAAATTTGTGTTTTATTTCCAGTCCAAATATGCCTATCTTCAAATTCCAGCCACTGGATCTTGTTATGCCTTTTTCTGCTGGAACAAAGAGCCCATTATAAAATTTTTGTTCTTCATGTAAGTACTTATAGTTTGTGATCATGTAACCCCTTACCCTTCTTTTTGTTAAGCTTAACAGATTGAGCTCCTTGAGTCTATCGATACAAGACATATTTTCCATTCCTTTAATCATTCTTATGGCTCTTCTCTGAGCCTTCTCCAATTTATTAACATTCTTGAATTTTTGACATCAGAACTGGACCCAGTATTCTAGTACTGGTTGCACCAGTGCAAAGTACAAAGGTAAAATAACCTCCCTCCTCTGACTCAAGATCTCCTGTTTATACATCCAAGGATTGCATTAATCCCTTTGGACACAGTGTTACATTTTTCAGAGTAACAGCCGTGTTAGTCTGTATTCGTAAAAAGAAAAAGAAAAGGAGTACTTGTGGCACCTTAGAGACTAACCAGTTTATTTGAGCATGAGCTTTCGTGAGCTACAGCTCACTTCATCGGATGCATAGCATATCGTGGAAACTGCAGAAGACATTATATACACACAGAGACCATGAAACAAAACTTCCTCTCACCCCACTCTCCTGCTGGTTCAGCTGATTATCTACCCTGACCCCAAGTCTTTCAGAATCACTGCTACCCAGGACAGAATTTCCCCATTATGTAAGTATAGCCTACATTCTCTGGCTGTATAACTTTGCATTTGGTCATATTCAAACACATATTGTTTGCGTGAACCCAGCTTACCAAACAAACGAAGATTGCTATTTATCAGTGATCTATCCTCCTCCTTATGTACCACTCCTCCAATCTTTGTGTCATTTGCAAACTTTGTGATGATTTTATGTTTTCTTCCATGGCACTTATAAAAATGTTAAATACTGTGGTGCCAGGAACTGATCCCCGTGAAACCCAAATAAAAACACACCCACTTGAAGATGATTCCCCATTTACAATTATATTTTGAGATCTGTCAGTTAGCCAGTTTTTAAACAATTTAATTTGTGTCATGTTAATTTTATGTCATCCTAATTTTTTGATCAAAATGTTATGTGGTACCAAGTCAAACACCTTACAGAAATCTAAGTATATTACATCAACATTATTACCTTTATCAACCAAACTTATACACTCAGTCATCAAAAAAATTCAAATTAGTTTGACTGGATGTATTTTTCATAAAAAAGCTATGCTGATGGGCATTAATTGTATTTTCCTCTTTATCAATCAAGTCCCATATCAGCTATTCCATTATTTTGTCCAGGATTATGTAACCAGCTGAAATTGGAGCCAGGTTGAGAGCCCTTTGGCTAAAGTCAATCCGGATAAAGCAGAGTTAATGTGTGTTAGCTGGGGTAAAAATTAAGAGCTAGTAACATTAAAATATCAGCATTAAAGCTATTAGGTACACCTTTGAGGTAAATAACCGTCAGATTTAGGCATTTGAGGGAACCTCAAATGGAAACATTTTATCAAAGCTATGTCTACACTTAAAAAGCTGCAGCAGCACCATTGCAGTGCTTCAGTGTAGCTGCTCACTTCAGCGACGGGCGGTGTTCTCCCATCACTGTAGTTAATTCTCCTCCCCGAGAGGTGGTAACTAGCTCAAAGGAAGAATTTTTCTGCTGACTTAGCATGGTCTACACTGGGGGTTACATTGGCATAGCTATAGCTCTTGAGGTGTAGATTTCTCACACCCCTAAGAGACTGTCACAACCCAATGGCCCCCTCCCTGAGGGGGTCCCCTGGGGAAGCAGATCAGCATTGTATGTTGCTAATGCTGGTGCAGGCATTGCAAGCCATTTTGGGAAGGGTTAAAAGTGTGAGTGTGGAGTGAAACATTCCTTTGCAGGTTGTGAGAGGCCGAAGGGGGAGGAAGAGAGAGACGGAATGGGTTAACTCGATGTTCCAGCTAGGTCCAGCAGAGATAAGATGCTGACTCCAGCCCAAGGACATGGCACACAACTGACTCTCGGCTGCCTGTCAAGACAGACGGGGGGCTGGATTCCAACCACGACCAGCCGTAAGAAAGGAGGCTTCAGCTGAACAGACTTGTAGGGGCTGCGAAAACTAGTGAGACAGTGAAGGCCAGCAAGGAGGAAAACAATGGTTTTCGCATCCCAAACAACAGTTTTTGTTTCCCTGAAAGCCGGTATGTTTTGGAAAAGCTGAGGAAGCCACAAAAGGCTGGTTTGGACTGGTTCAAAGAGCACGGGGGACAGAGGTCCCTAAACGAAACACCCCCAAGAGACTCCAGGACTTAAAACCTTCCCGGTATCTAAAGCAACTCAGAGATCAACAGCGGACCATGGACGACCTGTGCACAGGACAGAACTCCGATCCACCTCTTCCCCTCTTCTTTTTATGTTACACCCAGGCTTGGCCAGCCTCGGGTAGTACGTGTGAGTATGAAAGTGGGTTAGGGCTTGGGGCACTAATGCTTTCTTCCTTCCTCTGAGTGATGTGGGGAACCCCCAGCACTCTCCGCTGTTATTTTAATTTTAATTTTATTTTATTAATAAAGCTTTAAAATTGAGACACTTGGTGTGCTCCTTCATCCCCTCCCCAAATGATCCTGCGGCCTCAGCCTGATCACCTGATGCCTCAGGAAGACTGGTAACTTAAATCTGTCACAATATCTAGCTATGCCAACGTAAATTTTTAGTGTAGATCAGCCCTTAGGTGCTCTGTTTGGTGTGGCTGTTTCTGTCAGATTAATAGAAAAGATTTAAAACAGTTGTAAGAGATAGTTATAGCAAAACCTAATAAAGTTTTCCCTATGAAGCAGCTGCTACCTGCTCTTTCTGTAGTAACTCAAACATACATTGAGGGCCCTGTTAAAGGCACACAAGAGTCACTGTCTATCTCAAGACATACAGACTGTTCATTTACACCTTTTATGAATTTGCTAAAATGTTGTCTTCGTTAAAACCTCTCTCAAACTGATGTGTGAATAGAATGGGTGGAGTCTGCCTCAGCCAGGAAATTCCACAGTACCAATAGGCGTTCTGAGTGCAAGGGGATCCCACCCTGGTAGATAAAAAGAAATCCAGGGAGAGAAAAGCCCCAAAAGAGATTTGCTTGGGAATAAAATTATTTTATATCAGTGATGTCAACCTGTCCTGACAGAAAGACACTGTAAAACAGTGGTGGGCAACCTGTGGTCTGTCAGGGTAATCTGCTGCCGGGCCACGAGACAGTTTGTTTACATTGACCGTCCGTAGGCACAGCTGCCTGCAGCTTCCAGTGGCCGCAGTTTGTTGTTCCTGGCCAATGGGAGCTGTGGGAAGCGGAGGCCAGCACATCCCTGTGGTGTGCACTGCTTTCCGCAGCCCCATTGACTGGGAACGGCAAACTGCAGCCACTGGGATCTGCGGGCAACCATTCCTGCAGATGATCAATGCAAGCAAACTGTCTCACGGCCCACCAGTGTATTTACCCACCACTGCTGTAAAGAGTTAGACTTGTATCAATTGTAATGTAGTAGATTATTTCTTTTCGGTATGGGTTATTGTGTGTCACCATTTTAGGCCTTATCAGGATGATAAGAAAAGCTGAGGGGGAGGATAGGGTGTTATGAGCTGGGTGAAACCTTGTTATGGCTTGGGTTAAAATCTCCTTCAAACTGAGGTATGAATGAGTCACCCATTTAAGACAGTTGTAAGAGACAGTTAAGGGACACACCTAAAACAAAGCCTACTAAAGTCTGCCCAGAAACTAGGATCAGGTGGGTGAAGGGTTCAGGTGGAATTTGTAACCTGTCGGTATGTGGGGATAGTGTAGGAAAGAACACTCAAAAACTGCAAAAAACTAAGGGCTTGTCTACACTTGAAATGCTACAGCCACTTAGCTGTAGTGTTTTTTCCATCAACCTAGTACCGTCTACACTGAGAGCTAGATCAGCTTAATTATGTCACTCGGGTGTATTTTTAAAACCCCTGAGTGAGATACCTGGGTTGATCTAGTTTTCTAGTGTAGACCAGCCCTGAGAAGGAGAATGAGCCTGAAGAAGCAGCTGAAAGTATGGTAGCTAACCCTGGAAGAAACTTGGGAAAAGGTTTTTGGGTTAGGAGTGCAGGCTGAAAAAAGAGTGCTCTTGGTGCTGTGAGCAAAAGAAGTTGTTTCCTGCTATTTGATCCCTTCTCAATTCAGAGACACAGAACTTTGTACAGTATTTGTAAATAAACAAAACTGCATCAAAGAAATATCTGTTACCAGTTTCTGCCCCCTACAGGAATACCCACAGGCTGCTCACGTTGAAAAGAGATCACAGACCCCATCTCTTTCCCCAGTTCTTGCCTAAAAAACAAACTGAAAGGGGGGGGCTCTGTTACTAAAATCTGCAATCTTTGTTGCCTCCACACTCCACTTATTTCTAAGCTCTTCAATACAGAGCTGGTGGCAGAGTGTAATGGCCAGGAATGTAACTGTCAGTTCTCAGGGATGGCTCAGATCCGTAACTATGAGCTACTCAACCCCAAGAGATTTTGTCATAAAACTCTTTTTGGAATTCCCTGTACTAACAGCAAGGTTGGTTGCTCCCATCTATTCTCCTGTAACTAGGTTTCAGAGTAACAGCCGTGTTAGTCTGTATTCGCAAAAAGAATCCGATGAAGTGAGCTGTAGCTCATGAAAGCTTATGCTCAAATAAACTGGTTAGTCTCTAAGGTGCCACAAGTACTCCTTTTCTTCCTGTAACTAGGGTGACCAGATGTCCTGATTTTATAGGGACAGTCCTGATATTCGGGGCTTTTTCTTACATAGGTGCCTATTATCCCCCACCCCCGTCCCGATTTTTCACACTTGCTATCTGGTCACCCTACCTGTAACCTCCTAGTTCACAGAGCACATAGTGAAAGCTAATACAGCTCTAATTTTAAGGTGTTTTTCATGTGTAACTAAAGCCAGCCAGGAAGGGAACATGCCATGAGGAGCAGCAATTCCATTCCTCTTCCTTTCTTCTCTTGAACCCACTGTGGTTGCCCATGCTCTCCAACAGCACAGAAATGATCTGGAGTGCTTTGTGCTGCAAAAGGAAAGCTACGCCATGGGGGACGCCTCTCTCTTGAACATAGTTCTTTGAATACACTTTCCCCACACATTTTCTTCCCTCTATTCCAGACATCAGAAGGAAGTGTATAGCATGTAACTGTGGCATTTTGAGTAGTAAGACTGGGTACCACCAAACATTCTACACATGCTTTTGAAAGTGCTACATGGAACTGTTCACTAAAGGTCTGATTTAGCCGCTATTATTCCTATGATATGGTGCTCGCTCAGTGAGTAGTCCTATTCATTTTAATGCATGTGAGTCAGGTTAGCAGAATCAGCTCCTTAATAGCTAATAGGTACAATGCAGGGGTACCGGGGTAAATCTTCCACTTTAGGCCTAACCTGTCTCTAATAATCTATGAAGCAAAGCTGTCATGTTATTGTGCTCATTCAAAAGAAAACCCTTGGAGCTTTTTTTTATATTTTGCTGCTATATTTTGTTGCCTAAGAAACTCTGACTTAAATCTAATCTGTATCACAGTTTGGTACCTTTAAGTAGGGAATACATGAGGTGTGATAGAAAAGGACTATGATGAGTGATAAATTGACTCCCCAAAAGCCACAAAAAAAGACAGTGGTGAGTTTATGATTTTCACTTTGTGGTGTGTAGCTAGTACTAGTTCACTTAAAATTAAAATTAAATGTAATTTAGAATTTCAAACAAATGGCAAGCTGTGAGTCTGCATCATTCTTAAATAATTCACAGTGTTGCATTTTGGAAGAGAGCCAAGTCCAGATAATAGTATAATCACTAATATGGACCCTTCATTGCTTTAAATCTCAGCATTTATGTTGAGAGATTTCAATGAAACAAAAGCACAGAAGCCTACAGAAAACCATAACGGTTGTAGGGTTAGGGCAGCATTACTAAACACTACAAAAAATGTGCATGGAATTGCTGAACACTTTGCTTGAATGTAAAAATCCTGTGAAAACTGACTCATTGTTAGTTAAATGCAGACGGGTAGCTCACTGGCACTTTTAGTGAATAAGGGCCTCCGAATGACAGTAGAGCTGTGTCCATATCAGGACAGTCTCAGGCATCGTATGTCTGGCATCAGGGCATTGAGTCAAGTATCATGTATCTCCCTCCACTCCCATTTATATAAACTAGTTAGAGGTTGGCATAGGGGAAATAATTATTGTTGGAAGGATTTTATCAGCCACTCCCTTATGGCAAATGCAAAGAAGTTATTATACAAAATAAAGGGAGCTGGGAGCAGGAGACGAATGATGTGATGCATACTGTGCAAAACAAGCAACCTCACCCTTTTGTTCTATGTTTTCCAATCTCTCTCCCTCCCTGATAGTAGATCTCTTTCTGTGTCATGACAAAAAACACCATATGCAGCCTGCATCTATGTGCCTCGAGTGAAGGGACTGAATATTCAGTCGCTTTGGAAAGTACCATCCACTTCTATGCTGCTATATACACATTTATTAATAGCAGCAGCTGCACAGGAGCCAGGTGTCATGGATCAGACACAGGTGTTGTATCTGAACTTCCTCAATGCTGTACTTGTCAGGTATTTATTTCACTCCTGACCTCCAACTCATTTTTCCCCATGTAAATGAACTAATTTCATAGGATCAGTTTTGTCTGTGAATTTAAGATCTCCTGCTGGATGGTGGAACTTTATAACACTATTTCAAAGGGAAATTCCCTTCTGACCTAGGACTGTGGAAACTGTCATGAGACTATAATTTGTGTATTTTTTGTTAAGTGAATGAGAAGGTGGGATTTGCTGTGATAGAGGCAACTTGCCTCCTAATCTCCCTGAAAAACTATGGTAAACATCCATTAACACTAAATGTGAAAAAACTACAGGCATCAGCTTCCATCATTTTGTTGTATTGAGACTCTTTTTATAGTACAGTCATCATATGGCCTTCTTAGTACCTTCCAGGTCATTGCAAGCTCAGCATCAGCAATTGGATGCTTCTAAGCGCAGTAAATTCTGAAATTAATAAAGAAACCTCTCCTTTCCCTACTTAAGCAATACATGCACAACAAAGTCCCTCAACAATTTCAGTGTTCGTAGCCCTCTGCAGCGTTCACTGTACTTGATTTCTTTATTTAAGCAGTCTTTAGATACAATAATTCCCTAAGTGAGGGGAAAAAAAGAAAACTCATGTCATAAATATAAAGGGAAGGGTAAACCCCTTTAAAATCCCTCCTGGCCAGAGGAAATCTCCTCTCACCTGTAAAGGGTTAAGAAGCTAAAGGTAACCTCGCTGGCACCTGACCAAAATGACCAATGAGGAGACAAGATACTTTCAAAAGCTGGGAGGAGGGAGAGAAACAAAGGGTCTGTGTGTCTGTCTATATTCTGTCTTTGCCGGGGATAGATCAGGAATGGAGTCTTAGAACTTTTAGTAAGTAATCTAGCTAGGTACGTGTTAGATTATGATTTCTTTAAATGGCTGAGAAAAGAATTGTGCTGAATAGAATAACTATTTCTGTCTGTGTATCTTTTTTGTAACTAAGGTTTTGCATAGAGGGGTTCTCTATGTTTTGAATCTAATTACCCTGTAAGGTATCTACCATCCTGATTTTACAGGGGGGATTTCTTATTTCTAATTACTTCTATTTTTATTAAAAGTCTTCTTGTAAGAAAACTGAATGCTTTTTCATTGTTCTCAGATCCAAGGGTTTGGGTCTGTGGTCACCTATGCAAATTGGTGAGGCTTTTTATCCAACATTTCCCAGGAAAGGGGGGGGTGCAAGTGTTGGGAGGATTGTTCATTGTTCTTAGGATCCAAGGGTCTGGGTCTGTAGTCACCTAGGCAAATTGGTGAGGCTTTTTACCAAAGCTTGTCCAGAAAGTGGGGTGCAAGGTTTTGGGAAGTATTTTGGGGGGAAAGACGTCCAAACAGCTCTTCCCCAGTAACCAGTATTTGTTTGGTGGTGGTAGCGGCCAATCCAAGGACAAAGGGTGGAATATTTTGTACCTTGGGGAAGTTTTGACCTAAGCTGGTAAAGATAAGCTTAGGAGGTTTTTCATGCAGGTCCCCACATCTGTACCCTAGAGTTCAGAGTGGGGGAGGAACCTTGACAACTCACTTTCTCCCTGCAGAAGCTTGAGTCATCATCAGAAAGGGGAGTTGTAATTAGATATTCCTCCAGGATGCATATTTCCACATTTAATAGTCACACAAATACTCCATATCAAAATACAACATTTGCACTTGCACATAACACAGACAGCTAAATGGCTGTGAGGATACATGTTCTATTTGTTTAAATCTGTAACAAGAAGCCAGGCAGGAGGGTTTGGGGAAGGTTCTATTGAAGCAGAGTAACTTATTGGATAATATTGTTGCCCTAATTACTAATCGAGTTCTTCAGTGTTAGAAGAATGCAGCTATTTCTGGGATTCTTTACCAGTGCCACATGACAAAAGTGGAACACATTTCTTGCACAGAAATATTCTTTGCCATATTACTCAATACCGTGGTCGGAATTTTCAAATATAGGAGCCTAAAGTTAGGCTCCTGTATCCTGAGCTAGGCTCCTAAGTAAGTGGATTGATTTTCAAAAGTGCTTCCTGTTGACTTCTGTGAGAACTGCTGGGTGCTGAGCATTTTTGAAAAAAAATCAGTCCACTTACATAGAAGTCTATGGCCAGATCTACACAACCACTTACTTTGGTATAACTTACATTGCTCAGGGATGTGAATAAGACACCCCCTTAGCAACATCATTTACACCAACTTAAGCGCCAGTGTGGACAGCAATATGTTGGCTGGAGAGCTTCTCTTGTCGACCTAGCTACTGCCTTTCACGGAAGTGGATTTATGATGCTGATGGGAGAGAGTTCTCCCATCGGCATAGAGTGTCTTCGCCAGACATGGTATAGCTGCGCTGATGAGGTGCTTCTAGTGTAGATTATCCCTAAATTAAGATTCAGAAGTCTAAATTTAGGTCACTGTTTTTTTGGAAATCTTGGCCTTCATTCCCCCTTTAACTAGTCCTACCTTCCAATGAGAGCCCCTGCAGCAAGCTCACAGAAAGGCCTTAATCAGTCTTATTTACTGTTTGGGGCAATAAGGGATTTGAGAGAAATAACAATCATACTGACCAATTTAATTCTATCAATCAGAGTTAGATACACTTGCTTATAGCAAGTAGACCCTTATTCTGGAAGCAGTCCCTTGAACTTCAGTGTGATTTATCAGAGATGATACCCAACGTTAGTAAGGGGATCAAAATCTGCCTCTTGGCTCTCATGTGTGAGCCCTGAAATCTGACGTCTGAGGAGGTTCTAAAAAGGACAGTGTGCTACCAAAAAAAGAGAATGTGGCCAAAATGGAGTCTGTCAGTTATTGCTAGTGTGCATTTTAACATTCACAATTACTGTTCTATTATTTCCAAGCAAACTGAATTGCCAGTAAAAAGGCATTCCCAACTAACTATTTACCTTTTCCATTCAGCACAGGTTAATGTGGTGATAGTTTTTATACCCCAAAGTAAAGAAAAAAGTTTGGACCGTACCATTTTGATTACAAATCACAAATCTACTCTCTGATATGTAACTTTTATTGAATATGATATTTAAGAAGACAATTGATTTAAGTGACGTATAGAGAATAAGATTTCATTATCTCATGTAGTGCAAATAAGGTATTTTCAACTCAAATCTTAAAAGGGACATTAGGACACAACTGAGGTTAGACCTAAGTTTGACCCACACTGAAAATAATGCCACCTAGTACTTATCACCTATAGAAATCGATCTCAGTATATTTTTCCATTATATTTTTCTCCTGATTATTGCCACTGAAAATATATATTTTTTTAAAAATTAGACACTTGATTTTTTTGGTAAGACTTCATACTTAGCAAGTTGTTCGAAATATACAGGGTCTGATTTTTCCATTGCCCTGCACCTTGTATATTCATTAACACAACTGCAAAGTGGTGTATAACACTAGCAAATGAAAATAATAGCATTTTATATCAACTGTGCATTCATTTTTTATAGCTGAAATGACTACACAAGATGCAGACCAGAGAATCATGCTCATGGTTCCTTTTGACAATGTACTGGTTTGACTGAATATAAGTATGACTGAACAATTATACAATAAAAAGTTTTATTTTGAAACACATGCAGTGACACCGGAAAGCAGAAGTTTCCAGATGGAGCCTAGTATGAAGGTACAGGAAATCTGGTCTGTGTGCAATTTAAAAAACAATAACTAACTAGCCAGTAAATCCCTGGTTATAGAGTGAGCTGCAAATTTCATATCCAAAACCCTGATCCTACAATTTGACCTGAGTAAACTGATCCCTGTACCTCCACTGAGCCCCATTGACTATGGGAACATCTCTACTATGAACTTAAAGTCAAATCTTGTAACGATTTATAATTTTTTGTAAAAAAACGACTATACATTTGCTGTATTGTACCAATATATGTTCATAATGTTTTAGGAATTGTCAAAATACTTCTCTGACAAATGTTTCTGTGCTAACATCATACCTAGAGTGACATATTCAGTATTATAATGATTTATATCAAAGTCACTGCTGCAATTAATTACATGATTTCTCTCTACTTAGTTTTCATGTGGAACCGCCATACAGAGGAGCTGTATTTTTGTAAATTCTTCATATATCATTACTCTTTTCGTTTGAGTCAGGGCGTTCTCAAAATATGAAATTTCTGCTTGACCATTGAATACTTTAGTTGATTTGTGCCTGATTAAGTAGAAAAGCAGAATGGAAAGCTGTGGATTTCTCATTAAATGTTAAATGTTTCGTAAATTTCCCTCAATCTTAACACTTTAAGATTTTAAACTATTGGTCTCTACTGAAACTGACTTTGCTGCAAAAAAAGGATCCTTTTAAAGGAATTAGGCAAGTGCAGAATACAGTCTTTGCATTTGAACTACAGAAGCATGTGTTTAAAAAATAACTACATTCAGTTCATTTCTTAGTATCTAACAGGATCACCAGGAAACCAAACCCAAAATTCAGAGCTAGAGAAATAGCCATCTAAATGCAGGGGAAACCCACTGCTCATTGTGGAAAGCTTGAGTAAACCATGTCTTTATTGAGAATAGTAGGAAATTAGAACTGGGTGAAGTGAGATGGAATTCAATTCATAGCCATAGAGATGCTATGGAGCTGTGATAAATGAAGGGGGTGGGAGGTAGCTCCCTTTTATGGACCCACCCAGCCAGCTAGCTATTAAATCCCTGTTAGTAGCTATTCTCTACTTGCTTTACCTGTAAAGGGTTAAAAAGTCCATAGGTAAAAGGAAGGGAGTAGGCACCTGACCAAAAGAACCAATGGGAAGGCTAGAACTTTTAAAAATTGGGAGAAAACTTCCCCTTTGTCTGTTGTTCTCTGGAGAGAAGAGACAGGGCTGGAACTATGCTCTAAGAGCTTGTGCCAGGTATGAAAAATCATCAAATAATACCTGGAAACTACTCATTTGAAACCCCAGATATGTAAATAGGTCAGGAAAGGTCTAGGAAGATGCAATTAGGCTTCTCTCTTTTATTTCTTTATGGCTTGTGGACTCCTCTGTCCCAGGTGCTTTTGTTTTGCTTTCCAAGTGAGCCTTCCTGGGTTCCCAAAGGGGTTTTTTGCACTTGGGTTGTGGCAGCATCTGCCCATCCAAGGTCAGAGAAAAGCTGTAACCTTGGGAGTTTAATACAAGCCTGGGGTGGCCAGTATTAATTTTTAGAATTCTTGTGGGCCCCCCCACCTTCTGCACTCGAAGTGCCAGAGTGGGGACTCAGCCTTGACAGGGGCTGCAATTGCAACCTGGCACTTTAGCTGCAGCACAGGCAGATCCAGTGGCCAAGAACTCCTATCTCCATCTCTGGCCTGTCCTAAACCGAAGAACCCATAGGAGACTTTATCACTACACAAATTGTTCCAAGAAAGATCTGTAGGTCAAAGGGGACAGTGCATAAGTCTGCTGCTGATCAAAATGCATCTGCATTTTATTGTCGCTTTTTGGGAGATGGAGTGTGGGAACAATCTCGTTTGACAATTTTGCTTTATTGCTAAACCTGTGTTTTAACTTTATATGATCTGAAACCTAAGCACTGTACTCAATTAGTCCTAAACCACAAGCTTCAGTGCCGGACATGGAAGTGAGAAAAGCAAATGTTCACAAAATCCTATGAGAACTTGTGTTAATTATTATGTACAAGAGTTACATTGTCCAGGACATTTTTGTTGTTTATTGCAAGATCTCAGAACCAGATATTTCAAGGATGCACAATAGCTTGAAAAATGCTACAGTTATAAGAATTGAGTGAAAATAAACACTTGAATAAATTGTGATACAAACCCAATTTTGAACTTCAAACTACACATATCTGCATTGGCAATGGAAGGCATCAATAGCAATAGCTTGGGACTGACTACTGGACAAGACAGCAATGAAGCAAGGCAGGCTATTATACTAGCGCTCTGCTCTACACTAATGTCCAGATCCACATAGATGTTCTTTTATTTGTCTTTACAGTTCTTAGCAGGCTGGGAATATCTAACTTTGAGGCTGTTTTTCTACTTCCTTGACCCTCACTCTCATATATATCAGCAGGCACATGGTAGCTTGCTAATCACAGAATAATATACAGTAGTTGTCATTAAAATCTTTAATTATGGTAAAGTTGCTGCAGTAATCACAATATTATTGGAAATACCAGAGTAATATTAATTAGGTAAAAGGCAATATGTAAAGGTTTTAATAGCAATCACTGTGCAGTATATATCCAAGCACAGAATCTGATTGTTAATGGAGAGTTGGTTCAGAAGACGGTCTAAACCTCCTGACCCCTACCAGTTCTTTCCATCCATTTATGTCAATCTCTGTAATGAAAATGAAACTCCTACAAAGTATGAGGGTCACACACAGTATTAAAGATGCTAAAATACAACAATCCTGCCTCAGTGTGCTGACCTGCCACTAGCTGACCTCGTGATGTCCCTCCTGCCCCTACATTTCCATAATTCTATAAACTGGTCCATCAAACAGCAGGATTGAACTTCAAATGAAATTCTCATTTCTAGTCCATTTCTCTTCATTATCAATCGAATCAATCAATCAGTCCCAACATGAAAATAGGAAATAAAAACTTGATGAAAGGCCACGTGAAACAAAACACTGAAATATATTTTGCCCATTCTTTACAAATGCTCAGACTTGTAGGAAGAATTACAAAGAATGCATGTGTACTTCAACACAAGTATTATGAGATCTATCTAAAATAAATCTACCACTTGCTGTCTGAACAAAAGACCCTCAGGATGCATGGAAAAATCCCCATAAACCTGCATATCCCAGAGTCTCACTCTTGCCCTTCAGGTCAATCTTCCGTCACTGACTTCCATCCCACACTTAATTCCATTGGCCTCAAGAGGAACAAACCTAATGCATTCCTAACAATCAACATATTTCATAATCCATTATTATGTATTATTTGTATTACCATAGTAGGTAGGCATCCTAGTCATGGACTAGGGCCCCACTGACTTAGGTATAAACATATTGTTGCATCCCTCTTCTATCCACTTCCCCACCCACTATTTATTATCATGCTATGTAGTGTTATGTCTAATTTAGCTTTTAAATTCTTGGGGGATTGATACACAGTTGTAAGGTATTGTGATATATTAATAGAGCTCCCCTAAATGGTGTTTCTATAAATATTGCAAGTTACAGGGATGTACACATGTATAGTTATTCAATTTGCTAATGCAGCTAGGTCTGTAAATAAAGCCTAACAGTGTCATATTTGGCCATAAGGATGTATTTAAAGGATCTGGCTTACTGATTTTGATCTGATTACTAACTATTGCATTAACACTCCCATTCAGTTGTAAAGACATCACTGGACCTAGGCACAATTCCAGCCTCGCTATTTTAAAAACCATTTGGCAGATCCCTAGTCCCAAAAGCATTGTGGCATTGGCTTAAAAATCAGGAGATTTAAAATAAAAAAAAAATCTTGTCAGTTTGTGGCCTGATTCTTTGACTCTCAGCAGAAGAGCTTCCTGAACACCATTTGTGTGTGTGTGCAGATGTCAGCATGAAAATGCACCCGAGACAAACACAAAATGGGAACTCATTCTGCTGAAACTAATACTAGTTTTCCCTCACAGTCCTGCACTTGACACCGTTTTCCTCACTGAACCCATTCCCTTCCCACCTTGCCCTACCCAGAAACCTCCATCTCTACTTTCCTCAGCCTTTCCAGTTGTTTTTCCCCTCTCCTCCCAAACCTGATCCCACGCTCCCTAACAGCCTATTGTCACTAGTCTTCATTCCTGCCTCCCCCAACCTGGGCATGCTCCAAAGGCCTACCCACGTCCTTCTCCTTCCCCCTATGTAAGCTTCAAAAACCACAGCAGTTTTCTTCCTCCCACTCAACAGGCTCCAAAGTCTGCTTCCATCCTGCTCCCCATTATCTTAGGGCTGTGTCCAGTTTCCCCTTGCCTATAGAACTCCTTGATCTTCCACCCCCCAAATAGCTGGATTCATTGCCTGCATGGATTCCTATGATGACTGAGAATCTCATATTGAAAGACTACATTAGTTTCTTTTTTCAAGTACTGTAGCAGATGACAAAGGTAGCATCCATTTTGAGCCTTACATGAAGTAAACCTCAGGGACTGGTACATACACTCAGAGCAAAAGTAAAGCCAAGAGAAGAAGAGTCATACAGAGATTACAGCTATTTTCCAAAGACATTTGTCTCCAAAACCCACTGTCATAACAGAACATAAGGAAAACAGCATCCTGCAGAGTCTATCGGTACATACATGGTAGCACTGAAGAATTTAAACCAGCACTGTGAATACAGAACAGATTGGCCTTGTGCTTTGAGAGATGGTTTAGCATCTGGTCTGAGATATGAAGCCATGCAGAATCATTTGCTAACAGAGGATGACCTTATGTTTTCCAATATGGAGACTCCTTTAAAAGACACAAAAGAAATGCTGCATGGTCAGAGTGATTTATTCGTGAATAATGCCTCAGTACCCAAGTGTTGGACTGAATAACCTTGCTTTAAGAGTTTGAGTGGCTGAACAGACCATATAGCAGAGGATTGTCATTTCAAAGGGGAGTTGTATTGGAAGTACCATGAGAAAGGACATGTACAGTGTATGTATAAAAGTAAATGTAGTTTTGAGAAATTCATCTGAATAAATTAAGCATTTCTGCTGTAGTTCTGGCTGTAAAAGAGTGATCCTCTGCCAGTTGAAGTGACACTGGTTGCAACTGTGTAAACAGAGCCAATATGCGTATATATATTACACAGTAAACCAGTCCCAGAAAAAGATCTGTCATAATTTGGGTAGAATTGCTAAGGGCTGGGAATTCTTTAAGCATGTTCGTAGAGAACTATGTACCTCAATGGTGCTGCATAAATACCTCAGCTCAGTCCAAACTAGCTTGTATTCAATATACATTTTTTCCTCGACTTTGCTCATGCATCACTATTTTAAGTATCAGTTCCCTGGAAATGGTTGGATTGAGGTTGAGGATTAGTTACTCCCTTGCTCTCATTGGTGAGCAATTATTCACACAAGTATTCGCATTTTCTTCAGTGGGGTGATTCATGTGAATAACTGTTCAGCAATAAGAGTAAATTCATAATTCATAATTTGGCCCATTGAAAACATAGATGAACAGGTGCCCCAGATCCCTGCAGAGTTCCACATAAAATACTCTTAAGTACATTATAAAGTTATTGCCATTTAGCCTGGTGACCTATTTCACAGTGTTCCTTGTTATTTTGTGTGCAATTCTGCCTGATGAAATTGAGCTGAAAATGGTTTGCTCAGCAAGGCATAGAAGAAACAACATGTAAAAAGTTTATGGTCTGTTTCGTGTCTGATCAGAGGTATGAGAGATTTCTTAAGATATTTCTAAATTTGTTCCTTTCATTTTTTTAATCTAGAGCAACAAATATAAACATCATTAAACCAAATAAACGGATAACGTGTGTCAGCACTCACATTTTAATAAAGTGTCATTTCTCCAAAAGAAAACACAAAACTAACTGTGGTGTGTATGAGCAAGACAGTAAACATATTGAGAATAAGTTCCCTTAAAGTAACTACAGAAGATGGACTATACCTATCTAAATCCAAAAGTCATGATATAAATACAAATGAATTCCGAAGACCTTAGGTATGACAAAATGCCTATTGTTTGCTTTTAGATGCTTCCTCAACGCTTCTTAAGCGGAAGTATCTTCTACAATTGTGTTTTTGGAACATAATTTTAAGTTTTCACTTCAATGTGCTTTCATACAGCAACTTTTCAAGCAATAAATGAGGAAGTAAATTGTTCGCTGAAGTGGGAACTAAAGGTGTACAGATACTACTCTGGCAAAAAATATTATATGTCAATGCATGTCACATCTGCTGCAAATGAATAGGTATTGGATAAGATGTCTGCTATTTGTGTTACTTTATTGTCTGCTAACAAATGTTTCGGTTTTTTTGTTTTAAATAAATTCCTACAGATGATGAAAGAAACAAGGTGAAGAGGAAATGGGTTTGAAAAGTCAGAAAACTTTGAAAAATAGCAGTTGAATTGTTCAGTTAAATTTCTTTAGCAACTGACTACTTTTATTATTAGTGCCTGTAAATACTGTAGATAAAAAGTGAGAAGGCAATAATTCAGAGCAA
This sequence comes from Natator depressus, assembly GCF_965152275.1. Taxonomy (NCBI): domain Eukaryota; kingdom Metazoa; phylum Chordata; order Testudines; family Cheloniidae; genus Natator; species Natator depressus. The sequence continues at coordinate 97,883,289 of NC_134240.1, read as the reverse complement.
ACACGCATTTGATTTGGACTTCAGAATTGTGGCTGTCCTAGAACATGCAAAGTAACTAATCTAGCAGAGATAAATCTGTTCTATAGGTCAGAAATCTTGCATCTTGGCATCTGAATAGTAAACTAAAAGGAGATTACACAGTATATTATTATTACTCAGTAACTTTCCAATATTGCGTTGCACCACCGAAACTTATATTGGTGCTTTATATTGAACTATGCAAGGCAGGAAGAACAGACTTGCAGTTACAGCATAAGACTGGAAGACAGGATATTTGGATTCTCTACCTGGTTGCAGATTTGCCGTGTGACAGGTAGAAAGACTTAAGCTCTCTGTGCCTCTGTTTCTTCATTTGTGAAATGGGGATAATTACTTAGCTACCTCACAGGGCTGTTGGAAAGCTTAAATAATTACATGTTGTTAAACCACTTTGGTTACAGTTTAAAGATGAACTACTCCCCTCTGCAGAGGATGGGCACAGGTTTACTTACATCTCACTTAAGCCCTCAAAAGAGGAGCATACATAGTACTGTACATAGGCCTTGTACAGTCCCCGAGTGAGTAGCCACAACTTTATTCATTATGCAATATGGACAACCCCAACACCAACTACCTGGAAGGAAAACTATTCCAATAATTACCTGCTCAGGCAACAGGTGTAGCAGGCTTCCAAAGAGAAAAGAATACCAGAAAGACACACTCATTGAGATGATGCTCAGGAAAGAAATCTGCCAGCAAGCTCTCTCCTGGTGCAAACTGGGCATGAACGAGGGATGCTTCTAATCTGTGTTTCCCCTATCTCAAGCACTCACTGCATTCCACATCTCATTCCTTTCTATCCCTGTATGTGGGTTTGCAATATTCACCTTTGGATTCTGGCTCATAAAAGTTGGAATCAATCTGTTGCACATGAAAAGCTCCTCCTTACCCCACAATGGTGTATAACCCAGAGTAGACTGGGAAGCATAATACAAAACTGGCATCCCATAACATCCAGTTAACATAAACCCAATTGCACTGCCAGTCTTTTAGAAAGCATGTTCCCCTATTCAAACTCCTATCTCCTCATCTTCAACTAATAACCAATTTGCTGGGAAGGGTTTTTATTGAAGCATTGAGGGGGGAAATGGACTCTAATCTATTAAATCTTTAGTAAAGATACTAGATCACAATATTCTAGTTTATTTTAATTTAGGCAAACTTATTGAATGAATGTATGATTTTCAAAGTCGGACGGCTGCTGAAGAAACTTGGAGAAATCTGTTTTTCCCCACTGTTTAAACATTTAAAAGAAAATAATAGTTAGACTTCTAACTGCTTTTAGAAAGCATCTACATGTTACATTTTTGAAAGCAGAAACTTTTAATTTTTAAAGACTCCTCAGAGGGATCTTTTTCAGATGGGTTTTTAGCTTCTTGTTCCTTTAAATTTTTTTTGGCTATGGCTATAGAAGTCAACAGATTTCCCTGAAGAAATATCCCAAACAGAGAGCATGACTGGGTCTGCAGTCCCTAATTCTACTTCTTTTATGACAACTCTCTTTGCACCTGAATAAGGTCAAAGCCAGGAATTAATTCCTTCTGTGCTTCGGATGAGATATCTTCTCTGTACATGGGGTTTTAACAGAAGCTGTCTCGAGTCATTTTCCAACATGTAACGAGATCTCTCACTGCAGTAATCTTAAAAAGTAAAATATCATTTATTCATATCACAAATAAATAAATAAAAAGCATGGTCAAATAATAATACAAGACTAACGGATACCTGTTATGACTTTTTAAACCTACTCCTTTTCTGAAAAAGTAAATTAGCTAAGCTTAAAGAGTCTCAGATAGTATCCTCTAATTCCCCAGCTGCCTGAACTTCCATTGTTTCTAATGCTTGTGACATTTAACTTGTGATCAGTTTCCACCTCTTTAAATAATCTGAAAATATAAATCTTGCCAGGAAATTTGAGTCTTATTCTCGCAGGATATAAAACTGCACAGTTAATCCCCAGTCTCCTCACATGAGATCTGACATCTCGAAAACTTTTTTTTCTTTTCTTCAAAATATAAGCCAGAAAATAGCCAATTTTTGATCCGTTAAACACTGATTCTCAGTTCTACTAGAAGCTTCAAGGGTAGAATTAATCATTTCTAGTGTTTCACATTATCATGGCAGTCCTGGGGAGAGCTGGGATGTTCTCTTCTAACATTTAGCGGAAGTAAGCTAATGCGTGTAAAGTCTCTGCTCAAAGAGAGACCTCGAATCATTTAGCAAAACAACTCCCTCAGCCACCATTTTAAGTATGCTCTAGAACTGCTTCAAGAAATGCTAGGTTAGATATCTTAATTTTGCTTTCATGACTGAGCTTTTCTGATCTATCATTGTAGCAAAAATGATGCAATAACCAGCAAAGGAGTGCTATGTGGCTTGATGCAGGTTGGGACCTTCACAAACAATTCCATCTCTAGGGTTTTCTTTAATACAGTCTATTATATTTCACCTACCTGAAAGCATTTTTTCCCCAAAGAATCCAAACTATATTCTAAGCTATCACTACTTTAATTGTTTCCACTGATATTTCAGGATAATACACAGATGTGTCTGTCTGTTCCACATCAATCTTATTTCCATTATTAAAAAAATACTTCTGAGTATTAGTGGCTTCAACATATGTCAAGGTTACCGTGATTTTTTTTTAAAAAAAGTGAAATATTTGCATTAAATAATATAAAATTATTCAAAGTCCAGTTTATCAACCCACATAAACTAAGACAAGATTACATTTTCAGTCATCAAGAAAATGCATGCTATGTGTTATAAAATTATGTTTTCTATTTTTATGTACTACTGGTTTTGTGAACAATTGTATTTAGTACTTCTTTTAAAAGGTAAATGTCAAGGATAGTTTGGTTTGTATTTCTATTTTTAAATCAAAATTTTTCATTATGGACCATGTAGTTTTATTATACTACACATTTGAAGCAGTATAAGAACAAAGAGGCTGAGATTTAGGGTTTCGGGACACAGGAAATAGAGGAAAGATGGTGAAAAACTACCAGGAAAAACAGTGGGTGACTTTAATAGAGCCAGGACATCTCCTCTAGAAGACCTGCTCTCAGACCTCTACATCCAACGGTCTCCACAATCAGGAAAGAATTGAGCCTGTGGTTCCATTTGTGACCGACTTGAAATGTGGCCATGGGCAGGCCAGTGAAATTTCTGCTTGGAGAATAATTCCAAACACTTGTGAAAAATATCACTTTTTGCACATAAATTTTTAAAAGGAAAACGGGTCATTTTACATAATTCTATTCACAGGTGAAAATTTGTATGGAGTTTTCATCTTCATACTACAAAACCACTACTCCTGGCATGGTTTAGCAGTCTATTAAAGAAGCATCTAGAAATGGACAAAAAAAAAAAAAGGGTGGTAGGATTAAAAGTATTCATTGACAGTGTTCTCTAATGGAAAACTTACCCAGTTGTTGCTACACTTGGCTCAAACCAATGGGATGCATCACTCATTTTTAAAAGTACTGAAATCATACACAAAAATGTAAAAGGTTTATGTCCTATCTGTAAATGGCATATGGTCAATACTGAAGAATAATGAGTGATACAAAACTGGCATTAGCACAACATTACTTTCTAAGCTTCTGGCCTTTTCTTTCTAACTGAACTTTTCAGCAAATGGGTGATTGCAGAGACTGTTGTTTTAAATTAACTTCCCAAACCTAGTTTTTTGGTAATATTAAATGAACATAGCAATTCCAATAAAATTCTGTTAATTTAGCTCAGTTAAGTTCCTTCCAGACTTTAAAAGAAAATCTCAGGAGGCAGCACTGATACAAGAATAGTCACAAATGAAAATTAGGTTTTTAATCTTTCAGCCTGTCAAAGATAAACTGTGTAAGTGTAACTGTCTCATATTATTCTGGCATTGACCTTAGACAGTAGGAACTAATTTAATCTTAACATATTATAATTTACAGTGTATTAAAATTCAATAGTTCTGTATGAATTTAATCTGAAGGTTAAAGAATCTGAATAGAGACTACAGATTAATCATTGACACTGTATTTTCCAAACCTAAAAGCAAACAAGTTATTAGGGACATCTACAAACCTTACAAAAGACAAAAAAATTAGTAGCATCAAATATATGCAAATTTTTATAGTTATTAGCCTCAGTTAAGCATATACAAAGTAATACTGATATCTAACATTTTAAATTCTATAGCATAAATACTGTAGGCACCCCAACAGCACGCTGCATTTGACTTGTGAGTAAGGCACAATTCCTATGACTCTACGTTGGTATGTAAAAAAGGAATTTCAAGGAGTTAAGTACGTTACTCCCATTCAGTAATTTGTACAACTTGATTCTTCATCGCTGCCGCTATTTCAATACCATGCTGTTTTTAAATGGCAAAGTCCTAAGCATATGTAGAAACATGGCTCAGAAAAAGGTAGTTATTGTCATTCACAAGTTGACATAATGCCAGTTTTTCTTTTTGTATTGATGCAGTTTAACAGGTTCAAGCATTTCTTGACAACATAAGCTGGCAAAGAAAGAAACAACTGGTGCCTTCTTGCTCTATGGGCTTGCTAGCTGATTGTTAATGTGAAACAAAACAAGACACTCCACTTTGTCATGGTGATGCAATGGATTTATGAGAGATTCTGAAGCTCTCCCTGAGAACAGTGAGCTTTTGCTGCTGGAAACTCAGCACTCCTATTAACTCAGTTATACCACAAAATGCAAAGCAATTTATTCTATTTACTTCCCCACCATGATATTTGGCTACAATTAGCTCTTATTTTGACAGGTAAGAGTCAGGTTAGCTCTGTTTCCTCTGCCACACTTTTACCTTGTCTGCTCTTAGAGAACTCGGTCTCCTTCTGTCTGAAATCTACAGAGTACTTAAATGCACATAAAATTAAAGTGTCAGCTGTTCCTGCCATGCCCTCATTATTGTACATCTGCTCCACATAGTCTATATGTGTCTTAAAAATATAGTGGAAACTGCAAGCAATTGATTCTCTTACTGATGACTCAAAATTATTCTGAATTATGATGGGTTTCTACTTGATACTAAAAATGTGTTGGAAGAATGGAAATGACACTCCTTTAATGTCGCAGTTTGAAATATATTTTGTGAACACTATGCATTTTCTGTGATTAGCTACTATCATTTATCACCATGCAGAATATGTCTCACCTCTAGGTTTCTTCTTATATTTGATACTCACTGACGGTCTAGCTGCCTATTTTCTGAAGAATTAAAGTAATATTACTGGGGGAAAACCAAGGTATTACCACTAAAAAAATTGACAATATTGTGCCATAACAGTTAGGATTCAGGCAGACTGCATCTAGCATTCTGATTATAGTGATGAAAGTTCATGAGACAGTAGGCATTAGAATTAAATACAAGATCAAAGACAAGATATTGATAATGTGTATCTCCTGCATATCTGCTTAGATTTATAATACAAAGGGGAAACTCTTCCACTGAAGTCAAGGGGTGTTAGACACCTAACCTCCTTCAGTGGTTTTGAACATCCCACTAGGTGCTGATCTGTATCTTTCAGTGCCTAAATCCATTTGAAAAGCTGGCCCTTTGTGACCGTCTTATGAGAATTCGGCTCCTAAATCACTAAGACACTTTTGAAAATGTTACCACAACTCTCAAAAAGGACTCTTTAATTAAATAAATTGTAAGCTTCTATTCCATGTCAATATTGATATAGAAGAGTTAGGGCACCTTTGAGGTAGTACCAGTCACTGTTTTTGTAGGATTAGATCTCTCCTAAATGGATTGTCTGATCCTCCTTTTATTTGCCTCCCAACATTCTCATTGAGTCACAGAAAACACCTGCAAAAATTGGGATGAAAAAAAAACATTTGGGGAAGAATTTAGCAGCTGGGAAGAATTTAGCAGCTGGGAACAGCCTGGATCAGCATCTCATTTAAACAAAACTTTGTACACCCACAGTTTCACAGAGACAGTGTTTCCTATGGTTTAAAGTCATAAGAGCTTACTATTCTCCAGATTTTATGGATTTATTCTGTGCTGTGGGCCTTTCAGCCAAAATCTAAATATTTTTCTGTGGCATCTCATATCCCCAGACTTCTCTTTTAATGTTACAGTTGACGTTACTACCTGCTGCTGTGAATGGGCTCTTAAGCAAACTTGTAGATACCAGTTTTGCCTACCAAATTTTACATGTTATGAACCTATGCCATCACCCTGCATTTTCCTTAAAGCCTATTGGGCTCATTTCTGTATCTTGCCCCAGTTTCAGGGCAGCTAAATTGTAGCTTTGCTCATTTCATCAAGGCTAGATCCTAAAACTCTCTCTGTGGAAGTGAAGGGCTCAATTTTCTGTCTGATTATGTGAGAACTCAATGGAGTTGCACTAATGCAAAATTGGGGCAGGTAGGGAAATCATGAGTAAAGTATTTATAAACTACTGTAAGCATCTAGGGATGATTGCCCACATTCAACTATAATTTGTACTAAAACACACTGTTCAAATTGCTCAAGGACATTGTTTGGACTGCATTGTAATCCTGCCATGGCATTCCTAAAAGTTACAGGCAATAGCCATGTCAAGGTTCCTCCCCGACTCTGAACGCTAGAGTACAGATGTGGGGACCTGCATGAAAACCTCCTAAGCTTATCTTTACCAGCTTAGGTCAAAAAGTTCCCCAAGGTACAAAATATTCCACCCTTTGTCCTTGGATTGGCCGCTACCACCACCAAACAAATACTGGTTACTGGGGAAGAGCTGTTTGGAAATGTCTTTCCCCCCAAATACTTCCTAAAACCTTGCACCCCACTTCCTGGACAAGGTTTGGTAAAAAGCCTCACCAATTTGCATAGGTGACCACAGACCCAAACCCTTGGATCTGAGAACAACAAAAAAGCATTCAGTTTTCTGACAAGAAGACTTTTAATAGAAATAGGAGTAAATAGAAGTAAAGAAATCCCCTCTGTAAAATCAGGATAGTAGATTACCTTACAGGGTAATTAGATTCAAAACACAGAGAATCCCTCTAGGCAAAAACTTAAGTTACAAAAAAGATACACAGACAGAAATAGTTATTCTATTCAGCACAATTCTTTTCTCAGCCATTTAAAGAAATCATAATCTAACATGTACCTAGCTAGATTACTTACTAAAAGTTCTAAGACTCCATTCCTGGTCTATCCCCGGCAAAGGCAGCATAAAGAAAGACACACAAAGACCTTTGTTTCTCTCCCTCCTCCCAGCTTTTGAAAGTATCTTGTCTCCTCATTGGTCATTTTGGTCAGGTGCCAGTGAGGTTACCTTTAGCTTCTTAACCCTTTACAGGTGAGAGGAATTTTCCTCTGGCCAGGAGGGATTTTAAAGGGATTTACCCTTCCCTTTATATTTATGACAAGCCAAATCAGTTTTCTGGACAAATTCTGTTCTTAGTTACATCAGGGCATCCCCATTAACTTTAACAGTAACTGACAGCAGAATGTAGCCCTTTGTCTTTTAGAAACTGTAACTACAATTCATTTTTGTGTATTGGGAATAATCTCCATTTTCATAAATTATATGAATATGCAAAGGCATAAGGATAATTTAAATTAATTCACACAATACATTTCTTGGATATGTGTGGCTAGTAATGTATGTTTGCATGCATAACATACCCTGTCATTGAACTGTTCTGCAGTGAACACTAACAGGACTGTTATCTTTATCCTTTTCAAAATGATTACAGCCTTCTAAAAGCAAGTAAATATGATCCTTCAGAAAGCAAACAATATGCTAATTCAGAAAAAATTCAAACACTACCATTCTTCCAACAAAATAATCTTTGCCTACAGTAAACAGAGTGCACCTGTTAGAGATTCTAAAAGAAAGGGCACTAGATTTGTGCAATACTATATGGAAAGCCAGACTATTCTTTTGTTAAAAATTAATGAAACTAGCATGCCATTATTATATGGTTTTCAAATCTTGTAAAATGACACCATCTTCCAGGTTTAGTCTAGAAATAACAACATCAACATGTGAATTGAATTCAAGCATGTTTCCCCAAAAATAAAGCTCCAACAAAATATAATTTGTTTTACCTTTTCATTTTAAAAGCCTTCTCCCTTTCCCTCTCATTTTAATACAAGTTAAAATTAATACCGTCTGGCAAAGATGACAACATGTAGATTTTCACTTCTGAAGTGACTTTTACCATTTGTGCTCATTACAAGGAAAACTGAAAACCTCTAGCTTGAGGGAATTGATGCTTTGAGTTACTGGTAATGGGCTTCAGAGCCGTTTAGTCTGTGGGTCCCTGATTCAGATTCAGCTCAACATCCAAAGACTGCTTGATGGCATACTATATGTGTAATAAATCTTAAGCTAGTTCCTAATGAACCAATGTCCATGTCACAAAAAACTTCCACCAAAATGGGTACAAGTGGTAATCTCAGCAGAGAGGCCAAGAATGACTATAGCAATGGTGCCTAAACTTTTCCTGTAACACTCCCTCTTATCAGTAATGGAATCTGGCTGTGCCCACCCTTTATTGCTGTGCAGTTGGCTTAGCAGAGAAGCTTGGACTGACAGCAGAACTGGGAGCAGAACTGGGGACAATGGAGGAGCTGGGGCAAGAGGCAGAGCTGGCCTGGGGGTGGAGAGGAGTTGTGACTGGGACCGGAGCCAGGGCTGAGGGCAGAGCTGCGTTGGGCGGCGCTCCCTCCCTGCCCTCTGTGGGGGCTGGCCCTGGCCCTGCCATGCATCCCCAAACATTCCTCATCACCCGTTTAGGGGCATGCACCCCGTAGTTTGAGGACCACTGGACTATAGAGACTGAACTTCCCATACTCTTCCCTAGAGGCAAAGTCATTGAGGTCAAGGATGAGATGCATTGGTGGGGCAATATGATAACACTTCACAGAAGCTGTCCATTCTGTACCTATTTTTGAGTTTTCCGTGCAAGTCTTCCATGCAGTCATCAGATGACTTTTCAGGCACTAAACTCACTTAAAATAATTTCTGCCTGCCATATTGGCATTACTATAAAAAGCATAACTTCTGTTTACAAAGTTATCCTCTCACTCCTGTGCTTTTGGCGTGCAAACATTTATTTTCTGGGCTTCGTACTCAGATAGGAAAAACAGATTTAAAACGTCAAGGATCTCCAATTATTTTGCTGTGACTATATACATTTTGAAAATTCTTCCATCAGAAGAGGACTGCTTGAATTAGAGTAACTGTCATGTATGCATACGTTCAAGTCCTTTGTATGTTTGTGCTGCTGTGGCCTTATGTGAAACCTGCTTCTGTTTTGGGTATACAGCTCTGGAAAGCATATTGCAACAAACTGCAGCAAAGCATGTCTCAGAGCCTTCAATGTGTATGAATAAGCCAACCTCTTAATTATTGTACCACAATATCTCAGATATCCTAAAGTGAAATTATTTGTTTCAGATAATTTAATATTTCCAAAAGATGTGCTTTAGATGATAGCACTTTACAGGTGATATACTCTTAATTCCCTGTTATGTAGAGCATCATCAGGGCATTATTACTTTAATCCTCAGTAAAAAGCAAATGAGATGTAACTTGAGTTCTAAAAGGCTGGAGCAGTGGCTACTGAGACACAGCGTGTTTCTATGCCTGGTTTGTAGGTGTTTCTAGGATATAGAACAAGAACGCCATTGAATCCATTTTAAGCACTGTTGGTTCTATTGCATTAAAGAACATTATTATGGCATCCTCTATGAGGGAAAAAAAAGAGATATTACAATTTCAACTCGTTCTCCAAAGCAGTGACATTTAACCTGTGTGAACGGCTTACAATGGAAGGCTTTCCTGAGTGAGCTATGCGTGATCAGGCACTTCATGAAGGATAGTTTTTGAATTATTCATTTGCTGTATTGCATAAACTTAGGAATCCTGAAAAAAACATGACCATTATACAGTCACACAGCCAAACAGTTGTTCATTTGCATCCAGTGCAACCCTGCAGATTTCCATAATTTAGTACAGGATTTGAGCCATAGTCTCAGGTTGCAGCATCTTTTCTTTAGACAAAATAAATATTACATAAAGGTAGGCATAATTTATGCTGTCATTTCTTTCCCCAAACCTTCCTCCTTCCAAAAGTCATCAGGCCATACACTTGGATCTGTCCATGGTGCACCCACCACAGCTTATGAGTCAGTGGGGAGGTAGAGAAGGGGGAGGCGAAAAGATCTAGATAAAATTATGGTAAGGTGGGTACACAATTTGTGGGTACACAAGACCATACTCAAAGACTAGTTATCAATAGTTTGCTGGCAATCTGGTGGAATCTTGCAAGGGTCAGTACTGGTCCGATACTACTCACTATTTTCATTAATGACTTGCATGATGGAGTGGAGAGTAGGCTTATAACATTTTCAGATGACACCAAACTGGGTGGGGTTGCATGCACTTTGAAGGACAGGATTAGAATTCAAAACAACCTTTGCAAATTGGAGAATTGGTCTGAAATCAACTAGATGAAATTCAATAAAGATAAGTGCAAAGTACTTCACTGAAGGAAAAAATCAAATGTACAACAACAAAATGGAGAATAACTGGTGAGGCAGTCGTACTGATTAAAAGGATCTGAGGGTTAAAGGGGATCACAAACTGAAAGAGTCAACACTGTGACAATTGTTAAAAAAAAAGACTATCATTCTAGCATGTATTAACAGGAGTGTTGTAGGTAAGACATGGGAGGAAATTGTCTCATTCTACTTGGCACCGGTAAGGCCTCAGCTGGAGTACTGTGTGCAATTCTGAATGCCACAGTTTAGGAAAGAAGTGGACAAATTGGAGAGAGTCCAGAGGGCAGCAAAAAAATGATTGAAGACTTAGAAAACCAATCCTATGATGAAAGGTTAAAAAACCTGGGCATGTTTAGTCTTGAGGAAAAAAAAGACTGATGGAGAACGTGACAACAGTATTCAAATATGCCAAGGGCTGTTATAAAAGAGGACTGAGATCAGTTGTTCTCCATGTCCACTGCAGATAGGGCAAGAAATAATGGGATTAAACTGTAGCAAGGGGGAATTTGTTTTTTCCCCTCTAATATCTAACCTATCTATAAAGCTAGTTAAGCTCTGGAATAGGCTTCTAAGGGAGGGTGTGGAATTCCCATCACTGGAGTTTTTAAGAATAGGTTGGACAAACACTGTTTGTCCCAATCCAGTCCCTCATGAAGTAAACTGGAAAACTTCCACTGACTTCCGACTTCCCCCAGTTTATTAAATATCATGAGATTCCTACACATTTGCTTTCCAGTGTCTAGGTGACTGAATAAACATGGTTCTCTCACTGGCAAAAATATGTTATCTGTATTTTCTTCCTGTTTACTTCTATCTCACATTCCAGTTATCTTTGATGTCCCTGGTGGTAATGGTTAAAAGCTGCAGGACTTAAAGCAATTAGTAAATGGAAGAGAAGGCACCTTTCCATGGAACTGTTTTGTAAGCTAAATTAAACAGATCTTAAGTGTCCAATCTGAATTGCTAATGGACAAGAGCAGATAATTGCTATGTTTTACTGAAATTAACATCCAAATCCAATTTTCTTTAGAATAAACTTCCAAAGAAATAGTACCAGGTAGGCCTAAATTACGTTTAACTTCCAAGATTAAATGTAATGTTAAATTATCTGAAGCATACTTTTGGGGCATGGAATTTACTTGATATCTATTAGGTTCATAATTACGTTATACAAACTGTTAAGTAGAAGATTAAAATATTAGCCTTTTGAGCATGCACTGCATTCTCAACTTCATGGAATGCTCAATAACATTTTCTTATGCAACATATCACAAAGTATATTTTCTATCAGAATTTATAAATTGACAGAGACCAAGGAAATTTTTTCAGCAGACTTCGTTTTTCTGTAGTAAGTTTTAGTTGTTGATTTATATTAGATAGGGGCCATTTCAAAACCCTAGATCAGAATCAAACTTTGAGGAAGTCTGAACTCCGATCTAAATCTCAACTTCATGGCTGAGTCACATCTCTAGTTTATAACATTAAAACAAATCAAAAGTACAAGTTGAAAAACAGAACAGTTTGATTAAAAAAAGTGAAGATTACAATGAGCGAGAAATAGTGCACACGTGCACTAAGGCACCAAAATAACTAAGAAAGAAAATCTGAGCGTCTCTTGACTGATACATACTTAACACAAAATACTTAGCACTGATGCACAATTTCCATTTACTTGTAGCGACCAAGAGCAGAATTTCGATCTTATGCTATACTTAGCAGCTTTACAACATTTCTCACTTCTACATATCACTGCATCAGAGAAGATGGTTTTGTGTCATTGGAACTTAGATAGACTCAGACTCGTAGATTTTAAGGTCAGAAGGGACCATTATGATCATCTAGTCTGATCTCCTGCACAATGCAGGCCACAGAATCTCACCCACTCACTCCTGCGAAAAACCCCTCACCTATGTCTAAGTTATTGAAGTTCTCAAATCATGGTTTAAAGACTTCAAGATGCAGAGAATCCTCCAGCAAGTGACCCGTGCCCCATGCTACAGAGGAAGGCAAAAAAAACCCAGGGCGTCTTCCAATCTGCCCTGGAGGAAAATTCCTTCCCGACCCCAAATATGGCGATCATCTGAACCATGAGCATGTGGACAAGATTCACCAGCCAGATACCCAGGAAAGAATTCTCTGTAGTAACTCAGATCCCACCCCATCTAACATCCCATCACAGCCCATTGGGCCTATTTACCATGAATAATTAAAGATCAATTAATTGCCAAAATCATGTTATCCCATCATACCATCTCCTCCATAAACTTATCGAGTTAATCTTGAAGCCAGATAGGTCTTTTGCCCCTACTGCTTCCCTTGGAAGGCTATTCTAGAACTTCACTCCTCTGACGGTTAGAAACCTTTGTCTAATTTCAAGTCTAAACTTCCCGATGGCCAGTTTATACCCATTTGTTCTTGTGTCCACATTGGTACTGAACTTAAATAATTCCTCTCCCTCTCCGGTATTTATCCCTCTGATATATTTATAGACAGCAGTCATATCTCCCCTCAACCTTCTTTTGGTTAGGGTAAACAAGCCAAGCTCCTTGAGTCTCCTTTCATAAGACAGGTTTTCCATTCTTCAGATCATCCTAGTAGCCCTTCTCTGTACCTGTTCCAGTTCGAATTCATCCTTCTTAAACATGGGAGACCAGAACTGCACACAGTATTCCAGATGAGGTCTCACCAGTGCCTTGTATAGTGGTACTAACATCTCCTTATCGCTACTGGAAATACCTCGCCTGATGCACCCCAAGACCGCATTAGCTTTTTTCACGGCCATATCATATTGGCAGCTCATAGTCATCTTGTGGTCAACCAATACTTCAAGGTCCTTCTCCTCCTCCGTTACTTCTAACTGATGCGTCCCCAGTTTATAACTAAAATTCTTGTTATTAATCCCTAAATGCATGACCTTACACTTCTCATTATTAAATGTCATCCTATTACTATTACTCCAGTTTACAAGGTCATCCAGATCCTCCTGTATGATATCCCAGTCCTTCTCTAAATTGGCAATACCTCCCTGCTTTGTATCATCCGCAAACTTTATTAGCACACTCCCACCTTTTGTGCCGAGGTCAGTAATAAAAAGATTAAACAAGATTGGTCCCAAAACCAATCCCTGAGGAACTCCACTGGTAACCTCCCTCCAGCCTGACAGGTCACCTTTCAGTAGGACCCGCTGTAGTCTCCCTTTTGACCAATTCCTTATCCACCTTTCAATTTTCATATTGATCCCCATCTTTTCCAATTTAACAAATAATTCCCCATGTGGCACCATATCAAACGCCTTACTGAAATCTATGTAAATTAGATCCACTGCGTTTCCTTTGTCTAAAAAATCTGTTACTTTCTCAAAGAAGGAGATCAGGTTGGTTTGGCACGATCTACCTTTTGTAAAGCCATGTTATATTTTGTCCCATTTACCATTGACCTCAATGTCCTTAACTACTTTCTCCTTCAAAATTTTTTCCAAGACCTTGCATACTACAGATGTCAAACTAACAGGCCTGTAGTTACCCGGATCACTTTTTTTTCCCTTCTTAAAAATAGGAACTATGTTAGCAAATCTTCAGTCATACAGTACAATCCCTGAGTTTACAGATTCATTCAAAATTCTTGCTAATGGGCTTGCAATTTCATGTGCCAATTCCTTTAATATTCTTGGATGAAGATTATCTGGGCCCCCCGATTTAGTCCCATTAAGCTGTTCGAGTTTTGCTTCTACTTCAGATATGGTAATATCTACCTCCATATCCTCATTCCCATTTGTCATGCTACCATTATCCCTAAGATCCTCATTAGCCTTATTAAAGACTGAGGCAAAGTATTTGTTTAGATATTGGGCCATGCCTAGATTATCCTTAACCTCCACTCCATCCTCAGTGTTTAGCGGTCCCACTTCTTCTTTCTTTGTTTTCTTCTTATTTATATGGCTCTGGAACCTTTTACAATAGGTTTTAATTCCCTTTGCAAGGTCCAACTCTACTTGACTTTTAGCTTTTCTCACTTTATACCTACATGTTCCGACTTCAATAAGGTAGCTTTCCTTACTGATCCCTCCCATCTTCCACTCCCTGTATGCTTTCTGCTTTTTCTTAATCACCTCTCTGAGATGCTTGCTCATCCAACTTGGTCTACAACTCCTGCCTATGAATTTTTTTCCCCTTTCTTGGGATGCAGGCTTCCGATAGCTTCTGCAGCTTTGACTTGAAGTAATCCCAGGCCTCCTCTGCCTTTAGATCCATAAGTTCTTCAGTCCAATCCACTTCCCTAACTAATTTACTTAATTTTTGAAAGTCAGCCCTTTTGAAATCAAAAACCCTAGTCGCAGATTTATTTTTGTTTATCCTTCCGTTCAGTTTGAACTTAATTAGCTCATGATCACTTGAACCAAGGTTGTCCCCTACAACCATTTCTTCTATGAGGTCCTCACTACTCACCAAAACCAAATCTAAAACGGCATCCCCTCTAGTAGGTTCAGCAACTACTTGATGAAGGAATCCATCAGCTATCGCATCTAGGAAAATCTGAGCCCTATTATTATTACTAGCACTTGTCCTCCAGTCTATATCTGGGAAGTTAAAGTCTCCCATGATCACGAAGTTTCCATTAGTATTTACTTCATTAAAAACATTAAAGAGGGCTCTATCCATATCCAAATTAGATCCCGGCGGTCTATAGTAAACCTCAAGTACTATCACAGGGGAGGCTCTAGTAGTTTTCTTCCCCAATGTGATTTTTGCCCAGACTGACTCGGTCTTATCCATTCCATCGCTTCATATTTCTTTACATTTTACCTCATCATTGATATACAGTGCTACTCCACCACCTTTACCTTTATTTCTGTCTTTCCTAAACAGCACATATCCTTCAATAGCTGTAGTCCAGTCATGACTACTATTCCACCATGTTTCTGTTATCCCTATAACGTGTTATTTGTAATGTAGCAATGTAACATAACCATAAACATATATGGTAAAAGGAGATGCATATAACATTTGTAATAGTATTCTAATACCAATAAACTCAAGCAAATGATAACAGCAATAACCAGAACAATATATTAGTTCACTTTAACTCCAGTTAAAGTAAAGACTCATGAACACACACAATAAATCTTGCCTGCAGTTCTAAGTTTTCCTATCGGGGGCTACTGCAATTATTTTCCAGTCTAAATCTTCTATTCTCCCTTCACCACTTCTGCTTCCTAGTTTTAGATACACTCTTTCTCTTTTGATTTCCAACACTCGTACAGAATCATAGAACTGGAAGGGACCTTGAGAGGTCATCTAGTCCAGTCCCCTACTCTCATGACAGGACTAAGTATTATCTAGACCATTCCTGACAGGTGTTTGTCTAACCTGCTCTTAAAAATCTCTAATGATGGAGATTCCACAACCTTTTTAGGCAATTTATTCCAGTGGTTAATCACCCTGTCAGGAAGTTTTTCCTAATGTCCAACCAAAACCTCCCTTGCTGAAATTTAAGCCCATTGCTTCTTGTCCTAACCTCAGAGGTTAAGAAGAACAATTCTTCTCCCTTCTCTTTGTAACAACCTCTTATGTACTTGAAAACTGTTATGTCCCCGCTCAGTCTTCTCTTTTCCAGACTAAACAAACCCAATTTTTTCAATCTTCCTTCATTGGTCATGTTTTCTAGACCTTTAATCATTTTTGTTGCTCTTCTCTGGACTTTCTCCAATTTGTCCTGAAATGTGGCACCCAGAAGTGGACACAATACTCCATTTGAGGCCTAACCACCATGGATTGCATGGAAGAATTACTTCTTGTGTCTTGCTTACAACACTCCTGCTAATATATCCCAGAATGTTGTTTGCTTTTTTTGCAACAGTGTTACACTGTTGACTTATATTTAGCTTGTGGTCCACTATGACCCCCCAGATCCCTTTCCACAGTACTCCTTCCTGGGAAGTCATTTCCCATTTTGTATGTGTACAACTGATTGTTCCATCCTAAATGGAGTACTTTGCATTTGTCCTGATTGAATTTCATCCTATTTACTTCAAACCATTTCTCCAGTTTGTCCAGATCATTTTGAATTTTAATATTATCCTCCAAAGCACTTGCAACCTCTCCCAGCTTGGTATCATCCACAAACATTATAAGTGTACTCTCTATGCCATTATCTGAATCATTGATGAAGATATTGAACAGAACAGAACCCAGAACTGATCACTGCAGGACCCCACTCATTATCCCTTCCAACAGGACTGTGAACCACTGACAACTACTCTCTGGGAACGGTTTACCAACTAGTTTTGCACCCACCTTACAGTAGCTCCATTTAGCTTGCATTTCCCTAGTTTGTTTATGAGAAGGTCATGCAAGACAGTATCAAAAGCTTTACTAAAGTCAAGATATACCACGTCTACCATTTCCCCCCCATCCACAAGGCTTGTTACCTTGTCAAAGAAAGCTATCAGGTTAGTTTGACATGATTTGTTCTTGACAAATCCATGCCGACTGTTACTTATCACCTTATAATCGTCTAGATGTTTGCAAATTGATGGCTTAATTATTTGCTTCATTATCTTTCCTGGTACAGAAGTTCAGCTGACTAGTCTGTAATTCCCCAGGTTGTCCTTATTTCCCTTTTTATAGATGGGGAAGTATAATACCATTTTCCAGTCTTCTGGAATCTCTCCCCTCTTCCATGACTTTTCAGAGATAATCGCTAGTGGCTCAAATATCTCTTCAGTCAGCTCCTTGGGTATTCTAGGATGCATTTCATCAGGCCCTGGTGACTTGAAGACATCTAATTTGTCCAAGTAATTTTTAACTTGTTCTTTCCCTATTTTAGCCTCTGATCCTACCTTATTTTCACTGGCATTCACTATGTTAGATGTCTAACCACAACCAACCTTCTTGGTGAAAACTGAAACTAAGAACTCATTAAGCACCTCTGCCATTTCCACATTTTCTTTATGGTTTCCCCCCCTCCAAAGTAACGGGCCTACCCTGTCCTTGGTCTTCCTCTTGCTTCTAATATATTTGTAGAATGTTTTCTTGTTACCCTTTATGTCTCTAGCTAGTTTGATCTTATTTTGTGCTTTGGCCTTTCTAATTTTGTCCCCACATACCTGTGTTATTTGTTTATATTCATCCTTTGTAATTTGACTTAATTCCACTTTTTGTAGGACTCTTTTTTTCTATTTTTAGATCATTGAAGATCTCCTGGTTCAGCCAGGGTAGTCTCTTCCCATACTTCCTATCTTTCTTACGCAGTGAGATAGTTTGCTCTTGTGCCCTTAGTAATGTCTCTCTGAAAAACTGCCAACTGTCTTCAATTGTTTTTCCCCTTAGACTTGCTTCCCATGGGATCTTACCTACCAACTCCCTGAGTTTGCTAAAGTCTGCCTTCTTGAAATCCACTGTCTTTATTTTAACCAATTTATTTGAGCATAAGCTTTCGTGAGCTACACCTGAAGTGAGGTGTAGCTCACGAAAGCTTATGCTAAAATAAATTGGTTAGTCTCTTAGGTGCCACAAGTACTCCTTTTCTTTTTGCGAATACAGACTAACATGGCTGCTACTCTGAAACCTGTCTTTATTTTGCTGTTCTCCCTCCTACCATTCCTTAGAATCATAAACCCTACCATTTCACGATCACTTTCACCCAACCTGCCTTCCACTTTCAAATTCTCATCCAGTTCCTCCCTATTTGTCAAAATCAAATCTAGAACAGCCTCTCTCCTCCTAGCTTTCTCCACCTTCTGAAATAAAACATAATGGTCTCCAATACATTCCAAGAACATGTTGGGCAATCTGTGCCCTGCTGTGTTATTTCCCCAATAGTTGTCTGATTAGTTGAAGTCCCCCATCACCACCAAATCCTGTGCTTTGGATGATTTTGTTAGTTGTTTAAAAAAAGCCTCATCCACCTCTTCTTCCTGGTTAGGTGGTCTGTAGTAGACCCCTACCGTGACATCTCCTTTGTTTTTTACCCCTTGTATCTTTACCCAGAGACTTTCAACAAGTCTGTCTCCTATTTCCATCTCTCAGTCTCAGTCCAAGTGTATACATTTTTAATATACAAGGTAACACCTCCTCCCTTTTTTCACTGCCTGTCCTTCCTGAGCAAGCTGTACCCTTCTATACCAATATTCCAGTCATGCGTATTATCCCACCAACTCTCTGTGATGCCAACTATGACATAGTTGTGTTTATTTACTAGCATTTTGAGTTCTTCCTGCTTATTCCCCATACTTCTCACATTAGTATGCAGAGTTCTAAAATACTGATTTGATTTTCACCCCACCAGTTCTGTCTTGTCTCTCCTTTATCCCTGCTATAACAGCCCATGCTCCCCACAAATTCCAACACTATTCCCAGGTCTGTGTGTAAAGCTTAGATAAGACTCTGCACAATAAGTGACAAGAAATGTGAACTCAAACAATTCTAATTCACAGCATTTAAGTGTAGGATATACATGGTTCCCTTAACGAAGAGCCTCCAAGTATGAAATTTTTGGTGCCACTTATGGGGGAAAAGAACTGATCTGCATCATTCTGATTCACACATGCAAGATAATGAAGTAGTCACTGTATAAGGTGATCATATTAAACCAAATATTCACACACATGAAAATTACTCCAGCCTAAAGACAAACATTTATTTTGTAGTTGGTGGGTGAGCAGGCAGGTTAATGCACCTGAGACGAAGGAGTAATGTAAAAGCTCTCTACCCTTGTGCATCAGTTGTGCTACTTTTTTGGAGGAGCAGAGGGTATATATGTAACCCATTGCAAATCTCTGAGGTTATGCTCACTTAGGAAAGAAAATGTGTTTCTTCCAAAGAGATCGCTATCTTGTTGTGCAAGCCTAGGTGGAGACAAGGCACAGGTAGTTTTACCTTGATGCAGCTGTTCAAGATAAACACTGGTGGAAAGATTATAACTGTAGTACTCACAACCCAAGAGTTAAAAGTCATGGTCAGACCACAGAACAGTGTTAGATTGGCCTAATAATCATTGTTAAAAAAACAAAACAGTCAGAAGTCATGGTTTTGGGTCTCTCTTCTGGCTTTTGAACTGCCCCAGCCACCTCCTTCCTCCCACCCCCACATCCTCTCTGGCAGCAGCAGCGTGGTGTGCCAATCACAATTCAATATGCAACCTTCATTGCATGTAAAATGTGTACACATAAATGCAGGCCCAAGCTGCCCTGTATACCTGCTACCCAGCTCTTGTTCCTACTGCCCAGAATCCTCCATCCTGGCAGTCCCCCATTCATCTCCATCTGCTGATCTCTGTCTCGAGCCTTCAGGGGAGAGGTCTGATAGTATGTCTACGTTGCTGGAGGGAGCCAGCATAGCTAGTGTGCTAATAATAGCAGTGCAGACATTGAAGTTCTATTACAGACTCGGGCCGGCCACCCAAGCTCAGATCCAGGAAGGTCGGGTGGGCTTAAGAGCCCAAGGTTCCGCCCTAGCTGCATCATCATAGTGCTATTTTTAGCACACTAGCTCAAGCCCGACTAGCACAAATCTGTCTGCGTAGGCTGGGAGGCTCACCACCACCTGCAGTGTGTACGCATACCCCACAGTGGGAAAGGGATGAGGCCACTGCTTCTGTCTTAGATAGAGGACCGTTCTGCTGTACCCTGTCAGATCTGGGTCTCTTCCCACACAGAACACATTAGCAGCTGTCCGCAGTACTAGAACCTATGTCTGCCCCTTGCACAAGTGGCAGAGCAGCCTCCAGTGGTTAAAGGAAGAAATTAGACAGACAGACCTTGCAAAAATCCTGAGCTGTCTCTATGTTTTGCAGCAAGGCCCCAAAACAACGCTTGTGATATCACGAGTGTGGGCAACATTAATTGCCGAGGTTTACATCTCTCATACCTTATCTGGATGAGACCAGTTTGGGTTGCAAAGACTCATATTACATGCAAAACTCAATTAAAGGTATTCTAGCAGTGCTGCAGCCTAGTGACATTTTGGGGAAAAAAATACTGCTTTTTATTTTAACAAGCCAAAAGTCAAAGTAAATTAAGTCTCCATTTCATGATATTTTGCATGCAAAGAGTTTAGCACGTACGAGGAAATTCAATTTGTCTGCATTCTGTAAGTACTGTATAAAATATTTAATTAACTTTTTGCCATTGTCAATAAGTTTCTATTATAGCCAAGACATTGCTGGGCTCTCTCCACTAGCAAACTGAAAAAAAAAATGGAATGTATTGTTCATCCCTCCCCCTCCCTCGGAAAAAGTATGTTTATCTTTGTAGATTAAGCAATTGACTTTAGTAAAGAAGGCTATAAGCTCAAACCCTATTGCTGCTGTGTTTTCACTAACGTGCTATTAAAAGCACCTGTTTTTCTTCTAACCAAAGTCTGGTGAATACATTCTCACCACTACTTTATTTTTCCTGTAAAACAAAAAACAAGAGAAGTGACATTGAGTAAAGACACTTTGAATTATGCACTAAGTAGAAAGAAAAATGCAAGCCATGTTGCCTTCCCCCTCTTCCCTGGAGCCTCGCAGGTAGGTAGGGAGGGTGTGTGTGTTTGTGTGTGTGTGTGTCCGTCCAGCAGGAAAAGGAAAACCCTAGGGTCTTTTAACGATTCCCTATTCCCTGCCCATAGGTGCTCAGCCTTCTGGTGTCCTTGGGATGGAGGAGGTGCTCTGTAACTTATTGCTTGGATTGAAGTGTATGGTGGAAGATTACTAGTTATTTACACCCAAGAGGAAGGCCTATAAACCCTTTTCCCTTTTCAGGGTACCATTCTACACCTGCAAGCAACAGCTCTCCCTTCCCCATTTAGGATTAGAGTAGGAATGGGGTTTGATGCCTTGCTGAGGAAACCATTGTAGTCACCTTCTGGGGACTGGGAAGACATTTTTCCCAAACTGCCAAATTGGCCTGGGTGAAGTGGGGTTTCCTCACTACCACCTTCCTCTCTGTAGCTCAGAAAACCAGTACGTAGGCTAGGTCATAATGTGTTCACGTTGTTGCAACTTGCTAGGGTTCCAGGCAATCCTTCAATATGAAGTCTGTTTCCCTGATAAACTGGTATTGGAGTCATGATTTGGGTAGGGATCCTGGAAAGGAGCTTGAGGCTTTTAATGTCTGGTACTGTGAGGAGACACCCCACTTTCCCCCATATCCTTAAGCCTCACATAGGAAAGGTTAGTGGGCTCACTGCTGGAAATAGGTTAAGGTTTGGGAGTGTTGACATTGACATGTTAGATGGGGTGGGATTTGAGTTACTACAGAAAATTCTTTCCTGGGTATCTGGATGGTGAATCTTGACCATATGCTCAGGGTTTAGCTGATCGCCATATTTGGGGTTGGGAAGGAATTTTCCTCCGGGGCAGATTGGAAGAGGCCCTGGAGGTTTTTCGCCTTCCTCTGTAGCATGGGGCACGGGTCACTTGCTGGAGGATTCTCTGCTCCTTGAAGTCTTTAAACCACGATTTGAGGACTTCAATAGCTTCAGACATAGGTGAGAGGTTTTTCGCAGGAGTGGGTGGGTGAGATTCTGTGGCCTGCGTTGTGCAGGAGGTCGGACTAGATGATCATAATGGTCCCTTCTGACTTTAGTATCTATGAATCTATGAATAGGAGCTAGAATTTTACGTATTGTGTCTTGTCTTCTATTCTGTGGTATCCAGAACAAAAAAGCTGTGACTAATACAAATACACACACACACACACGACATGGGGTTTGGTTCAGTACATTGGGAGTAATTTACCCATCTCCATAGGTTTCATTAACCCATACTTAAGAGTTTTCAATATCTTCTATCTGTTATTGCATATTTTCTTCGCCCTGCACTTCTAAATGAAAATAAGTTGCCCTCCCTGCTGCAGACCTACCTGCAAAAGGGGACACACACACACTGGATATTGCAGAATTAGAGAGTGTTCGCAGTATGGTGCAAAAATTGTTAAAGACTCATATGAAGCAAGACTGAACAGACTGAAATTGTGTCTTAGCAAGGAGATATGATAAAAATATATATAAAATAATAATGATATAGCGACGGTAGATCAGGAGCGTCTGTTCTCCTGATCTCAATACACAAGGTGTCATAAATATAAAGGGAAGGGTAAACCCCTTTAAAATCCCTCCTGGCCAGAGGAAATCTCCTCTCACCTGTAAAGGGTTAAGAAGCTAAAGGTAACCTCGCTGGCACCTGACCAAAATGACCAATGAGGAGACAAGATACTTTCAAAAGCTGGGAGGAGGGAGAGAAACAAAGGGTCTGTGTGTCTGTCTATATTCTGTCTTTGCCGGGGATAGACCAGGAATGGAGTCTTAGAACTTTTAGTAAGTAATCTAGCTAGGTACGTGTTAGATTATGATTTCTTTAAATGGCTGAGAAAAGAATTGTGCTGAATAGAATAACTATTTCTGTCTGTGTATCTTTTTTGTAACTTAAGGTTTTGCCTAGAGGGGTTCTCTATGTTTTGAATCTAATTACCCTGTAAGGTATCTACCATCCTGATTTTACAGGGGAGATTTCTTTATTCCTATTTACTTCTATTTTTATTAAAAGTCTTCTTGTAAGAAAACTGAATGCTTTTTCATTGTTCTCAGATCCAAGGGTTTGGGTCTGTGGTCACCTATGCAAATTGGTGAGGCTTTTTATCCAACATTTCCCAGGAAAGGGGGGGTGCAAGTGTTGGGAGGATTGTTCATTGTTCTTAGGATCCAAGGGTCTGGGTCTGTAATCACCTAGGCAAATTGGTGAGGCTTTTTACCAAACCTTGTCCAGAAAGGGGGGGTGCAAGGTTTTGGGAAGTATTTTGGGGGGAAAGACGTGTCCAAACAGCTCTTCCCCAGTAACCAGTATTTGTCTGGTGGTGGTAGCGGCCAATCCAAGGACAAAGGGTGGAATATTTTGTACCTTGGGGAAGTTTTGACCTAAGCTGGTAAAGATAAGCTTAGGAGGTTTTTCATGCAGGTCCCCACATCTGTACCCTAGAGTTCAGAGTGGGGGAGGAACCTTGACACAAGGACAAGGAGAAATTCCATGAATGAAAAGGTTGCAAATTTAAAATTGATAAAGGGAAATACTCATGGCCACAGGAAGTCATTGAGGCCATAAATTTAGCAAGATTCAAAAAGGGATTGGACACTTACAAGCATAACAAGAATATCCAGTGTTATCATAATGAATTATAAGAAGAAATTTATAAGGGATATCAAGCTTCATGGTTTACACCAATCTCTAACTATTAAATGTCAGCAAGAACCTAATGTGGGGAGCCAGATTAACCCACATCTGCCCACTGTATGGCTCTGATGCCGTTGAAGCATCTGATACTGGCCACTGGACAAGATAAACTTTAGGTCTGATCCAATATGGCAATTCCTACGTTCCTAAAAACTTTCTTTTTGTATCTGTCTCCCCCACCACCTTCCACTCCTTCACCCCACATCTCTTGTCCTCTATATAAAATGTGTGGTGTAACTTGACAGTCAATAATACACCAGCCACTCTCAAAATTACTCTACACAGCCTATAAGAAAAACTGACTTACTAATCAAGACAATTTAGTGGCGCTGTTTATGTAAAACACAGCACTATTTTATCAAGAGACTAATCTTTACAAATACATCAAAAGAGGTTTTGAAAATGCTAAGAAACCACTCTCACATTTTATCCCTAAGCATGATGTTTCACAAAAATCTTTGACAAATTTTATAGGAAAATTGCTTAAGATACCATATCATAAATAAGAGATCAAATTGCAAAGAGAAAATAAATACTTTGAATAAGAAATAATAATAATAAAAAAATAAAAATGAGAGGCAAGCTCTACTCATGCTATTTTTACTGTACTGTTGCAAACATAGATTTCCCTTTTGGCTGCCCCAAACTTGAGACAATGAGGCTTGCTGAGCAGAACAAAGGATGGCTCAGGGGGTGCTTAACCTTACTTTTCAACATCTTATTGACTTATTCAGGGTACCTAATTTATGTTCAGATGGCATGTCTCAAGTCAAATATATAAATCCCCAACAGGAGTGATATGCCTTTCTGGTGAGCCTACTCAGCATCCAATAGAAAGTGACTCTTTAATAGTATGTTATTTTTATGGATTATTCAATTTTTTTGGTGTTTAGTTTCCTTTGGTATTTGAAAGTCCAACTTCCAAAAATCCTATAGTTTACAACTACCATAATATATGGATAGTCAGCTATTTCACAGTTGATTTCTTGTACTTTACCCTAAGGGAACATCTGTAAATGTTTACTGCTTGCTGATACATGGATTTCAGTGATGGCCATAGTGTTTCATGTTTAGAGTTCAATGTTTTGATCAACAGAGAGCATTACAGAAAGGACAGTGGGCCACTAGCATTTCTTCTCTTACTGGCTTGTTATAGCTTAACCCGTAACCACTGAAGTTAATAAGTTTTGCTGGACTTCAAGAGCAGGAATGGGTGCTTAATCTGTGAAGAAAGAACAAATAGCCCTAAAGTTTGGGAAATAAACACCATCTCATTTTATGATTCCTGAGCTATATGATGCCTATACATAAGACAAAGCATGTAAGTAAAAAACCTCAAATTAAAAAAAAAACCCAAACCCCAAAACACTTTGTATTCCAACATGCTGTCAAAACTGTTTGTAAAGACATGTTGCAATACCATCTAATGGGTATGGACAAAAATTAGTCATCTAGACTCACAGACTGCATTAAAGAATTAGAAAATCCATACCTCAACAGCAAGGCAAGTACATTGCCTTTTGGCCACTGTATCATCAGTCTTATGTATATCAAAACATAAACTGAAGAAAAGACCACCTCTTGAAACCAACATAACTTCCTTTCTGTGACAGAATTTTCACTGATTGTTAGCTTGGTCTGGTTCATTTGCCATTTCTGTTAGGTTTCACTTCAAGGGTACATGCTGATTAGGGCAGCCTTCACTTGGAATAATCTTTAACAGTTTTTGAGGGGTACTATATGTTGTAATTATCTTTTCTTCCTCCACCTTGCACATGACCATTTTCTATTTTCAGATGTATTGTGGATAGTTGTGTGTTGCTGCCATTCATAACATGGAATAGAAATGGCCCTGTTGTACATGTGTTTGCATCACTTTCTACATTATCTTGTGACAGTTTTCTCTGTATATGAGGGGATGGCTCCCTCAAAGAATTTTTTGTTTCAGCTATCATATTTCATTAAATACTATTATTGTTACACAGCCCCTAGGAACTCTCATCATGGATCAGGATCCCAATGCCCTAGGTTCCGTACTAGCACAAAACAAAAAAGATGATTCCTGCCCCCAGAGAACTTACAATCTATATATGACACAAGCAATAACTGATGGACACAGGCAGACGGGGAGAACAAGGAAAAATGAGACTATATTGGTAAGCATGATAGGCCATAGTCTCAACGCATTAGCAACTTAACCATTGCCAAGTTTTCTGTAGCTTCATAGAAAAAGAGTTTTAAGGAGGAATTTGGAGAAGGATAATAAGGCAGCTTTCAAGATGTTTATGGGGAGATTCTCCCAAGCATGAAAAACAACATGGGAGAAACCACAAAGGGCCTAGATAGCATAGACAATAGCTTATGTTTTATGTAAAAGAGAAGAAGGAGCCAGTGGAATAATGCAAAGAAATGGGTGACATGGAAAATGATCTTTGCCGCGGCTTTCTGAATGGATATGAGGCAAGATTGTATTTGTCAAGGCAAAAAAAAAATGTAGTAAATCAGGATGTGAAGTGGGAGTTCAAGTGAGAGTTTTAGCAGTGTGCATAGGCTGTATCTTAGCGATGTTGTGCAGAAATAAATCAGAAAGATTTAGATTATAGCCTGGATGTGAGGACCTAGTGAGTCATCAGAGATGATGCTCAGGTTACAGGCTTGAGTGACAGTCAAAATAGTGTGCTATCAAAAGAGAAAGTAGTAAAGATAGCTCTGTTTTTTGAGGGGGGAATAATAGGAGCTTTATTTTAGCAACGTTGAGCCAACTGCTAGACATTCACAAGAATATATCAGAGAAAGACAGGCAGAGATTTTAGTTTGGACAGAAGAAGCCAGGTCTGGAGTCAAAGGTAGATCTTTGAGTCATCAGCATGGAAATGAGAGTTGAATTTGTGGATACGATTACTTGGAGAAGGTGTAAAAGGAGAAGCGAAGGAGACCCAGGACAGTCCTTTCCACAGAAATTTGGAGCGGGAAAGAGGATGATCCTCTGAAGGACAAACTCGATGAGTAGTTAGAGAGGTAGGAGGAGAACCAGGAGGGGGAAGAGTCAATCATGGAAGCCTTGGAAGGACAGGATTTCAAGACTAAGAGCATGGTCAGTGGTGTCAAAGTTGGCTGGCAGGTCAAAAAGAATCAGGGTGGAGTACTGGTAGACAGTGCGTTCAGTGAGCTTATAGATTAAATGGAGAAGGAGGTCAGGAGAGAATAGTTGGAGATGGGGTCAACAGTGGTGTTTTCTTCTATTTTTTGTTTGTGTGCTTGTTAAGATGGGAGAGACTAAAGTGTGTTTGTGTTGTGTTGTGAAGGGATGGAACCAGAGGAGAGTGAGAGGGTAAGTAGAAGAATAAGGGTGGGGGGAGTTGAGAGTGGGCAAAACAGAGATCAAGATAGGAAATAGGATGGAGCACTAGGGCAAGAATAGATGAGAAATCTCTGCATCTCTGAGGGGAGAAAGAGGAGAGAGTTGCAGGAGGGGAAGGGGTAAGAGGAGACAACCTGAGCCGAGGGAGAAGGTCACATTATATTTGGTCAATTCTCTTAGAAGAAATTGGTAAAAAAATCAGCACAAACAGAGGAGAGAAGAGTTTCAGAAGTGAATCAAAAAGGCAGCTGATATTGAGGACATAATATTCAATTATTTTGGTGAAGTAGAGTTGTTTAGCTAAGAAGATGGCAGAAATGAAGGAAAGATTTTGTAGTAGACGAAGTCAGCCTGGTCACTGAATTATCAGAGACTAAATGTATTTCAGAGTTATACAATCTCTGCAAGTAGCAATTGTATTTTCACCACATTTGAGAAATTCTAACCTTGCTGAAAAGGTTCAAGAATTAGGAAGACAACAGATTTTCTTATTATTATTATTGGGGCATGCACCATGCCCCTGACAAAAACAGTATCAGTGAGAAATATTTTCCTAGATCCATTCTATCCTACCATACTGAAGTTGGACATAAAAATCCAAGCTCTAGCGATAAACTAGTTGAACCATCCATAAAGCCAGCTGAGATCTAGTCATTCTTAGAGCAGTGTCAGAGCAATACATGCATTAACTTTTGGGAAAGAATTACGGTATGAAAATCTTTTGCCTTAGTTAAGTCAGGAAGACCAAAAATTTCCATTTCCCTTTTCTAGGGTACATTTACCCTTGCAATGATCCTTCATTATGAAAGACATTATTGGTAATTTCAGAAGATCTTTAGGTAAAACAATTAAAACTTAATAATGAAAGAAATAGATGGTTGTTTCTCCTTTTAAGAGTAAAAAGGACCTTAAGAAGTATCATCCAATTTCTAGAGAAATATTTAGAGAAGCTGAACATTCACAGATCGCAATGGGTGTTTGCTCTCCAACAATAGGAGAAAGTTGACATTTGATAGTGGCTTTATCTCAGCTAGGAAAGCAATCCAAAGACAAAATTACTTTTCAGATGGATATCTATGCCCAAGATTAGTTTGATGAGAAAAATATCACTTTAACAACTATAGACATTCATTTGTTTGCTCCATTACACAGCATTAAAGCTGGGAAAATAATTTGCACCTTGCATAATTTTGTGATACAATAATTCATAGGAGACACACAAAATTTGTAATAGTATAATAGCACCAATAAACTCAAGCAAATGATAACAGCAGTAATCAAAACAATTTATTAGGGCCTCTCGGAGTTTTGCTATTAACATCAATGAAGACAGGATTTCATCTACACAGCCTTCAGAAGCGAGCCTCGAAGCCTGGGTCGATAGACTCAGGTTTGTGGGGCTTGGCACTAGCACTCTAAAAATAGCAGTATAGACAGTGCTGAAGCCCACTCCCCTCTCTAGGCTTCAGAGCCCAAGCCACAACTCCAAAGCGCTGTCTACACTGCTATTTTTAGAGCCCCGCTAGCCCAACTCTGTAAACCCTGCTGGGAGCTCGCCTCTGTGGGCTGTGTGGATGCACCCATAGAGTCCCAGCTTGCAAGATGATGAGTGCCCTCAAGAACTATTGAAATCAAAAGGATATAGTCCAAGCTGACAATTTTTTTTAATTTGTCTAAGCTGTCTAACTTAATTCCTCTATGATAACCCCCAAAAGATGTTTATCTTTGGCTAGATTAATCCAGCCTTATTCACATTGAGTAGGTCCAGAGTGAGTAAGAATGAATTAATCTGGCCCTGTGTGAGGAATATGAATTTTAGGATTGCATGGGTAATTCCTTTGCTACTGAAACTGCAATAAGTATTATGACAATTTTGAATTGGCCATCGGTTTTGTTTATCACAGAGAAGGAAATATCCCTTCTAAAAAAAATGCTATCCAAAAATGTTTAGATAATTGTTGTTATAAAAATCTTGTTTTTACTATCAGCAAAATTTGCTAATGAGGTAAGCTGACAGACACGTGAAAGGCCATGTAGCAAACTCCTGGCATTAAGAGGTGTTTTTATATGTAATGTGCTTCGTCGTTAAGTTACTGATAGGAAAAATACTTGGTCACATCCCAGCTGTTCTGTGTAAGGCTAAAACATTAAATTTAAACCATTAAGTAATTCTGAAAGCAAGAGAACAGGTGGCAAATGGTTTATATGGCAGATGGCGCCTTTTTTAATATTTGTACTCACTGCTCATTTACAATACCAGAGTCCACAACTACCAACTCATATTTTACCTTTTTCACTTGAACGATTAGAAAACTGTAGGAGAAAGTATGAAAATAGACACCATAATTATTTTTAAAAGGATAATTTTTCACTTGCCTTACTTGATCTTCATTCAATAAACATAAAGCCAGTAATTTCTAATTGCAGGACCCCTAATGTCCTCAAATCTGAATTAAATTCCAGAAGTTTATCACAAGTTTCAATTTTTAAGTTAATTTAGAGCTCTTGAAGGATGCTGTCTTGACAGCACTCGATAATGAATTCCTCTCTTTAACCATATAGTAGATTAAGCACAGGTGCTATAGTGCAATTTTCCTTACTATAATTTATTGTATCTCTAGAGGCAAATCAATAACTTGTGTGCTGAGTTTAGCACATGGATCCTGTGATGGGGTGTACTTACCCCGCACTGGAAATGAAGAGGTTAAATCTGTACTCTGGGGAGAGGAAGCCATGCCCCCTCACTCTTGATGAGCATGTTCTAACTGGGGCAGCAGTATAAAAGGGAGTAGCCCAGTTCACCACTGAAGAGAGAGGACACATGGTTCATGCTCCCACCAGGGAGCTGATGGAGACCCAGATTGTGGAGGCCAAGCCCTGTGAGACCCGGACAGATACCCAGGTACCTGTGTACACCCAGGAGACCTTGGAACTGTGAAGAGCTCCACAACCAAAGACCCTGGACACCCATGGACCATACTGCTGGAGGACAGGATAGGAAGTAGTCCAAGGGGGTTGCAGGACCAGGAACTTAGTGTGTTTTTGTTGGATCCCCACTGACCCAGTGGCTAGTATTCTCACGGCTGACAGGGCCCTGGGATGGGATCTGGTGGAGTAGGGAGGGCCTGGGTCTCCTTACCCCAGCCACCACTCCTCTAGGTGGTGGACCATCCCCCACCGGTCATTAGCCGAGCAGCCCTGTGAGAGATGGCAGCCATATTGACTGTGGCCACTAGGCCTGGTTGCCCTGAAGCTTAGGGCGTCAGGTGGACTCAGCCACAGGACTGTAGAACCCCTTCGTCCACCCCAAAGGCTCAGCATAAGTGTATGTAAATAGTTAAATCAATAAATATTTAAGAAAGGGAAATAAGTCAACTGAAAAATGAAATATAATGTAATTTCTGGAACTTTTTCACTTCCCCTAAGACCCGTGGATTCATTCGTGTCTTATCTACAACCTACAGCCATGAAAGCATGCTGCTGTGTGGATTATTATTGCATTCCCCTTTCACAGTCCTCCAACCCAGACTTTTTGGTATTTCACAACAAACGTCTCCAGTGCCCACACTTCCTGTTATTGCTGAAAATGAGTGAATTCTGCCTCAAACAAAGATCGTAAGAGTCAGTCAAACTCACCAGTTACTCTAGATTTCTTTCCACCCTGCCTCACCTGTGAGGCCACACTGTCTCAACTTTGAGCCCCTTTCCAGTTCATTTGCCCTCTAGACCTTTCTTTTTCTTCATTCATCATCATTTGCAGTCTTCTGAACATCTTAGGGCCCAAAAAATGTCTACATAAGCTCAACAACAAAGAGGCCAACCACTGGGTTTTCCTTTGCGCCCCTTCCCCCCCCCCCACCAAAGGTGTGGTTTCCAAAACATTCACTATTACTCTATTACTCTCAACTAAATCATAAGAATCATTGTTCACTTATGAGAGAAGAATGAAAGGAACCTTTGGCAAGTGAACTACAAGAGGTCTAAAATCAGAATATGACTGCAAAACTTGTTGCTATTCCTCCATCAATATGTTGTATTGCATAGATTCATTTCCCAATTTCAGAGAGAATTATATTAACAAGCTAATACTTTATTGCGCTGATACTTTGTATAGTAATTTTCCATATGTTTTGATGTGTTTAGCGGAGAGTGTGGTTGGGGGTTACTGCAAGGTATGTAGCAAGAGACTATTTAGTTTTTCTTGCATTCAAATTGTTGAAATTGCCAGAAACAACTATTAGGTAGATTTTCCGTCTTTGCAGTGGCTCAGGCATTTTCAGAAGCAGACATTCACACCTTGAGCACTGTATTAGTTCCAACAGGTGAAGCTGCTAGTGTGGTGGCTATAATCTAGGTATTATTCAATGCCTTACCGAAGAAGTTGGTCATGATTAGTGGAATTCTATTTAATTTCATCATGCATCAGGATATGCTGTGTGCCAAAGTAAGTTTAGCAATGCTTGACAATATACTGAAGGTGAATTTCATCATTTCAAGAGTTCTTAATTACCAAAACTTCTGACCACTTTTAGAAGAAGTTGAATCAAATATTTGGGATGGCTGATGTACAAGAGCACCAGATGGTTAAGTCAAGACCATATGTTTTGTTGCTTTGTACAGTGTATGGAAGGTATCACATTGTTCTTTGTTCAAAACTAGCAAGCTTGCAATTGGTAAGTGACTTGATCTTTTTTTTTGCATAATCCACTCAACACTTCAATGTACTATATGTAGAACATCAAGTTTGAAGAACGATGAGTTAAACATAATCAAATCTCATTAAAAGAAAATGGACCTCAAAATTATTTTTCAACAATGGAAAGCTAGGAGTATTTCACTTCATTAAACATAAACAAATTCCTTTCATGGACAATACTGGAAACAAAGAAGTGATCTAGTCATATTAAGCTACAATTGGGAAATTGTTGGAAATATTTTCAAGATGGATTCTTAAGTTACAAAAGCTAGCAAATATACTACAATTCATCAGGTCTCAACATGCAGATACGTCTGAAGAAGATCTCTACATTATGGGTCTTGAGTGTTTATATAGCAAGAACCTTAAGACAGAGATAGTTGAGTTACAGGGGAATTATCTGGAAAAACCAAAATGGAGACCTCAGTTCCAAGCCCGGAAAATATCAACTATTATAAAACTATTCCCTTTAATCAATGAACTTCCTGAAGTAAAATGTCAATTTGGATTAATACTTTATTCAATAAAAATGCAGTTTTGATCGATCCAAAACCATTCACAAATTTGACCTGAATTCACTGAATAGTTTTGGCCAAAAAAAAAAAAAAAAGTTTGGGGCTAGTTTCACATGGGAACTAGGTGCCATTCACCAAATGGCCAGAGGAGGTTGCAGTAGTACCACCTCCCACCTGTCAGGAATCAGGGCCTGCAGTACAGCCTTTCTCTGGGTAACCTACTGAGGGCTGCCTGATTGATTTGACAAGTCAGCAGAGCTGCTCTTAAGCAATTCAGGGTAACCTACTGAGCTACTTTTAAGCCCAGCAGCAATTCAGGAGCTGCTCAGAGCATTTGCCCATGGCTGTGATAGCTCTTGTGCCTGGTTGTTCCCAGCCCTCCTGCCTTGCCTCATTCCAGGTAACCTTGTCCTGACTCTGGCTCTGACTCGACTGTGAACCTGGGCTCTGACACCTAGCTTCTGAACCTGGGATCCAATTCTTGGCTACTGAAGCCTATGTCCAGCCACTAGGCACAACACCTGCTCTAACCACAAGGCACAATTGCCCATTCCCCAGTTTTTGACCCACCTTATAACTTTTATCTTTATGTTAGGGCACTCAAATGGAATGTAGAATATTGCCAGATTATTTTGTTTTTATGAAAAAGGGGAAAAAAAACTAGCCATAGCTTTACTGATGACCTTCAGTTCCCCACACACCTATCAATAACTTTTATAACCATAAACATCAAGTTAATTGCTTTGGCATCAGAAATTAATTAAGAAATTATATGAGACCAGCATATGAAGTACAGAAAACTATAAAACAAGCCTAGAATTGAAATGCTGTCCTCCAAAAGTCAACAGCAGAAGTCCCACTGACAGTTGGAGAGCTTCCTCTGAACTTTGGGCACATAATGTGATGCTGAGCAACTTTTGTAATTTCTTGGCACACAGTACAAACTATTTGTCATTGCTGCACTGGCTGCATCCGTATCTTGAAAGGATCATGTCAAGAGACAGTCAAAAGGGTGGGTCATTATCAATGTGCATTCAGTCCTTGGTTCGCTAAGAATGTAATTTGTCTTTCTGCTTTTTCTGATGTTGACATTTGTCCACAGAAAATGGACTAAGGCCACCAATTCATATTCTATTGCCTAATGAAAAGCCATTCATTGGTAACAGCTTGTGACTACCACTTGTGGCCTTGGATAGAACTACCTACCAACATATGAAAGCCTTTGTTATCCATGATCAATGGTTTAAGGTTGAATGGGACTGATTTTCTCTACCTATACCTCTTAAATAAAGGTACTACTTCAGATGTGATAGTCAGAATGAAGATAGTTATTCTTCATCACATTTCTTGTGAAATCAAAGTATTTCTTCTTTTTTGGCTGTATAGAGCTCTCTAGTATACACACACACACACACACTCCAAAGACAGCGCTTTCCTACTCAACAGACCAGTCCCTCTCATGTTTTCCTTTCACATCTAAGCCATGATCAGGGCTGTCAGTTTATGAAGTGTGGATAAGAATGGACTTGATTTGAGCAGTCAGTTGCTAGATCTCCCCTCTAGGCCACTGAGTTCCAGTCTGTCTTTTGTATCTTTTCCAGAATCTTTTGGAGTCCAGCTGACTCCATGAATCTTTAGGGACTAACCAAAATGTAACTATCACTTTGGCTCTATCACAGGAATAGCATTCAGTCTTAGGCCTGCTTTATGTTTACCCTCACAGACTCTCTAACATCTGAAGGGACCATCATGATCATCTAGTCTAATTACCTGCGCATTGCAGTTCACAGAACCTCATCCACCAACTCCTGTAGACCTATAACCTCTGGCTGAGTTTAAAGACTTCAAGTTACAGAGAATCTACCACTTATACTAGTTTAAACCTGCAAGTGACCCATGCCACATGCTGCAGAGGAAGAAAAAAAAGTGTCTAGTGTCTCTACCAATCTGACCCATGGGAAAATTCCTTCCCTTCCCAAATATGGCTATCAGTTAAACCCTGAGCA
The DNA here is from genome assembly GCF_965152275.1 of Natator depressus. Taxonomy (NCBI): domain Eukaryota; kingdom Metazoa; phylum Chordata; order Testudines; family Cheloniidae; genus Natator; species Natator depressus. The sequence continues at coordinate 97,848,938 of NC_134240.1, read as the reverse complement.
GATGGGCAAGACCCACCAGCCAGACACCTGGGAAAGAGTTAACTCTTCAGAGTTCAGAGAATTATCTAAAACCTATGGAGATCATTTTGTAATTATATAATCTTGAGACTTGGAACCTGTAAAATAATCTGATTGTTTATATCAAATATCTTCTCATTTTTAAAGACTGTCACCCAGATTATCTGATTTGAGTGAGGTGCACTCAGTACTGGGCCAGGTGACGTGGGGTAACTGTGGTTTTAAAGGTTTCAGTGGTAGCTGTTTTAGTCTGTACCAGCAAAAAAAAAAAAAAAAGAGGAGTCCTTGTGGCCTCTTAGAGACTAACAAATTTATTTGGGCATAAGCTTTCGTGGGCTAGAACCCACTTCATCGGATGTATGAAGTAAAAAGATACAGGAGCAGGTATAAATACATGAAAGGATGTGGGTTGCTTTACCAAGTGCTAGGTCAGTCTAACGAGAAAAATCAATTAACAGCAGGACACCAAGGGAGGAGAAATAACTTTTGCAGTAGTAAGAGAGTGGCCCATTACAGACAGTTGACAAGAAGGTGAGAGTAACAGTAGGGAGAAATTAGTATTGGGGAAATTAAGTTTAGGTTTTGTAATGACCCAACCTCTCCCAGTCTTTATTCAGGCCTAACCGGATGGTATCTAGTTTGCAAATTAATTCCAGTTCTGCAACTTCACGTTGGACTCTGTTTTTTAAGTTTTTTTGTTGAAGAATTGCCACTTTGAGGTCTGTTACTGAGTGACCAGAGAGACTGAAGTGTTCTCCTACTGGTTTTTGAATGTTATGATTCCTAATGTCAGATTTGTGTCCATTTATTCTTTTGTGTAGAGACTGTCCTGTTTGGCCAATATACATGGCAGAGGGTCATTCCTGGCACATGAGGGCATATATCACTGTAGGAGCAAGGTTGCGGAAGATTGGCGAGGAGCTAAGTGGTGGGCTGAGTATGTGACTGGATGTAAGCGGAGGATGCAGGCAGTTTCAATTAACTTTGTCCGACAGACCCTGCCAAAAGATATTGTAGCATAGCTCAGCATATTTTTGCCTGTAAAAAAGTCAGTTTATGTAATAAGCATAAATTATACATGTAAGAATGTAACTGGCTGTTGATCCCATGTAACCTCGAGATAAGCGCGGAGAATATAGAGCCGCAGAGGACTCCCCCCGGTGGAGTCCTGCCTGGTCAGCTGTCCCGAATGGCCAGAGTCCCCTGCAGCCCCTCTGCACGTCCTAGGGGCTCCCCGCGCAGACTGGAGCGTAAGTTCTTCCTTCCTTCAATAAAGCATAGTTTACTATTCTTAGGCCTGAGTGTCCTCCTTTCGCTGGTATCTTCCCCCCCAGCCCTTGCAGGCACAATCACATTGGTAGATGTGCAGGTGAACAAGCCCAGGATGGTGTGGCTGATGTGGTTAGGTCCTATGATGGTGTACCTTGAATAGATACGTGGACAGAGTTGGCACCGGGGTTTGTAGCAGGGTTTGGTCCCTGGGTTGGTGTTTTTGTTGTGTGGTGTGTAGTTGCTGGTGAGTATTTGCTTCAGGTTGGGGGGCTGTCTGTAAGCAAGTACTGGTCTGTCTCCCAAGATCTGTGACAGGGATCATTTTTCAGGATAGGTTGTAAATCTTTGATGATGTGCTGGAGAGGTTTTAGTTGGGGGCTGAAGGTGACAACTAGTGGTATTCTGTTATTTTCTTTGTTGGGCCTGTTCTGTAGTAGGTGACTTCTGGGTACTCTTCTGGCTCTGTCAATCTGTTTTTTCACTTCAACAGGTGGGTATTGTAGTTGTAAGAATGCTCGATAGAGATCTTGTAGGTGTTTGTCTCTGTCTGAGGGGTTGGAGCACATACGGTTGTATCTTAGAGCTTGGCTGTAGACGATGGATCGTGTGGTGTGTCCTGGATGGAAGCTGGAGGCATGTAGGTAAGTATAGCGGTCAGTAGGTTTCTGGTATAGGATGGTGTTTATGTGACCATCGCTTATTAGCACAGTAGTGTCCAGGAAATGGACAGCTTGTGTGGATTGGTCTAGGCTGAGGTTGATGGTGGGATGGAAATTGTTGAAATCATGGTGGAATTCCTCAAGGGCTTCTTTTCCATGGGTCCAGATGATGAAGATGTCATCAATGTAGCACAAATAGAGTAGGGGTGTTAGGGGATGACAGCTAAGGAAGTGTTGTTCTAAGTCAGCCATAAAAATGTTAGCATACTGTGGGGCCATGCGGGTACCCATAGCAGTCCCACTGACTTGAAGGTATAAATTGTCCCCAAAGCTGAAATAGTTGTGGGTGAGGACAAAGTCACAAAGTTCAGCCACCAGGCTTGCTGTGATGGTATCAGGGATGCTATTCCTGATGGCTTGCAGTCCATCTTTGTGTGGAATATTGGTGTAGAGGGCTTCTACATCGATAGTGGCCAGGATGGTGTTTTCTGGAAGATCATCAAAGGACTGTAGTTTCCTCAGGAAGTCAGTGGTGTCTCGAAGACAGCTGAGAGTGCTGGTAGCATAGGGCCCGAGGAGAGAGTCTACATAGCCAGATAATCCTGCTGCCAGGGTGCCAATGCGTGAGATGATGGGGCGCCCAGGATTCCCAGGTTTATGGATTTTGGGTAGCAGGTAGAATACCCCTGGTCGGGGCTCTAGGGGTGTGTCAGTGTAGATTTGTTCCTGTGCATCTTTAAGGAGTTTCTTGAGCAGATGGTGTAGTTTCTTTTGGTAATCCTCAGTGGGATCAGAGGGTAATGGATTCTAGAACCAGTCAGGGACCAACCTGGTCCCCACAGTAAACTGTAGCAACTCAAAGACTACTCTCCTTTACACATGGTTTCCCACATCTCCAACTGGTTGTTCTGATAAATGAGGATAGCCAGAGTGGAGACACATCCCAGATCCATACTGTTTCCTCAAGAAATCTGCTGTGTTCCAGGGGCCAAGAGGGAGTGTCTAAACTAGCTCTCTATCAGCCATAGATCACCCTTAGACAAGAGAAATTGGTAGAAGACTAGTTAAACTGGCTTTTCAGCTGCCAGGGCAGCTCAGCGCTCCTGGAGCTGGACTGAGAATTTGGCCCAACACATTCTGGTATATAATATAAATTGACATTGTGCCAGACTATAGGTACAGCCTATAAAGCAGGAGCTTTCAATGAGCAATCTCATTTCAACGTAATCCCCAAAAGAAAACAAAATAGCTGTTTTAATTTTAGTCAACAAAGACAATTTGAGTATGCACTTTCCCCACATAAGAAAGGAATATTTAAAAAAATTTTAAAAAAAAGACCCGATAAATATAAAGAGAAACCTGAAAGGCTGGCATTGATGTTAAAAACAAATGAGAAGTTGATCATGAAAGTTGAACTTACAAATGTAGAATTATGTACAAAAAAAAGGCCGCATTCAAAAATAAAACAATGTAAAACTTTAGATCCACCAAAAAAGAAAATCAACCTTCTGCTGGTGGCATCTGACTCAGATGATGAAAATGAACATGTGTTGGTCTGCACTGCTTTGGATCATTATTGAGCAGAACCTGTCATCAGCATGGATGCATGTCCTCTGGAATGATGGCCAAAGCATGAAGAGGCATATGAATCTTTAGCACATCTGGCACATAAATATCTTGCAAAGCCAGCTACAACAGTGCCATGTGAATGCCTGTTCTCACTTTCAGGTGACATTGTAATTAAGAAGTGGGCAGCATTATCTCCCATAAATGTAAACAAACTTGTTTCTCCTAGCGATTGACTGAACAAGAAGTAGGACTGAGTGGACTTGTAGGCGCTAAAGTTTTACATTGTTTTGTTTTTGAGTGCAGTTATGTAACAAAAATACACACTTGCAAGTTGCACTTCCATGATAAAGAGATTGCACTACAGTATTTGTATGAGGTGAATTGAAAAATACTACTTATTTTGTTTATCATTTTTACAGTGCAAATATTTATAATAAAAAAATATAAAGTGATCACTGTACACTTTGTATTCTGTGTTGTAATTGAAATAGATATATTTGAAAATGTAGAAAACATCAAAAATATTTTTAAAAATTCAATTTGTATTCTATTGTTTAACTCAAAAAAATTAATCGTGATTAATTGCACTGTTAATCGCATGAGTTAACTGCGATTAACGGACAGCCCTACTTTAAAGCATTCAGAATCAAACACACACACACACACACACACACAAATTAGGAATTACACTGCATAACTAGTAACATTTTAAAACTTAGGTCTAGCAGAATTAGCAGATGAGAATCAATGTTCATAATTATGTTAAGTGGGGCTGGGTGTGCCAGGTGCTTTCAGGCTGCAATGGATTTATATTCGTCTTCCTCTTAAGGGATGGAAAGCTTGTGTTGTGCTCCCCAATAATAATAAGTGCTGGTGTGGTTTTGTATCAGAACTGGAATCTTTGCTTTTTTTGGATTAGTCAAGCCTCTTCATTTTACTACTGCATTACAGTGGTTCTTGCCACTTGTTTCTACCTAAAGTGATTCTTGGTTGCAGTTGCTGGCCTTAAGGAAATGGCAGCAAAGTAGCATTTGTTGAGCTAGTATTTGTACAGATATTGATATAATTCATTTCAGGTCACTGCCAGTTTCTGGAATGCACAAGTTTCCCCCTCAATTCCACCCCCCGCCCCCCAAGGAAAAGAACTATGCTGGGCTCTAGCCACCCTTACCAACATATTTCATCTCCATCTGAATCATTACCACCACGGTCAGCTTAGTGGAGCTCTTACTCCCATACCTGCTCTTTGCTTACCGTGGACATTCACTCTTCTTGACTGGCATGAACCTACCGCACCAAAGAGAAACTTTTACCTTCAGATCAGTAGAATTTCTGCCTGTCACAATTAAGGCCCCTGCATGCCTAGGAGGGAAACAATTTACTAATCTTTATCTTATCCAGGTAAGTGCCCCCCCCAAAAAAAACAAATGAAGGGTAAACTTTAACCAGACTCCACCTCCAAATAAGTACCCTCTTTAATTTCTGAGGTCCAACCAGCCAAACATATCATCTCCATAGCAACCATCCTGTGCTAGAGCGGGTTTGTCTGTGTCAAACTGTAAACCCAATTTTGAATTAGGGCCTCCATTTTCTATTATGTGCTCAACACATGCCAAAGGCAAAACACTGATTTATTCCAGAAGGAGCCCGGCCCAATAAAGATGCTTGATACCTCATTGAAGGAGCATCATGGAGGAGCAATCACTGAGCAACCTAGACCCATCAACTTTGATTGTATCTCAACTGCTCCCCTCCTCAAAACAGAGCTTTTTCTCGACAGGGGCATCAACATGACTGGTGGGTCTCCACCTTCTCAGCCTGAGCACATGGCAACAAGAGACAAAGGCTGTACTTAAGAAGTGGTGCCATTCACTGCAGGGAAAAGCCAACCACGGCCATGTGTAAGTGGCACATGCAGGAGAAGAAGAAAGGAATGCCTGAAATATAGACATGCCTCAGACTCACAGAAGGTGTAAAACACCCTCTCCTAGTCTGATATTTTGTTATTTTGCAAAAGTTCTGTAACTTTCAAGTGTAACTCTTAAGAGTACAGACATTGTGGTTAAGAACTTCCTTTGCTAAGCCTGTGTTAATTGCTTTCCTGCCATGTTGTCCCCAAAAGGAGTTAAACTAGAAGCCAGAGTTCCCACAGTGACACAAAACTCTGAAGGAGCACATGTAAGCAAGTAGGAGACTTGGGAGATCTAAAGCACTGGTATCAGGGTCTGGGCCTGCTGGATTGTTTAGTCACAAGTCAGGGCTCAGACAAGAGGTCTGAGCCTGCAAGTGTGTCCTATAGATCCAGACCTAGAAAGGTGACCAGACTCTGCCCAGACTGAGTTGACTTAGAAGCATATGGGACACAGCGGATGGGTCCACTTACAACAGACTGGTGCCATACACAGTATGTCCTCTCTCACCTCGTCCTCTTAGTGACATCATTATGGGGGGGGAGAACCAACCCATTATGGGGGGAAAAAACCTCTCATGTTGCTATTGCTGCCTTTGATTGAATGGGTGTGTCTCTCTCTCCTAAAGGGTCTCATATCTTGCAGTGCCAGGTTCAAGACATTTGGGAAATACAGGGAGGTCACAGGCAGGGGACTTGTATGAACCCTTATGGGTGCTATTTGTAAAAGGCTTCAGCCTTGGCCTAAGACTGCTCCCAATGAAGTCAAGGGGAATTTTACCATTCTACATGACTAAATCTGACTCACTCTTGAGGGTAGAGAATGTTTCTTCTAAGTCTAATAACATTTCTGCTGCTCCTGCATTAAATTGAATCATTCCACTGTCCATCCAAGGAGAATATGTGACAATTATGGCAACTGATATCTAGAAATGATATTACAGTGAGGACTAGAAGTGGGGGTCTTTTGTGTTATCTTTTCCCTGAGTTTTTTTTAATCATTGTTTCCTGGTTCAGGTTTTCAAACTTATATGAGATACCAAAGCTTATATTGTCATCTTCTCATGGAGATTTCTCAAATCAGAATTCTGGTTCAAAAGCCATTTCCACTTCTGCCCTCTTCCTATGTGGGCATTATCTTGGGAAGAACTATTGTGTTGTCATTAGGCTGAGAGCTACGTGAAATCTAAATTAGTCCCTATTTAGGATCCTAAAGAGGAGCAGGCTGCATTTTAAACATCCGTTTTCATTGGAATTTTGAATAACGTAAAAAAATTTGGTTTTGCTGCTTCTGCGTTTCCCTTGTTCTAAATTTATCACTTTAAACCCCTAGAAAACCATATAACATGTCTATTAAACTATATTTCTCATTACATATACAATGTTTTTCTCTTTTAAATTATTCATATTTATTGTAATTATTATTATAGAGTTCTGACACTAAAAATCCTTTTTATGCTGAGGGATCTGAGGGCTTGGGAGTTTTTCCTCCTTTTTTATTCAAAAGAATTAATTCAACATGCATGAATTCTGTAGAACATGAATTTTTACAGGGCTTAATTATTTCAATTATGAATTACATTTTAGTAGGCAACACAGCTCAACTATTTAGTTGTATAAACATCAATATGAAAAACTTGCTTAAAATATAAATGCAATTAATTATAATAAAAAAAATTCACTGGTCAGTTATTGTGATGGGGGGGGAAATGATACTAGTTGTCACAGGGTGATCTACTCACTACTGGGCAGTGCCTCCTTCTGGCAATTCTGGGGATTAGCTCCACCTAGTTCAGCACCCCCTTTCTCCTCCTGTATCTTTGCAGCTGTCCTCTTGCTCATCAAGTTTCAGTGTCACTGCTTTATGATTCAGTCCTCCGATCAGTTCACATTGTGATTCCCTTTTTGGGGGAGTCTTTCAAAGTCTCTCTCCACAGGCAGTGGCAGACAGTCCTCATGTCTGCTTCCCTGACTATGTCACTCCCTCTGTGCCTCAGGCAGTCTTCCCATTCAGTGCTCCATGCAATGCCACTCTGCAGTGGATGGTAGAGGAACCCAGGCCTGCCCTCTACTCTGGATTCCAGTACAGGGCCCTACAGTGAGCAGTTACTGTCTGTGGCTATATCTTACTGCTCTTGCCCTTGGACTACTTCTAAGCATGCCTCTCATTCTCCAGCTTTCCTAGGCAAACCCTTCTCAGGGGTTCCTAACCCACCCTCTTCCTTCTCCCTTACGTCAGGAAGGAAGCCTACAGCCTTCCTCCCTGCAGCCTCCCACTCTGTTGACAGCATCCTGACTTTATAGAAGCCACACCTGTTCCTGCATAGGTGAGCTTCCTTCTAATTAGCACCCTCTACACAACCTAAATCTCCGAGCATTTGCAGCATAATTGACTGATTAGGCCTGCCTGAGCTAATTCAACTCTCTCAGGGCCAGTGTGAGTAGTATACCCATCACACTAGTGTAATAAGCGCTGTCCAGTATAACTGATTATAGAGATTAGATTTAACAAGATAATGTTAAGGCTGATAGCTTTAAAATGGATATAATATATTCTGCTATTTTTGAACTTTTTATGCAAATTATTTTGACATTGCCTTACATAAACTTTATACAAGGAGAAAATGGAAACATCATTAATTACCAAGTTACTTTATAAATCATACATGAGACAAGGAAAATACAATTGCCCCCAGGGTACACAAATTATATTCTTTTAAAGATTTATTTTTCTTTGAGAACAATAAGTCATCCTTAATAAATGTCAATGCACTGATGTTTTTAACGGAAAGGCAGACAGTGTTGTAAAGTATGTCCTACACAAGGGATTATCGGTATATTAGATTATTTTTCCTTGATGCTTTTCCAGTCATTAACTTCTGTGGAGAAACAGAAATGTAATTTTGTTCTTGACAGCAAAGGGCTACTTTTGACCAACTGACCATTTTTTTTTCCTGCAAGGGAAGGAAGTTTAATTTAAATTCAGTATCTCATCCACTGTGTATTTCAATTGGAGAGATCATGAGCAGTCATTTTACAGGAGTTATGTGTACTAGGTATATGACTAAAAATATGCAGCATCTGCAGAGGATATAACTGATGTAATGAGAAGGAAATTCAGCTCACTTCATTAATATTTACATGGTAAGTTAGGCTATCAAACAGGTGTTTCTTGCATTAGCATTTATGGGAATCTTTCTATAATTTTCTTTATAAACACTATAAATTTATTTGCATTTCTGTGAACTCAGTCACAGAATGCCGTATACAGTTTGAAAATATATGTGTCCATTATTAAGACAATGGGAACAAGCATAAATAGAACAAAAACCTTAGACTCTGATCCAAAGTCCCTGGAAGTCAACAGGAGTCCTTCCATTTGGCTTATACTGAGTAAGGTTGTCTAAGATGGACACCTTCAGCCCCATCTCACTGTTAGCATATTCCATTAAATCCCCTTCTACTGTGTTTTACATAAGCATATTGATAGTCTTTGCAAAGCGAACAGCATCAAATGTATGGGCTGACTGATTAATGTTTAGGTGAAATCCCAAATCTATTTAGCATGTTCAAGCACATGCTTTCAAGCTTGTCTGTCTTCAAGAGGCAACTATATACTCCACAGGAGAAAATACCCATAAAAAAGTGGTTTAGTGTGAAAGATTGATAATGGGATTATTGCTCAGACACTCAAAGCTTGATATTTGATATCCTATCAGCCTTTCATTTGTAAGGCAAGCAACAATTGTCCTAGCCTGACATGTTTATCATTGCAAAGCTGAGCCAGTTATCTAAATGTGATAGCTCCTTGGTTTGATAATATTCTCTCATGTCTATGGCAACCCATGCAGAGCATGTTAGTGCAACTGTAAATCAAAAGTACATTTCTTATGGTGACGTCTGCTTCTTAGAATACTTCAGTATTTCAATTCAAGAAACCTTTTCTCTAAAAGGATAGATCTGGCATGATGTGATTTTTTTTTTCAGTACAGGAAAAGTATGACTCCTCTGTATTTAGATTCTTCTCAAAGAACCTGTTTTTAACCACAGACCTAGAGAACATAATTTTTAGTGTGTATATTATATATATATATACACATACACACACACACACACACTCTCCATACATACATCTTACAAGGATTTTAATGACTAGTGTGACCCAGGCTTTCACTAGAGATCTAATATGACATTGTTCCTGTGAATTCAGTGGATCTCTGTATCCCGATATACCCCAATGCCCTCTGCCAGTTCGCATCCAGATGTTCTTGAGTCACAGAGTATAACTGATTAACTCACCAAAAACTAACACTTCTTTATTCTTAATCAACTCCCACTGTATGTCTAACAGAGGCCTTCCAATAGTAGGGGATTACAATATTGAGGGCCACCCAACCTGGCACAGATTTACAGTGCTTTCTCACTGAAGTAAATAGAGTGGTATGGGATAAAATTTAATTGAGATTTTGTGCCCATATTTTTGTAGTGCATAAGAATTACATAACTACATGGAATGAGTTCATATTTGAGTTTCAAGCTCACCTCTGAATTTCCTCTCATTTGTGCATTTGAATCAAGCTGAATCAAAGTAGTGGCTTTATAAATGCATGGATCGTTTTAAAATGACACCTCAATCTAACACAATAATAAATAATAACTGTTTTTCCCTCAGGACTAAAATACACAAACCCACATATATCACAAGCTGTTAAATTCAATTCCTACTCAACAATCATTTAACAAAAAGCATTTGTGACAAAAACCACACAACACACAGTCTCTGCATGATTCAGATTGAATAAAAGTGGCTACATGGTATCATAAAGAAAATCTCTTACCTGGAAAAGGTGAAGTCAAAACTGGTATTTTGACAGGTGACAAAGTGAGCACATGGCAAGGTTGGATACTTGTAGGTGATGGTCCCTCAGGTGCTTCTGAATCTACGGACACCATGGCAGCCGCTGCTGCTGCAGCAGCAGCTAACGCAATTGTCTGATTATTGCCCACTTGTTTAAGGCTATTCTGGCAACCACCTATGGAAGAGTTAAGTAAAATTTGTTTTATTTTACATTTGAAACAAATATTTGTCGGCAAGTTAAGACACACACTCTATAAATAATAGTGTTTTTCAACATTACAATATAAAAAGGCACTAAATTGTCTTTTTTATTATTGCAATATTAGTAGCTTAGTCCTCTACTGGCTGCACATCCAGCCATTCAACTTAATTTAATGGGACATCAAGATGCATCAAAATTCTGTGTTAATACACTGGAGTGGTAGGTGTCATTTTACACAGTATAAAACTTGCTTCACACTCCGACTCGCCCAAGGTCACACATGATGTGTATGGTTGAGCCAGTAATTGAACCCAGATTTCCCAAGTCCCCAGGGAGCGCCTTATCCACCAGAGCACCCTTAACTCACAGCTTTTGTGCCATAGACTGCTTTTTGTGTTATAAACATCCCTGTATAGTACATTTTTTAAAACAAAAAAATAATGCTTTCATGCTTTCAAATATAGGTTCTAACATAAAAGGATGGTGATTTGTGCATGATTTGAAAACCTGTATATTGTAACTTACCTATATAGTTATCACAATCAAGTGAAGAGCTCTGGATGGAGGGGCACAACAGTAGCAGCTGCTGGCACTTGCCCCATCTTTGGCCTAGGGGAAAGTGCACTGAACCATGAAGAGACCAAGAATTCTAATCTCACTGATTGGTGTTAATTCTGTGTACTTTACTGTCCTTATAACTGAGCAAGGTCTCATACCCCTATCTTATAAAGGCAGACAAGTGTCATATGCCCATTTTACAAATAAAGTAACCAAGAGGTAGCATGAGGTCACTTCTGGCATGGCTGTGACTAGAACCCAGGTATCTAAAATGGTAAGTCTCATCTACTTTGCTATGCTACTTTTTATGATGAACGTGCTAAATCTTTGTACTTGGCTGTGATATCTGTAACTACTAGGTCACATTAACATCAGAACTAGGAATGGAATCCTGCATGGGCTCTACATTCCTGTATTTCCTGACTTTTGACTTTGCAATTTGAACCATTTGTATTTTTTTTTAATATTACCTATATCTACAGGACTATTCTCCTGTAATTATAGGCATGTAATTGCCATCAGTGATACCAAGTTTCATGTACATAGACGCACTGCCACTGGAAGCACTCTATCCACAGAGATCCCCCTGATTTAAATGGGAGCTCCGTTGGGCCTGAAGGGAAGAATGTACCCAGTACTATGAAACATTTACCTTTAAAGTGTAACAAGCTTAGGGGAAGACCTTTAGAGCTCAATCACATCTAAGTATGTTAAATAAACAAGAAAATGAGTAGTAAAAATCCTAAGAAGGAAACCTAATTTGGCAAACACCAGCTGTTACCCTCTCTACACTGAGCTATGTATTCAAAAATTAAGCAATCATTAGCTTATTATGTCATTTAGCAAATGTTTTCAGTTCACGTGGAAATCCTTTAGGCAATAAGAGCCAACTGGTAATTCTGCAAAAATCACTATTTAATCAGAGCTGTCACTTTAGGCATTTCACAGGTTTATAGCATTTCTTTTTCCAAATGAATTTGGAGACTAAAGGGACCCTTAGGGTCAGATCCTGGTACCTCTTGTGGCCATTCCCCACCTGCGTACTGACATAAATCACCTGAGGAACTGGGAGATGTGGCTATCTGGGGATTACTCTGGCATGGGAGAACCCAAGGGTGGTGTGAGGCCTGCCTAGAAGATGTTAGGATATACCTCTCCTGCCCCCTGTGGAGGGTGTTTGGCCAAGATAAAAGTGGAAAGGTCAGTGCCCCCTGTGTTCTGGTGATTTCTGGCAGCTAGAAGAATCCCTTACATCCATGTACTGCTCACACAACTTGGAGCAGTCCAGAGGCTGCTCTGTGTTGTGCATTGTGGCCCCCAAATCAGGGAACATGAAGGTGGCCTTATACCACCACCCTTATGCCCCACTCCACCACTGAACTGGGTACAGAAGGATTATATCGGAGACTCTGACCCTTGATTCTTACTGGATTCTTACTCCAGTAGATTTCTAAAAAGGTAAAGTAAACCAGCAGCCAAATTTAACACAGGCATAAGAGGAGTCATTCCACTGAAGTCAACAGAATTGTGAATGTTTCGAATTTAGCTAAACAGGAGAGTGGGTTGTGTGGGTAAAGAGATTTCCTTCAGTATCGATATTTCCTAAGCTTGCACTCCCCTCTTTATTAGTCTTTGTTTGCAATGCAGATGTAAGCAAAATATTTTGCCAGAAAAATAGACTTTACAACATTAGCAACACATACCATATATATACAGTAGTCATTTCAAGTAATTTCTATTATTCCTGATGTTATTGTCAGTTCTAAGATATTTTCTATTAAAAAACAAAAGCAACAAAAAAACAGCCACATGTAAGCCATATATAAGCACATGTCCTTGTTAGTACAACAAGCACATAGGCCAGAGAAACAGTAACAAACACGAATACCAAGTCTTTGATATTCAACCTGCAACAAATGAAAGAAAAATAGATTACATCTATCAGGGCCAAAATGGAAATATTCAAAAATGGCAAGTCAAACCATCTGATGACAATGATTTTGTTGTTGTTTCTAACATTTCTTTCTGGGATCTCATGGGCCTATGGGTTAAGTTAATCAAATCCTCATTAGTAGTCTGCCCTTGGATAGAGAGTCTGTGTTTCCAATTCTAGGGATTTTCTGCTGTCACCAAACACAACAACAGAAAAAATATCCTCTAACTGTTCATGGACTCTGACAAAGTATATAAAGAAAAGACACTTCTACAAGTTTCCCCAAAGGCTGTTATTAAGCAGGGAGAGTGTTCTCTTCTAGCTCGATTTTTTCATTAAAAAAGGATTCTGCAACATAAAGATACAATTCTCATAATGGGTGAAGGAAAGAAACAAAACAACAGTATAGGCATTAGAACAGTGGGCAAACTACACCCTGCCAGCACCTTCTTAGCATACGCACAACGTGCCTCAGATGGCACGTGACCAGAATTATCACCAAATTTGGTCTTCTGTTTGGATCATTAGCTTAGAATCATAGAATATCAGGGACCTCAGGAGGTCATCTAGTCCAGGCCCCTGCTCAAAGTAGGACCAATCCCCAGTTTTTGCACCAGATCCCTAAATGCCCCCCGGATTGAACTCACAACCCTGGGTTTAGCAAGCCAATGCTCAAACCACTGAGCTATCCATTCCCCGGCCCAGACTAGGTACTAATGGAGAGTGTGACATAAATGCTGATCCATGCCCCCAGCCTTGCCATGAGCACATGTGGGTGAAATTCGTGAAGTGCTAAAAGTTTTCAGGACTTGAGCCCTTTGTTAACATTTCACCAATCACTTAATAAAGTTTTGGTGATTTTCCTGCCTTTGATGGAGTTTACTCTCTCTCTCTCTCTCTCTCTCTCTCTCTCGACAGTATTAAATCATTCCTGGCAGACAGGACATATCTAAAAATCCTAATACATCGTTCAGATAAAACTTTCTTCTCTGGAATATATCAGATTGTGCCAGATAGCAGATATTTTCAAAAACATTTCTTAGAATGACTGTTATAAGGTCAACACTCAGATACTTGAAAAAGTTGAATAATGTTCTACACTATCATCAATATATGTCTGAGAAACAAAGTCTAAGCTTTTCAGTGAAGTTCACTTCTAAGAAAGTTTTATTTTAAACCTAGAAATGCTTGCTTATCACAGAGAATTTCTATTTAAGTGCAAAAACACATTAATATGTTGCACAGTTCTTCGCCACGCCTCTTTACAAGCAGACATCCACCATCCTGCTACAAGATGTTTACCACAGGTTAAAGGGAAAATATTTGTGGGAGCCTTTTGTTAAAATGACGGCAGCACACTTACGTATGAAACAACTGAAGAACAAGATAGCAGGGGCAGCCATAAAGACAAGAACAAGAAAGGACAAGAGAATCAACCAAAGATTAAAGAAAACAAGGGAGTAGGTAGATAACCCAGGTTCCACAGCAGAAGCCATTTGATCCCCAAACATCCATTACATAGGCAACTACATGGTAAAGAGTCTAGACACACAGCAGTCAAAGACTAACTGTTCCTGTTAGACCTGCTTCTTTATTCTCTTACAGGGCTATCTATGTAGTTCTGGGATTCAGGAATTGTCCCTGCTTTCCTATTCATGACCTCATGTCCATCTGACAGTTCTGACATCCTGAAGTTCTTATTACAGTTCATGCATGGTGTGTTTAAAGAATGAACCATTATTCCTAAAGACCTACAGGACTAACCAGCCTGAGGAGCCACACTACAGAGCATACCACAGATTCATGACCTAAATGGAGCACAATTATCCCACTTTTTCTCTTCCACATTAGCATACTTCTTCCGCTCACATTGTCTGTATGTCGTGGACAAAGTCAATGAAACAAGATTCTGTGCTGCTGTTTTGTCTGCCCAATGTCCTCCCAACCTCTTGTTCCTTTTATGACTTCTTTCTCTGCAGCCATAAAGGACATAATAGTAGTAATAATGAGAGAGCAAATTCTGTTAACAAACAGTTACAACCATTATATTTCTTCTCTAGGATCAACAAAAAAGGCTGTTTCTTTTCTTTAACAAAACAGAAATAAGGATTTTGGATGCCACTGGAATTTACAGGTTCAGTCCTGTCTGAAGAGAGCAATTTCAGCTCTTCTTTTAAAAAAAAAGTTCTTTGTACTATAGAATCTCAGTGTGCAAATTAACTGATTAAACTCATTTTAAAATGTTCTCCAGTTTTACAGGCTTACAGTCTTTTTTTTTTATTTCTGCCTACAATGGACTTTTATAAAGATCTTTCCTATAAGATCTACCGAAAAAAATTAAAACAGCAAAATCAAGTCATTCACAAAGGAAAGTAAATTCTGTGATTGCATCAAGCAGCAGAGGTGCTAAAACAATTTTTATGGTGGGGTGCTGAGAGCCATCAAACCAAAACTGTAAACCCTGTTTATAGTGGAAACCATTTCATGCTGGGGTGCGGCAGTACCCCCAGCACCCCTAATTCCAGCACTTATGTCAAACAGTTAAAAACCATTGGGATACTTCTATCATCTAGGAGGGGTGGAATAACTTAAATCTAGCAGTATAGTGCTCCTTGCAACTTGCTTTGTATCTGTTCATTAGGATGGGTGAAATATATGGGGTTTGCTTTTAATTTTGTTTTAATTTGTGTTGCAGATTCCTGTCCATAATTTTTTTTTAAATGCCTCACACGGAGTGACTTTTTGTACTAAATGGCATCTTCTTTGCTCTGATGAGAAAATTAGTCAGACTTTAATTTTGCAGTTCTTTCTACTTCACCACATATCTTCAAAAGATGTCAGTGTAATACAGATAGAACTGTGTTTCAATGTGCATGTGTCTGTATCTACATGCAACCCCTCCATATGTATTGATAATAGCTTTATAACAAACTGTAAAACAGTTGATACATCTTACAATTCTAAAACATTTCTAAAATACTTTTTTCTGTAACATATATTGTATACACGTTTAATAGTAGAGTGTGGGGGGAAATACTGAGGCCAACACTTGTAAAAAAGTGAAAAACACTTTGAAACTGCTACATCTGTATCTATAAATTATGTTTAAACATAATTTAAAATATTTTTCAAGCCTTATAAATATATTTGTAGCAAATTAAAGTGCTATAAAATGAAATATCACTTAAATCCCTTTAGGATTATAAATGTGTTAACTTTTAATTTATAGTTGTTGACCTTTTTAAATTTAACACATTTGTACACAGGAAGAGATAGACACCCAATTTTTTTTAAAGATACAGGATTATTTTTTTAATTCATAAAACCCAATTTGTTGAATGTGTATTTCCTTGTTTGTTTAATAGCCTGAATCAAGGAATTAGTAAACAGAATAAACAAAGGGCCAGATTCCCCTCTCACACCTCTGACCACATGTGTAATGTCATCATGTGGCCATGCATATTGCCATGTAATTCACCTTGTTTTTGAATTTACGAAGTAATTGTGCTGCAGAATCCAAGCTTTCACTTAACAAGGAATTATGTCTATCACTTACGATTGCTAAGACACGTGTAAAAATGTGAATCTCAAGTGATGCAGTGATGTTTTCCTGTGGTCTTTAGAGAGCTTCAAACAGGAGTTCTGAGAGGTCTGAGCTGCCCCATTTTTACCAAATGAAACCTTAGGCCAGACTCTACCCCACAGAAAGGGGCAGCATGTGGCTGTGCTACCCCTGGAGCAGCCCTGGAGGGAATAAAAGGTGACAGAATCATAGAATCATAGAATATCAGGGTTGGAAGGGACCCCAGAAGGTCATCTAGTCCAACCCCCTGCTCGAAGCAGGACCAATTCCCAGTTAAATCATCCCAGCCAGGGCTTTGTCAAGCCTGACCTTAAAAACCTCTAAGGAAGGAGATTCTACCACCTCCCTAGGTAACGCATTCCAGTGTTTCACCACCCTCTTAGTGACAGGTCCACATCTGTCACAGCATATGATCCTCCCTGTCAAACTGCATAACTATGCTACCAGATATGTTGAAGGCTCAGAGTCAAGATTTCACCCACTCCCACCCACCTGTACAAAGTGGTGATGTAGCAGCTCCATAGACCCTGCACCCCCCACCTCCATTGCTCAGAAAGCGGAGGTAGTGCGCCTGTGGGAATAAGTAAGGTGGTGCTTTAAATTCCTTCTACTCCCTTGAGCTGGAATGCAGGATAGGCTATCATGAGTTCCCTAATTAGGAGTCTTCTGATTAGAACATTATTAACTATTTCACTATCAGTTATTTTAGCAGAAAAAAAAATCAAGCTCCTGTCCTTCTCTGACATTGCGGGATGTAGTGGCCGATACTGGAGCACTGTGTGACAGGGCAGCTAGTTGCCATCAATGATTTCAGAGATGAGAAATGAGAGATTCAAAATGGGGAGGAAAAAAGGAGATACATCCTCACCACATCCTGAAGCCAGAAGCAAAACTCCCTTCCTCTTCCTGCGTGCCAAAGGCCCTCACTGTCAGCCAGCATAGAATATCAAGGCTGGAAGGGACCTCAGGAGGTCATCTAGTCCAACCCCCTGCTCAAAACAGGACCAATCCCCAATTTTTGCCCCAGATCCCTAAATGACCCCCCTTAAGGATTGAACTCACAACCCTACCTTTAGTAAGCCAATGCTCAAACCACTGAGCTATCCCTCCCCCATGCCTCCACATGGCAGAACTTCTAGCTTCTACCTGACACCTGTACAATGCAGCTTACACTTTTAAATACAAAGGTCTAGTGCAGAACAGAAAAAAAAATTGTCAGCTTGGGTCCTGTGTAAAATAAGCTGAATTTATTATCAGAATAAACATACACCACAGATATTATATTAACTGGAATGAGGAAGGGCAGTTGGGACTTAGGGGTCACAGTCTCAACCGTCTGGAAATTCTATCACATAATTCAGGGCTCCAGGCCAAATAATCTGGGTCTCTGAGTATTGCAAAGAACCCAGGGCCTTGCTTATATTAGTGTGAATCAGGAATAGCTATACTGAAATTAATAGAGATACACAGATATATGTTTAATCAGGATTATATACACAGTTTAATATTATTTTTTATGCAAAGGTTGCCATATTTAAGGTATTCAGCACACACTTAATATAGTAGCTGGAAAGGAGCCGTGCCTACTTGCAAAAACATCACTTAATCCTAACATATGATTGTGATACTTCTTGAGCTAACTGTACCTCTGACCTCTAGGTGGCCCCCTTGAGGGCACTCCACTTAGGCTTCTGGCTATTACATTTCTCAGGGCAGTAGCCTGTGATCCTCTCCCTCCAGACTGGGGACCTACATCTGCAGATTCCTGTAATTCACATTCAGGTCTCACCTTAGTTCAGCACAGGCAGTCCTGTTCTCTCAGGGGTAATGACAGGGTTAACCAGTGACTAGCCAGCTCTCGTAAAGCAGAGTACTATTTATTCGGTGAGACAGATATGGCAATTTCTTGCAGTATCTTTGGCAGATATTACTGTATTAATTTTATGAATCATTTTGGGCCAGGGATTGTATGTAATTTCATGGGAGAGAGTAACCACACTTCCTCCAGGAACTAAGAACTGTGGGGAATGATTAGGCAAATTCACTCAGGCTGTAGCACCTCCAGAAAGGTACCACCACCTGGAGATGCTCGCATATAATACTTCAAACTGGATTCTCCAGACACCAATAGACAAAGAAAGGACTTTTGGATAAATAGCTTGAATTTAAACTAACTCAGGCCTGCTTTCTGGTCCTATCAGGTCTCAGGGTCCAGCCATCACTTGTGTCTGGGCAGGGACCCGTGTCCCACTGCCTTCTGACCAGGAGTCTTAAGGCCGCACAGCCCCCTGCCATACACTGCAGTAACCCCAGAAAGTCAGTCTACCTAACAGCCAGCACCTGTGCTTTGCTTTCTCTCCAAGGGCTATGACCAGCATGGCTAAAAGTTTCAAGTTACCACAAAGCTCTCTCTCAGCAGAAACTTTTCTTCTTAGGATAATAGCATCACAGAGAAGATATAAAAATCAATACCTCCCTATTAAACATAGCAAAATCTTCCATCTACAATCCAGAGCTCCAGTTCCAGAGTGTTTGAACCATGTGGTTCCACCATTGAGGAATATGAAGGAAGCCAAGCCTCTGACTGAGGGATGCATTTATGAGGGACTAAAAGAGGTCTAAAGAATGGCTCACCCTTGTACTGTGACATCATCCTTTCTTTTCCTGCAATCCCTTCTCACTTACATACCTTCCAACTTTAGCAACAAATGAAGCAGGGATCCACCTCCTTCAATACACTGCCCTGATTCATCCTCAGAACAAGTCCAACCTGTGCACTTAAACAAACAAGGGGTGCTGAGCTAACAATAGTATGTGATCCTGTAATTAAAGATTGTTTTGTAATGGATATGAATTAAGGTCTTAAGTGCTTGCCTTTGCAACCTTAATATTCTTTTAAAATATTTTGTGTCTGTAATTTCCTAGGTTTTTATTAAAAACAACCAAACAACTGAATAAACAAATTCCATCATGTGTACTCACATGGGTCATCAGCAGGATGGGAAACTTTAGATCCACCATGCAGACCTCTGCCACCTGATCTAACAGAGTAACTGATAGCAGTAGAAGGTTGTCATTCTCTATGTGGGTCAGCATACAACACATCGTCAACCTGTGGAACTCCTTGCCAGAGGCTGTTGTGAAAGCCAAGATTACAACAGGGTTCAAAAAGAGAACTAGATAAATTCATGGATGATAAGTCCATCAATGGCTATTAGCTAGGTTGGCAAGGAATGGTATCCCTAGCCTCAGTTTTGCAAGATGCTGGAAATGGACAACAGAGGATGGCTCACTTGATGATTATGTGTTCCGTCCATTCCCTATGAAGCACCTGGCATTGGTCATTGTTGGAAGACAGGGTACTGGGCTAGATGAACATTTGGTCTGACCCAGTATGGCTGTTGTTATGTTCTTATTAGAGGGGCATGGGTCACTTTGCCTATGAGTTTCACAGATATTTGCTGACAGAAGAGGAACGGTGAGACTCAGGAATCATGGGTTCCATTCCAGGCTCTGGAAGTTAGTGCTCCCTAATGGGCACAGACTTCTACTCATTTCAACACCCTCCCCTGCAGCATGACTGCTTCTGTTCTATTTCCTTCAACTTGTCCTTGTCCCATTCCTGTCTCTTCTCCATCCCTGGTTCCTTGTCCCAGTCCCATCCTCCTCATCTAGCTAGTCCCAATTCAATTTCTCAAGCTTCTCATCCCACCAAGTTCCAGTCTTCTTCATAGCAAGTCCTAGTTTCAGGTCTCTGGACTCCCTGGTTCAGTCTCCTCTCCTCACCCCCAACTCTCAGCCTCCTTTCCCACCAGTCCCAGTTCTCTCCTTCCTGGTTCCTCATCTGATCTTTCTTCCTCACCACCACACTGGCCTCCAATCACCCCTTTCCCAACCAGGTTCCTCATCCAATCACACTCCCCATGTCTTTGTCCCAGGTTCTTGTTCCCATCTTTATGCTCAGCCCATCAAGTTCTCTTCCAGTATATTAGCTATTCCTCAAATCTGTCTCCACTGCCCACTCATGTCTTTACTCTGCCCCACTGGTTCTTAGTCCCAATCTCCTTGCCCAGCCAGTTGCAATCTCTCCCCCTGCGATGGGTCCTCATCTAATTATAGTCTCCCTCCACCTACTAGCTCCCAGTCCACTCTATTTTTCCTTTCCATCTCCCAGTTTCAGCCTCATTGCCCAACCAGTGCTTGTCTCTCACACCTGCACCCAACTTCCAGGTTCTGCCCTTCATTGCCATCTCCTTGCCCAGCCAGTACTACTCTCCTTCTGCTCCCAATCTCCTTGTCCAGCCAGTCCCAGTTTCCACCCCCATCCACAAACTCTTTGTCCCAATTTACTCCGTTCTCCCCTCCCCCTGCAGATCTGGCTGTTATCCCCCTTTGAACCAGGCCATTTCTTCCACCATGCTGCCTGGGCCCAGCAAGCTCATTGATAGCACAGGACAGACAGGCTCACTGCTCTCAGTTTAACCACCCAGACCTGGATCCAGCATGGCCTATAACAGCAACTGAAAGGCTGGATCACGCTCATTGGAGACCAAATCTTCAGGAAATTTAGCAGCTAAAAACGTAAAAAATCTCCACTGAGCATGTGTGAACTGCAATTTTTCAAAATCTTATAATTTGCCAAATTTGGGCAGATTTTTACAGGGACAGGAAAGAGTATACCCCTGAAACAAAGGACACTCCTTTGCCAAATTTCAAGTCCATGGTCTAAGGCATGGAGGTTAGAACTGTTCAAAGAAAAGGTCACTAGAATTTAACATGGGCAAGACAATGTATTTTCCCTATCTTTGTTCTTGGAAACAGATGAAATATATTAGGTAAAATTTTCAAAAAGAGTCAGCAAGATTATATGAAGATGGGGTCTTAGAATAGGAATAATAGTGACCTTATTATGGGAGGGGCTGGAAACAACATCTATTATTAAGATGTTCCATCTAAAGATCTTAAAGCCTTCTGCATACTTTACCAAATATGAAAGAGGACATCTGTTTGGATATTCCCTTCAAGCAGATGAAAGAAGCAGAAGATTTGCTTCTTTGAGCCACAGTGTGTTGATGGGAGAGCTAGTCAGGAATTGTCCATTGGAATGATTTTGCAAATGAAAATGCAATTTCATCAAAACAATTTTTCCTTTTGCTGAAAAAAATTGATTTTCCATTAGAAAAATTTGGAACTGATCAAAAATGTTTAATCTCAATTCAGTTCTAAAAACATTAAACTACAGTCACGTTGCCTTACAGAAATGGGAGTTCTGGCCAACATTTTCTCTCATGGGCCAGTCTCTTTGGAGGACAACACTTCCCATAAAGTATTTCTTCTGCATCATAGATGCCACATGATTAGATGCATTATGGAAGGTGTAGTCTGGCCAGGGAGCTTGGTCCAGATGAGAGAATGGGGGCCAGAACTACAACTCCCATAAGGCAATTGGGAAACACAGTTTAATGTCAAACTGAGGTTTTACAATCCAAAAACAAAAATTTCTCAGGAATGCCAAAATATTTCATTACTAAACAAATGTGGACGTTCTCAGAATTTTGCTCAGCTCTAGTGGGATGGGTGGATTGAGACATTACATCATCATTTATCTAACAAACCAACTGAAGCCCCTCCACATGTCAGAGCACCACAGGTTCTCAGACTGCCTCGATGACTGTTTGTCCAGTTGCTTAAGAACAGCCCAATGTGTTGGCACCCAGGAACATTGCATCTGCATTCTCTCTTAACAGGCTATGAGGGGTTGTAACTCGCTATATATTTGAGTTTATTTGTACATTTTGCCTGTACTGATTGTAATCAGCAGTCAAGTATTTTGGAATATTTCCTAAAATGGAATATATTACTTCTACTTAAGTAGCAGCAACTCTGTTTCTTAATATAATGAAGATACATTTCTATTTATAACTCTTCGTTTCACCTTCACAGCATGCTACATGAAAGCCTTGTTCTACAAGATTTTATGGAAAGCCTTTTTGAACACTAATAAAAAGTGTACTACTTTAAAAAAAAAAGGAACATTGCCTGCAAAACAGTGATTGAGAAGCAAACGTGCCAACAAACTGTAACCACAAATCTTGAAACATTAAAACAATTTCAATAATTTTAATAGTAATGATATGAAACAGTGTTCATACAGCTTTGGGCTTGTCTCACCACCTAAGTGGGGACGAGATAGCTATACAAGAAAAAGAAGGCATATCCGACTCATACCAAACCAACCATGACTTTATTCCATATGGCAGATTGCACAATGTAGTAGAAAAAAATATAAATCATTTTCCTTGCAAAAAGATGTAGACACTGTATCCCCAACATAAAATACAGGATATTGCTTTGTTTGGTGGAAATAAAAAAAAATAAACAATCATTTCTGGGTGAGAAAATAATGTGTCATTATTTTCTTTAGATAAATAAAATTGTAAGTGCATAAGGTTTTGTAATCCATTTTTATCTGCCAGGGAATAATAAACGATTACTTTTCTTCAGAACAAATAATACCTTCTAGTACCTAGTATGTATAACTGCCAAATTATGTGTTAGCATTTACCAATGCCCAAGAGTTCATAGTTAGTCTAGGAAAGATTAGATTTTTATCAGAAAATATCACACTGTACACATACAAATCAAATATTTATATCAATAATAGAAGTGTACAGCTAAACAAAGAAAAATACTGCTTGAGAACTTATTAGCTTGATTTACGACTATTTACTTTGTATATTTTGATATGTGATCTTGACAATGTGTTTTAATAGTTATAAAGCTATAACTTTTTGAATCTCAAGGTTTCCTTTCAATAAATAATTGTCTGACCTCCCTACTGCCTGACACCCCCTCACACTCCCAGTTTCCCATAACTGTGAAAATTTAAAAAAGAAAAAAAGCTTAAAAAATCAATATTATCCATCAAAATTATAAAACAAAAATTGAATCCAACAAGCCTATTCTTAATTAATTTTCTTTTTTCATTCTAAAATGGCCACTAAACTGAAGAAACAAGGACATTGATACTAACAACTGACTCCTGGTATGGATCCAATGTACGGGCTTGACTGGACAAGAGTCTCCCATGGCTTTTTTTTTTAAACCAAGGGAACCATTCTGATCTAAGTAGGGCCCATCTTCCACAATTTGCCACTGAAGCATCTGATTCCAAGTGGTGTGGATTTCCATTTCCTTTTATAGTTGTGTCAAGTAATCTGAAAAGTTAGGATTTGTAATGCAATAAAGGCTCAACCCTTCTGATAGTCAAAGCATTATAGAGTAAGGTGGGTTTAGCAACACTAGACCTACTTGTAATATCATTTTTATTTGGCAGCTCAAGATTTAACACCTGCTGCAACTGGAGTGGGCAAAATGGTGGAGAAAACAAACACCCATTTCTTGTTGGCAAACCTTATTTGCTGTCCCTACATTGCAGCTAGTGGATAGAAGTCTCTGCTGTGTGCCACAGCTAGAGAGGATACAGAGAACAGAAGGTTTGCAGCAGGTTTTCAGAGCCCATACTAACCATGGCCTTTGCATTCCCCTTCTCCCCGTCTCCCTTCAACCTCTTTGTTGTGTGCATGCTGCAACAGTTCAGTCCAGGAAAGACTGGACAACATTTGTGGCTTCAGGAGAATGCTATTGATTTCCACAGTGACAACATCTATTGTTATAGCATGCACAGACCTTAAATAAGATTGGAGCCCCACTGTGATGGACGCTGTACAAATTACAGCTAAATGAAAATGTCTATCTGGAGGGCTTAAAAGACACAAAACAGATGAAGGGTTGAGGATAAGGAAGACATAAAAGCAAATGAATATGGTGAAGAATTGGCACAACTCTGTTATTTTTCTTTATTATTTTTTTTACATTGAAGGTAGAAAGAGGGTGAGAAATGGCAGGGATGGGTAAATTAATAAGAACGAGGGAGTAAAAAGAAAGGAAGGGAAAGAGGAATAATCACTATAATAGCCATAGTCAGTAGACAGTGTTTTGTAGGCATCACAGCAGAGGTGAGTTTTAAGAAGGGAATTGGAAAATAAGGCAGGGGATGAATGGATAATAAGAACATAAGACTGGCCATACTGGATCCATCTCATCCAGTATCCTGTCTTCAGACAGTAGCCAGACGCTTAAGAAGGAATGAACCAAGTAGGACAGTTACTAAGTAATCCAACCCATCATCCAGTCATAGATTCTGGCAGTCACAGGCTTAGGGACACCCAGAGCAAGGATGTCCCTGACCATCTTGGCTAACAGCCATTGATGGACCTATACTCCATGAACTTATCTAGTTCTTTTTTAAACCCAGTTATACTTTTCCCCTTCACAGCATCCCCGGCAATGAGTTCTTCTGTACTTTGTGTGAAGAAGTAGATGTTTTCAGAGAACTATTCACTATTACTCCAAGATCTCTTTCTTGAGTGATAACAGGTAATTTAGACCCCATCATTTTGCATGGAGAGCTGGGATTATGTTTTTCAGTGTGCATTACTTTGCATTTATCAACATTGAATTCCAGCTGCCATTTTGTTGTCCAGTCACACAATTTAGTGAGATCCCTTTGTAACTTTTTAAAGTCATCTTTGGGCTTACAAAATTACTCAAGAAAAAGTTATCAACTGCAAACATTGCCGGCTCATTGTTTACTCCTTTTTCCATATGGTTTTATGAATACGTTGAACAGCACTGGTCCCAGATTCTTGGGAGACTATTTGCGTCTCTCCACTGTGAAAGCTGACCATTTATTCCTACTCTTTGTTTCCTAGCTTTTAAACAATTATTGATCATGAGGACCTTCTCTCATCTCATGACTGCTTACTTTGCTTAACAGCCTTTGGTGCTGGACCTTGTCAAAGGCTTTCTGAAAGTCCAAGTACAACTATACCAAGTGAATCACCCTGTCTATATTTGTTGATACCCTCAAAGAATTCTAACAGATAGGCGAAGTATACTTTCCCTTTAGAAAAGCCAAGCTGACTCTTCCCCAACATACTATATCCATCTATGTGTCTGATAATTCTATTCTTTAGCACAGTTTCAATCAACCAATTTGCCAGGTACTGAAATTAGGCTTACTGACCTGTAATTGTCAGGATCACCTCTGGAGTTTTAAAAAAAAGAAATCAACTCTACATTCGCTACCTTCCAGTCATCTGGTACAGAGACTGATTTAAGCAATAGTGAATACCATCTAGTCCTGGTGACTTATTACTGTTTATGAATTTGTTCTGTATCCTCTTCTACTGATACCTCAATCTGGGACAGTTCCTCAGATTTGACACCTAAAGATGGTTTAGATGTGAGAATGTCCCTCACATCCTGTGCAGTGAAGACCGATGCAAAGAATTAATTTGCCTTGTCTTCCTTGAGTGCTCCTTTAGCACCTTAATTGTCCAGTGGTCCCACTGATTATTTGGCAGATTTCTTGTTTCTGATGCACTTTTAGTTTTTGTGTCTTTATACTAGTTTCTCTATAAATGCTTTTTTGGCCTGCCTAATTATACTTTTACACTTGACTTGCCAGAGTTTATGTTCCTTTCTATTTTCCTCAAAAGGACTTTACTTCCAGTTTTTAATTGATGTGTTTTTGTCTCTAACTGCCTCTTTTACTCTGTTGTTTAGCCATTGTTTCTTTTTTTGATCCTCTTATTGTTTTTTTGGTGGGGGTACACATTTAGTTTGAGCCTCTATTATGGTGGTTTTTTAAAAGTTTTGATGCAACTTGCAGGCATTTCACTCTTGTGACTGTACCTTTTAATTTCCATTTAACTAGCTTCCTCATGTTTGTGTAATGCCCCTTCTTGAAGTTAAAAGCCATTGTTGTGAGTTTATTTGGAATTTTCTCCCCTACAGGAATGTTAAATTTAATTATACCAGGGAGTTTTCCTTCTGCATAAAGGGCAAAACAGAAGAAAGTTCAAAGGTATTTGAAAGTGAAGCTGACTGGTGGATAGTAAAAGCTGAGAACATTGCAGAAATAAAGGCAGGGGCTGGCATCATGATAAGTTATTAGGGGAGCATCACTGAATGTGGTGAAGGGTTTAAAAGGTGAACACAAAGAGGTGAAATCCTGACCGCATTGAGATCAATGGCAAAACTCCCATTGACTTCAGTGGGGACAGGATTTAACTCAAAAAGCTTAAGTTTGATGTGGAGATGAAAAGGGAGCCACTGAAAGCACTGATGGCATGAGGTGGGCAGAGCAATGAGCCAGGCAGATGATCATTTTGAGTGAACTTGAGGGGGGCAAAGGTGCAGTAGTCCAAGCCAGAGAGGAGGTGGTTACAATAGTCAAAACATGAAATGAGGACAATTTGGAAGAGAATTTTAGCTGTTTGGAGAGATGGAAAGCTGGATTTTAGAGGTATTGTGTAGGAAGTAGCAATGTGTTTTAGACATGGCCTGGGAGGGCCGTCAAAGATGATACCCAGGTTATGTGTATGAGCAACTTGGAGGAGATGATGGTGCATGCCGTGACAGAGAAAGAAGATGGTATAGGGGAAGGCAGGAAGGGGCCTGTGGAGAGACTCCAAAGATGGCTGGAAATGTAGGTATCAGATTCACTGAGGAAGGAGAAGTAGAGCTAAGAAGATGGCACAACTAAATGAAGGAAGAGTGATTTTGTAATGGAGAAACTCAGCATGATCAGGAGACTTCTGCCAGACACACAGCACAAGAACAAGAGCTGAGAAAGTGAAGTCAGTGGAACTATACTGATTTATTCCAGCTGAGGATTGACCCTGTTTGTCTATTTGAGTGCTAATAGTAGACTTGATCCTGTGGTACTTATTCAGGAAAAACTCCTCATTGAATTTAGTGTAGATGGCCCAGGCCTGTGGTTAATGGTCCAGGATCTTGGGGGGATCCACAACCATAGAGGTAGATGCCCCAAATCCACCTTTGATAAAAGAATGATGAAGAAACTCCAAGAAATGCAAACATGGCATTTCCAGTCCCCAGCATAGAAATAAACTTAACAGAGGGTCGGAGGAGGGGGGTAAGTAGCGGGAAGGTATTTCTTAATGGGTGGGAATTTCAAAAGCTCCTAAGTATGTTAGGCACCTAACTCTCATTGAAAATCAATGTGAATTAGGCACCTAATTCATTTTGCTGCTTTTCAAAATCTCATTCATAGACTTCAATGGGAGCTGGAGCAGACTAACTCCAGTAGTTTACATTTAATTACATTAATGTAAGTTTTACTTAATTTAGCACTACAGTAGTAGGCCCTCTTTGTGTATTACTACTGGGAGGTACTTGTAGACAGAAGTCAGAGGGAAAAAATATCAATGCTACCAGTTCCTAGAGCAGCAATGCATGTGGGAACCAGTATTTTACTTCCAAATACACTCCATCAGGCATTTATAAAAGCATCCATCAACATGGCAGCCAGCCACAGATATAAACTTCAAACAATGCATACATTTTGGGGACACAAATTAAGTAAAAGTCATCCAGGTAGAGATGCATAAGCAGTATAATTGTTTTGCCCATCAGTATACTTATTTATGGTCCCTATCATCCATTATGGAAAGCTGAACAGCACTAAAGTTGATCAATAATTAGTAGTGACAAGAACAGAAGGCAGCTTATTGTAAAGTATTATTAAAACCATTGAAATACAGAAATCATTTGCAATATTCTGCTTAATTCCTAAACGCTAGATAAGATTAATTGATAATTAAAATAAAAGTCTGGCAAAACAGACAGAACATGGATTTTTCCCCTCATAATGAATCCCTGCATTATCCAAAAGAATGTTGCCGTATTACATGTCGCAGAAAATTGAGAAAATACAAGAAGGTAGAAAATTACCTGTCTACAGCACAGTTTCAGATTAAGAACAATTCCATAATAATGAAGGCTGGGGGCAGCTATGGTTTTGCCATTATTTAAAATGGCATTAGCTTTGATCTCAGTAAGACAGACATTTGTTTTAAAATGTATCTTGTTTTTTAATGTGAGTATCTACATTTGTGCTTCAATTATCTTTATTAGTGTTTTCTATGGGGCAGCCAGTGTGTTAGATCAATACAACAAAATACTCGTGAAAAGTCACATCCATCTTTGCAGCAATACATTTTCTGACCTTTTCCAGGTATAAACTATAGTATTTATACTATAGCACATATATTATTGGACCACTGGCAACTGTAACATACTTATTTATGTAGATTAATGGAATTTATTTCATGCATGTTATCTTGCATAAATTAGTTTTAATGAACTGATGGATCACTTAGTGTTCTATTAATAACTAACTGTCTATACACAGACTATATCAAATTCTAAAAATAAACAACTGATGTTAAAATTACACATTAAATATTATGTCAGTAATCTCATTAGTGTGTTTTGAAGATAAACCAAGTCATCATTGGGCTGGCTATACCATAGGTCAATGGAGTGGGATTGCTGGTTGCTAAGGAATCTGGGTTCTAATTTTCCATAAGTTTATACTTTCTCTTTTGACATCATTTTTAAAATTTAAATAGAAGGTGAAATGTTCTTGTTCTGGACCTTGTTATCAAGGTTACAACCAAAATGGGAATTTTGCCTGAGAAAAGAATGCAGGACTGAAGCCACTACCTAAAGTAAAAATAAGATCAATAGAATGAAAATGCATAGTGAAAAAAAGTGTTCACAGTTATTTATTACTAACCTGGTATCGGCTGAGGTGTTAACACCACCGTGGGAAGAGGCCTTGAGGCAGTAGCTGGCCTAGATATAGCCATAGCTACTTGATTTGTCATTAAAAGAGGCTTCTCGTGTCCCTGGAAGATTCTTGATTCCTCAGGATGTATCCATGCTGAATCCAGAGCAAATGCATTATTTAAATATATCTGCCAAGGATAAATAAAAAGTATGTTGAAGTTGAAGATAACATAGTTTCATTGCTTATTGTTTTCCTGGTTTTTATGTCTTTGATTCAAGCTCTTATAGCTATATATACACGTTTGTAGCATAGATCATGTCTCAAATCATGAACGGTCTTATAAGACTAGATTGATTTATGTTTCCTAATTATTGGGAGGGTGTGATTATCTAACAAACAAACTATCTCATAATGGGACTATCCAGTTTAGGAAGTACTGCCAAAAAAAAAAATCCAAACCCCACAGTATGAAAGAACAAGGCCAATCCTACCCCAGAGACAGCTATGGCAGAACAAATGTATCTACAACATTTGGTAGCCCAAGGTTGTTCCAGTGAGGGCTGAGAGATGGAGGAGGTGAAAAAGTTACTCATATGCTTAAATTTTCAAGGCCTGAGGTTGCAAATACTGTGTGAAATCCTGGCTTCACTGAAGTTGATGGCAAAACTCCCATTGACTTCAGCTTTGTCGGGATTCCAGCTGCTGAGTCCATTTCTAACAAATTTATATAAATGTGCAGTCAATAGCAAGGTGTTGCAAGTAGCCAAAATATGGAAAACACATCAAAACCAATTATTTTTGGTGGTACAAACATATTTTACCTGACTTAATACAGAACTAATGTTAAAGCTATTTTAGTCTTTTTCACTATTTAAGAGAACTGCTGACTTATACCTTCAGAAACAGCCTATTTATTGATCAACTTTTTATAGCATTAATTTTTCGAGAGGATTTTTGCTTGACAGATTGCTGACCTTGTCCATGCCATCACAGTTTACAAAACTCAATGTTTTCCAGTTGTTATGATAAGATCTTAATATAAAAATGTCCCATGTAAAGCTCAGAGTTACCTTGCAATTAGGTAGTCTCTTATCTCTCCAATTTTTCCTGGCATGAGGTGGAATAGTAGATGTGTATACATGTGGGAAGATAGGAACAAATTCCACACTAGAAGAAGGTGAAAATCCTATAACTGGAGAATGAGCTCCAAACATCCACTTAAAAAAAAAAGAAATTACAAAATTACATTAATGAAAAGTATTCTACAATAAATCAACCAAAGTTTGTACACACTGCATTTAAAAAGTGCATTTCAAGCTAATTTAATTTAGCAACTGCTTTAGTCTAAACACTGGGTTTTCAAAAAAAGCATTATTGTTCAGTCTCATATGTATTGTGTGCCACTCAAAGCTAAACTGCTATAGAAATCTACAAATAGAAGGCTCAGAGTTAGAGTACCTAGTCAATGCTATTACTAATCACCAATGAACTGGAAAAAAAATCACATATAAATAAAAAACATCATCATACAAGATTGTGTGTGTGTTTCTGTCTCCAGAGGCAATGGAAAAAACAAAGACAAGGCAGAATATGTGATTTCCTGACTCTTGAATTCTTTGGACAAATATATTGATATTGTAGAAACATTTCTGCACTTCAATCAAATTTCCTCCCACTTCAAAATAATTGATGTTATTCTTCCATTAAACACAAGAGCATGTAGCTTTTTCTCCTGCCCACCCTCTTTCAAATCATTAACTTCCAAAAGACATTCATAGCTAAAATGCTTGACTGGGAATCTCTAAGCAAAATTAATCTAAGATTATTAAGTTCAAAGTTTTATGTGAAACAGCATTAAAAATACAACAGAGGTGCTAAACTACTATGAAATTAACATAGCTATTAATATCTAATACATTAAAATTTAAGATGACCATTAAAGCTGACCAGCAAAAGTTAATTTTAAGTGGCCTTACAATACTGACAAAAATTGAAACATTTATCAGAAAGCACCACTGAGATGTATTGCTTACATTAATATGGTTCAAAACATCTTAGCGTCTATTGTATATCTATCTATAAAAATCAAAATAGGAGAACTGAATTTAATGGCCTATATTGTTAGAGTGCCCCTTCATTACCAGCCTGCTTTTTCCATCGCAAATAGGAAAAGATCAGAGGGTTAAAGGATGAACAAGACAAGCCTTAATGAGCCAGTGCATGAGCCATCCCCCACCCCCTTCTTTTATTAAGAAAAAGATATTGCAGGTTTCTAAACATTAAGGGGAAAAAATCTAGTTCCTGGACATTAAATACCTCTAGTGGCAGCATCCTGACACAACAACATAAAAACATGTTGCAACAGCATCCAGTTGTATTTTTTTTTAAATTATATGATGGATCTTGGAAAAGCCTTATGGGACATTCACAAACATTATAAAAATAGGACTGTTCAGGTGATCAATGCCTTATCTCTTCTAGTAGGCCAATATTAAAAATGGCAAGACAACTTTGTTTTAAAGCAAGAAGGAGAGACAGGCTTGAGTTACTTGGCTGAATGAAAGACACCCTTATATCTTTATCTTCCCCTTATTTAAATGGGGATAATAAACGCTATTCCTAGCCTGCTCTTTCGCAGCAATTATAAAACAAGATGATTTTCTATGGAAAATAAATGCCTCTTCCTGGAACAAATACACTTTGGAACCGACCAAAATCAGCAATCTGTTCATTGCTCAGCCCCAGCATTACGGTTCTCTTTGCAACGCAATCTCTGCTCTCTCAATCCTCAGCTTTTTACACTCGAACTCCCGCAAACTGGGGCATGCCATTGACCAACTGTACGGCCCAGACACTTACAGAACATTAACTCCTAGCACACTGGAGTCTGGCCGCAGGGATTGCGGTTCTATACGTTTTCAGACACACAAGTCCGTAGAAACACACACGGTATGTGGCTTAAGTACGAAGCCACACGTCCGGAATCCGAAATAAATTCCGATGAATAGTTTATGCGGGTTCCCCCTGCCTTTGAAGTCTGACACAGACGGTGCAGGCAGTTACTAACGGATGCGCAGAAACTGTGTGGGTCTGCAACAACCAGGGCTGTGCGGGGCAACTTCAGCACCACCGCGCGTTGGACAGCAGGCAAAAGTTCTGCCCTAGGCTTTCTGCCCAGGCAGTCATCACCGCATCCCCTCCCTCTGCGCCCCCCCCCCCCAACCAGCGCCTCACGAGCATGGCTTTTTTTACTGACCCTGAAAATGACACGCACGAACTTGCGTGGATCAAGTCGGCTGTGCTATTCTAGCAGCACTTCGGGAGTCCAATACCCCGATCGGGAAAGAGGGAGGGGGGAGGGAGGAGCGGGGAACCGCATTCATTACCTGCCCATTCAGGAAGGGATACTGGTGCACGGCAGGGCGCTGATCTGGCGCAGAGGGCACTGACAGAGGCAGGAAAGGCTCGCAGGGGACTTGCCAGCCGGGAAGCCCCTGGAGCAGAGGAGCAGGGTGGGGAGGATGCGGCGAAGAGAGCAGAAGTGGAGGGGGCACCACCCCGGCCCCACCTATCCTGAAGACCCCAGCCGCACTCGGGACCATCCAAATCCAGGGAGGAGGTGGGGGCTCTGCATTCATCTGCCAGAGGAGAGGCTGCTGCCGCTTGGCTCTCGGAACCGGGAGCATTCTACATGGTACGGTACCGTCCCTCCGCTCGCAGGGCTCGCCGCCGGGACGCGCAGGGGCAGGCAGCCGCGGGTGCGGGACCGGGACAGCTCCGCCGAGGGGGCGATGCCCATCCGTGCCCCCGCTCGCTCTGGCGGCTGGAGCAGCGGCGGCGGCAACACCAGAGCCGAGCGAAACTCCCCTCCATTCAGCGGGGCGGCTGCTGCCAGGCTCCGCCCTCTGCCCAGTCCTCCCTCCCCTTCTGCTGATGCATAGCTCGGCAGGAGACACCTACGGGGGCGGGGGGCGCAGCTGGCCGGTCTCCGGCAACGTCCCCTCCAACTCCTTCCAGCTCTGTGTGCGGACGGCAGGACAGCCCAGGGCAGCCGCTCAGTCCGCGGGCTGGGGGGGAGGTGGGAGAAAAAGAAGGAAGGGGGGGAGATGTGTAAAGGAGGGGAGCTGGGCTAACAGGCGGCGGGGGGTGGGGGGGGCACCCGAGGGCCGCTGCCTCAGAGGGGTGGAGGGAGAGCCTGGAGCCCGCTCCTCTGCCTTGGGAGGCAGAAGGGGGAGAGGGGGCTGGCGGGGAGGCCCGGTCCCAGCTCTAGTAGAAGCCCCCCCCCCCCCACACACACACACACACACCCGGATAACCCGGCTGAAGGTGCCCCGAGGGGAGACCGCTGGGCACTCGGTCCTTTCCACCGTCAGCTCCCCAGAGAAGGGGACGCGAGCGGAGCGGGGCCCTGCTCCCAGGAGAACTCCGCTCCCAGGCACTGAGCAAAGGGGCTTTCCACCCTGCCCACCAGGAACCCGCTGGCTGATCATCACCCCAGGAACCGGGTGACAGGAAAAGCTGGTGGAAAGTCAGAATTTCCCTTTCACAGAAATAGCGACGTGTTTTCATTTCATTCCAGGGAAAGAAAAAATAACAAAAGTTAAAACATCAACGTAAGTTCAAGATTTCCTGCTGGGGTGATCATAAAAATTGTTGGGGGGGGGGGTCAAGGGCAGTGTTTTGTTTCGCCAAAATTGAAATGTTTTGTTCTGATTTTGACTTTACACGTTATATTACATAATGTTTAAGAAGATTTGACCGAAGTCATTTCAGAGCTTGAAAAATGCCATCCTGAAATGAAACATTTTGCCCTTATAAAAAAAAATTTAAAAATTGCCAAATTTCCAATAAATGGTTTGATGAAACAGCATTTCCCTATGGGAAAACAAAACAGACAAAACAAAACCTTCTACTGGAAAATTTCCAGCTAGCTCTAGTTATAGGTAGTCTGGGTTCGATGCAGAGATTTTCTCTTTTAACACACCTGCTTATAATTTTCTAAGCAAGTGCTAAGTTCCTGGGGGACTGGACATTGCTACAAGTCACTGAACATTTTTACCAACAAGTGGCTGATCTTAAAAACTCTTATCCACAGTTACTGATAGAGGCAATGCACCCAGTGATTAGGACATTGGATGGGGATCCAGGATTCTTAGGTTTTCGTAGTGGCTCTGCCACTGACCTGCCACAGCCACTTCATCTCTTTACCCATTTTCCCTTCTATCCTGTGTCTGTCTATTTAGACTACTAACTGTTTGAGACAGGGACGGTCTCTTACTTTGTGTGTATAGCACCATGAACAATAGGACAATATTAAACCATAATACAAATCAAATAAAAAAAGACACAGCAAACAGGCCAAGAACTAAGTTTTCACTAGAATGTACAGTGCCTTTGAAGAACTTCAGGAAAAGATTACAATAGAAAGCAAAGATAACCTGGCCCCTAGAGTGTGTCCAAGTTTGGGCTGAGGTACTTTAGATACTGCTGTAGAGAAGGCGCCTGTGTGAGGACAAGTCTTCAGTATCCTAGAGAGGCCCACCTCCTCTAACAAAATGAAGAACGGGAAATTGCTCCTTCCTATCAAAAACATGCAGGAGAGAGTTTAGGGCTGGCGAACATTCCTTCAGATCCGCCAGTCAAGGCGACTGAATCTCCTTGCTCCCCTCTCCCTCCATTATCTCTCTTGCAGAAGATATTTAGTTCCCAGAACCCACACCCATCAGGGAATTTGTCAAAGGCACAGGACCATCTACACAAAGGCCCAGAGTCATGGCAGCTCCAGAGCACCCCTGCCTTCCACCTTACCCCTACCTCTTCTGGCCCCTTCTCTGCACAAAAGTGAATGCAGCCTCATGCTATATTAATGTTTTCATAATTTTTTTAACTGATGGGAGAATAATGCACCTCCAACTTCCCTTGCTCCCCTAGCCTCAACCTTCAGAAGTGCAATGCAGATGGAGAAGGATGCTGTAAAGGCAATTTAGACCCCATGGGAAGATCTGAACACAGAGGGTTCTCTCCATACATAGATGGGGGAGTGTAGTCCAACACCCAAATAATATATATAGTCCCATAAAAGTCAGGAGCTTCATTTAAAAAAACCCAACCACCACCACCCAGAAGCATTCCAAACTCTCAGCCTCTCAGCCATGTTCTCTTATATGGGTCTATTTTCTGATCATTAGTACATATATCATCCCCCGTGAACATTATTTTCTTCTTCATACAAGTGAGCAGCTCCCACTATAGACAAACGTATCAAGAGTTTAACTGTCAAAGAAATGCACTTTCAGCAGCACGTTTGGTGCACCGCCGACCTCTATTGGCACTATCAGTTAAAAACACATAAGTGCACTCCCACTATTCCTAAAACAAAATAATATCCACGGCCACTAGTTATTCAGACTTATCTGCTATGTTTTTCCAAAGGATAAAGGAGGGCTTCTACATTATGCTGCTAACAACATTATTTGTTGCATATTTTTAAAATTAGACCTTCAAGATAAACACATGAAAACGTCAGATATTCTGTGGTCACATTTAAAGCTTTGATGATAATTTAAAGGGAGTGGTGGAGGGCTGACAAATTTTAGTGTGTTGATTTAATCAGAGGTTAAGAAAGAGGGAGTGTGAAAGTGTGTGTAGGGGGAAACCAGAGTTCCTCTTCCCCTGCTAAAAGCAGAGAGGAGCATTTTCTCTCTCTCTAACTCTCTCTCCTCCTTGGCTTGGGCAAGCACCCCTCCTCCACAGCACCTCTTCCTCTCTGGTGGGTGCAGTGAAAGCTCCCCTCCTGTTTCCATCTACTTTAACCACTAGACTTTTTGCTGCTCAGTCATTTAAGTCAACTGACTGCTTTTTCCCTGCAAGGCATAAGCACATAGTAAGGGTCAGGAAATAACATATAGATAAGAGAACATTTAAATATTTTAGTGCCAGAGTTATTTTTTTGTACACACACCACTCCACATTTCATATTAACATCCCACATTGAGGCCAGAGCCAGAAAAAGCAGTAGACCTAGGAGGTCTAAAACCAGCATTTCAGTCTCTTTCACTCACAAGGTGTTCAGTATTACAGTGAAATAGCAGGTGAAGAGCTTGGTTAGTAGTAAATGTTGTAAAATAGCTGTGATTTGGGGGGGGGGAAACAGACATTGTCTGTGCATATTCTGGTTTTTTAAGAGGCACTCTCTTCCTCTTTGCACCTTTTGGGTTAGTGTAAGATAATTATAAGGTTCTCAAGGTTTCAAGTGATCTTTAATAAAAAAAAATAAGTAAATAGAGTTGTGGATAGCACAAGTTATTTTCTCCCATAAACAGCAAAAGTTGAAAAGAACCATAGTTCTCTTTGAACATATTTCTCTCTTATGCTCAGGGGAGAGGTTGTTTCTTCTGAGGATTTTTTCTATTTGAAAAGGATGCTGTTCAACTCCTAATTGTGGGTATTTGGTTTTTATCTCACAGATCGACATTTTTTCTTAAAAATAATCACTAGGGAGTCCAAGATTATCTATAGAAAAACCAGATACTAATCATCAAAAACAGTTTTATTATTCAGATGGGTACAGATCACCTACAAATAAACCAAAATCATAAGGCTAGATATTCCATTGCAACCGGAATATTTCAGTGTAGTTGGAGGACTGGGGTAAAGATTTTCCCATCTTTGTGCTCTCCTGATTCTAGCAATAGCCAAGCACCAGTCTGATCCTTGATATATCATGAAGTTTCTCTATAGTGTGGCCAGCAACCCATGGGCCAAAGGGCTATTCCATTACCCAATTGCTGGTGTACAGGATGCCTCAACCATACCCCTTTTTTTCTGGGAATACTCCTTATGCCTGGAGTGATGGAGGAAACAGTTGTATAGAACTGAACCAGCTCTGCCCCTCCAAAGGATTATCCTTACAAAAGAGGAATCCTCAGATAGCCAGGTCAAATGATAGCTAGAATGAACACAGCAAGGAATCCAGTCTGTAGTCCTGGTTGAAACAAAAATTCTTTCCCTGTACCATTAATGTTCATGGGAGTGTCAAAGAGCATACCTGCTCTGCAATACCCCTTGCTAGCCTGCATGGCTCTACTGAGGCCTGCCTTAGTTTGCTAATTCACCCCTTGAAACGTCCACAGAGTCCGGATGTTCAAAACATTCCTCTTTCTGGGGTCCAGTTTACTAAGGCTTCCCCCAAAATCTTTCAAAAAAGGCTCAGACTTACAAAGTTTTCATCCCAGTTTCAGCTAGGACTTTCCTCCCTGCAAATCTGTCTTCTCTTTAAGGGTTCGTTTCTCTCACCTCACTCCCAAGATGAGCACAGCTCCTCTTCTCCAAAGGTCTGTTTTGGCCTCAGAATTCAAACAAATAAATGATTGTTTGCTTCTGTACAGAGTTAGGTAAAGCCATTCCTCTGCAAGAGTCTGTCTCATTGTTCTCCACCAGACTACAACTTAGCCTTCTCCACAAATCTTCCATGCTGCTATCTTCTCCCTGCTAACTCATAGCCATGCAGGAGCTTTCTTTCTCCCTGCAGTGTCTGTAGGCCTCTACCAACACCAACTTGCAGCAATCTCCACTTAACTAGGCCCAGGTGCATTCCCTTAAGCCCAGCTGATCAACTTAATCAGTCCAGGTAAATTGGACCATGCACCTTTGTAAAGAGGCCAGTAACCATGTGACAGAGAGGTATAGTTAAGGCCCTGTGCCATCAAGCTGAAAATGTGTATCCATATGTATTTTGCATTGCTCTTTACTACCTTCTGTGTTCTGTATATGTATTCTCTTTTCTATCTGGATTGTGGGAGGGAAAATTTAATCAATAAAGATGTAATTTTAAGGTTCACTTCCATAAAAAGAGGGACAGTTGTAGTTAGCATATTGAACTAATGTTACATAAAGGTGTGGGGGATAGAGGTACACGATATGTCATGCTACATGGTAATTGTTTGTATTTGTCTTCGTTCCCCCTCCTCCTGAAAATAATCCACACCTCACATGTTATTATGGTTTGTTATCTCAGGAAAACTCTTGCAAGATTCTAGTATACACTGTTAAATACCAGAAACGTGTCTTGTTTTTAATTTGTTACAAATATCAGCATACCCAACCAAACATTTTGCTGATCTTAGACAAGAATGCTTTGTTTAAAACAGATAGGTGAGAAAGCCACTTCTGCTTTTAGCTGATCAGATAAAGTCTATGATAGTGCATCATTTGGTAGAAGAGACACATTCTATAGCCTACCCTCACACACACAAATATCGGTTGCTTTTTCACTCAGGCTTCCTCCTCTCTAACTAACTAACTAAATCAAATAAAATTGATGTGCCTTTCCTCTCTATACCTGGGAAAATCTTTGGTTGTTATCCAATCTAATTGTGTAGCAGCTTTATAACATGCCGATATTCAAGAGACTCAGCTTTATGGAAATTTAGTACTGTCATTCTACAGGCTAGTGGAGGATGAGATAGTTGCAGAAGTGAAAAGCTTGATCACCTTAGAAAATCCTAATTACACTGTTCTCATTCTGCCTTTCTTGATCAATCCATGGAGTGGCAAGGGTGTTGAGTTTGGCTGAAGCAGAGAAAAACAAACACCCCCCTCCCTCCCAGTAACAACTTTCAGATGCCCAGAGGTTACTAGGGAACAATCCCAGCAACAAAATAGGGCTTGACAGGAAAACTCACACCCTACTCTATAAAGCTAATATTCAGAATATTTGGACTGAATTCACCCTTTTGACAAAACTGTGCACCCTGAACTGAATGAAGCCAGCATAGTGGTGGAGTGCCGTGCATAACCAAAAGAAAGATCTGAGTATAATTTCCACATCTTGGCATCATGCCCCATACATGAGTTCCCTTCCTTAGGGTATGGTAACCCCCTGGTCATTGCAGTAGTAATCCTTCTCAACTATTCTAACAACATTAACTATCTTCAAAAGGATCTCTGTCCAGTACTTCATGCTAGAGGAAATTCATAACGATGCTGCTAGTTGGTCTGTTATTAAGATGGAAGGTTAGTAAGGAGGCCTGGGGCCTATGGAGGTTACACAATGTTGTGTGTTGCAGCCACACTCCCAATACACCCCTTTTGCCCCCGGTTGGTTTCCATTCTAGAACTAGTGAAAGGGTCAGTGGGAGGCAGCCTTACATATGTCCTCTACGGTACCTGCCCCTTTGCACTGTTCAAAAAGACTAGATCAGCATAAATGGGGTTGTAGTGGGAATGAGGCTCTCATCTGATGTTTTTGATACATGGAAGAGTGCAAGTCTGAGCAGGTTTTCCTCTTATTATGCAGAATCATGCTCTTCCCCCTTCCACAGCAGTGTAGGAATAATGAATCCCATTGTAGGAGGCGTTATTTGTTTCCCCAAAAGAGGTGTCAGAATGTTCAGCCAAATAAACAACTCAATTGACTTAATGTTATTTTGTGCTTTCTAACAACAACATAGTAATTGACACAATTGACTATTAGGCCTGGTCTATGCTACAAAGTTAGGTCAGTGTGAATTGCCTTCTGTCGACCTATTTTTGCATCTATCTACACTCTAATTTGTATCCCATTGACAAAAGCACCCTGTAATGGTGCTGCAGTAAAACCACCACCTCAACTGGTGTTGAGCAATGGCTAATATACCATGGTCAATGCAGTATGAATGTAAACACTGCGTGACCTATGTTGACCCTAACAGTCCTCCAGCAGCTATCCCATAACACCTGATACATATCGCTCTTGTCACAATTGTGAACTCCATTGCACAGGAGTCATGGAAACTGGAAACCCACCGACATTAAAACATCCTGCATATTTTTGAAATGCCTTTCCCTGACTTCCCATCTTGGTGAGCACAAAGAGCAGCTTGCCCTTGTTGTGTGCAGCTACCCAACAGACCATGCTGGTTACACATTCCAGCACACTCCAGCCTGGAGTAGACAGGAGGTATTGGATCTTCTGGGCCTATGGGAAGAAGAGGGTGTGCAGGCACAGAATTGTGGCCTTCTATGAAAGGATTGCACGGGGGATGCAGGTGAAAAGGTACAATGGGGATCAGCAGCAGTGCTGTGTAAATGTGAAGGAATTGCAACAAGGCATACCAGAAGGCCAACAGTCAATCTGGTGCTGAGCTGCAGTCCATGATGAGTTGCATGCCATACCTGGTGGAGGCCCTGCCCGCACTGCGCAGACCACCTTGGATACCTCAGTGGAGCCCGAGACATAGATCTCTGCCATGAACTCCAAGGAGCAGGAGGAGGGACACATGGTAGGGGTTCTGGCTATGCCTTGAGCCAGAATCTGTTTGAGACTCTGCAGTATAGCTAAGCATAGACAAGCCCATTCTAAGGAAAGAAACCTCAGGTAAGCATGTGCATGCATTTTGCCTTACAATATTCAAATGTAAAGATGGTGCCTGCCCATCCCAAGTTACCAAAGACATATCTATTAATTTTCGTTGTTTTACTTGTATGAGAATAGGTAGTGGTACAACAAACAGAGGTAGAACTATTATCTGGTTTTAATTCCCTGTAGGATTAAACGGAGTTTCTGGAGCAGCTTATTTATGTACAGAGGGATATCCCTTGTATCCTCCTTAGAGATCTCAATGAAACTTTAATGGATATACTCTGCATATATGTTCAGCAAGGTTCTGCAAGCCAGTGCTGCATTGGACCACAAACCAAGAGTGTGGCAGGCCAACACTGGAGGGGCATGGAGTGGTATAGAGGGGACAGGAGAATGTGGAGAAAGACCCAATAATCCCATCAAGACAGGGAGATGCTCCAGGACACAATGTGGCTTGTCAGGCAGCAAACACAAATGATACAAACTCCAATTGCCCTACAGGTCCAACAATCAAGGACTTGCCACCATTTTCAGTCCCTGGAAAGCTCCATGGTGGCAGCTCCCTACATCCCTCAACAGTCTATTTGGCACTATGAGTTGAATCCCTACCCCCTACCACCGCACACTGGGGGACAGTAAGGACAGCCACAGCTTCACATACACTGATCTATGAGAGTCATGGTTGAGGTATGTGTAGCCAAAATGGACTGCAATTCTGCACTGAAATGGACAGAGCTGTTTGCTGCCTTTCTAAATGTAAAGTTCCATTCAATTTATTTGTGGTTGAAGTTTGTACTGTATTGTCCATATTTATTTGCACATCATTTTTCCCCAATGCTTTTGTCAGCCACTAAATATTTATTTTTAAAAAAAATAAACTTCATCTGCATTAGTTCACCACACATACTATGGAACATACAGCACTACTCAACGCACCCTATACTTGTAAGTGTGCATCACCACAGACCTCATAGATTCAAGAAAATACCCAGTCATATGTGTAAATATACAGCAAGCACCACATAATCCATAGCTTCAGTGGAAGACAGTGTACTAGCTATATATGTGCAGTAAGACACAATAATTCATAGGCTCATTATAAGACACAACGTTATAGGTATACATGTACACCAAGCACTGCACAATTCCTAACAGCCCACAAACCTTCAGGGCCAGAGTGCAGTCAAGCACAGTGCATTAATGTGGCTGACTGTTAAAGTGCTCTTTGAAAGCCTCATGCATAGCTCCATGTTGTGCTCTTGTAATGGCCCTTGCATCTAGCTTTTCAAACTCAGCAGAAAGCTGTTCCACTTCTGCCCTCCACCCTGGTGGTAACTTGTTCCCTTTCGCCTCACTTATATTACGCAGCACACAACTAACCATTGGAATACTTTTCTTAGAGAGGTCTAATTTGTGAATAAATATCTATCAAAAGCACATTCAATTGTCACTCCATACCTGCAGAGCCAGTAGTTGAATCTTTCTTTGGTGCTGTCAAGATGGCCATTGTATAACTTCATGAGCCAAGTGACCAAAGAGTAGGCTGGGTCCCCCAAAGTTCTACTAGCCTTTCAAACATTGCCAATGATAATCTGCTGGTTGGGAAAGAATGTTCCTGCCTACAGCTTTCTTAACAGTCCAGTGTTCTTAAAGAGGCAACCATCATGCATCTTCCCTGACCAGCCAAAGCAGATATCAATGAAGCATCCCCGATGATCCACCTTGGTTTGCATAACCATGGAAAAGATGTACTCTGTGGCAAGGTGGGCTGGTGCCAATATTGGGAATGTGTGCCATCTATCACCCCGCTGCATTTCAGCGGCCACATTGCTTCAAATCCATCCATTATGTCCTCTATATTGCCAAGAGTCACAGTCACGCATACCAAGACATGATTTATGGCCCTACACATTTGCATGACAATGGCCCCCACTATTTTCCAACTCCAAAATGATTTCCCACTGACTGATAACAATCTGGCATTGCAAGCTTCCAGAATGTGATCACCACACATTTCTCAATTGTAAGCACGGCTCTCTTTCTTGGTGTCCATGCTGTGAAGGCAAACTCAGGACACAAATCCAGGAATATGTCCTCTCTCATCCTAAAGTTCTTCAGCCACTGCTCATCATCCCAATCCTACATTATGATGTAATCCCACAAGTCAGTGCTTGTTTCTCAGGCCTCAAAGTGGTGCTTCATTGTCTGAAGCTGCTGTGTATGCCACCAACAACTTTTAACTCTTTTTCACTATATCCTTCAGCAATCTGTCCTCAAAGAAATCATCATGTCTCCCACTGTTGCAGTTCTTCTCGTGGCTCTGATGATGCCAGATAAGTATGTGTCCTGTATTTGCAATGTGCATGAGAATAGTACAGAGCTGTATGGGTTCCATGCTTCTGTCAGAGATGTTGACACAAACAAAGCTGTGTGGGTTTGTGGGACCTTAAAAACAGGTGTAAAATTAAGAGGATAGGGATGACATTGTGGGATGGAGAAAGCTGCATGATGGGAACTTGACTCCTAGCTCCCAGAGTTCCCTGCGTGACTCATTTCTACCGCACAATACATTGGCATAATGCCTTCTGGGAAGATTTCACAGATGGCTGCATGTGGCAAGCTGGGATACCTACCCATACTGTGCATTGCCACAAGAATTCCTGATGAGTACGTCAAGTGGTGATGCAAGCAGCGAAGTATGCACACACAAGTGATATACTAACTGTGGCAGCTATATGCTGATGTAACTTGTGTCAACCAAAGTTTATAGTGTAGACAGGGTTTGAGTCTATCTGCTGTAATACAATCATTTATTTCCAACAGCAGTAAATATTAGATACCTCAGAAATGTATCAAATAAATCCACACTGCATCTAATTGTGCAATACTATACCATAAAGGATTATTTGTTTGATTCCAGCAAGTGATCAACTTATGGCCTGTGCCACGAAGATTGATTGCCTTTATACTTTTTATTCTAGCTAGCATAACAACAGATGCTATTTTTATCCCTATATACATCTAAAATAGACACTTGACAAATCTCTCTTTTTTTTTTTGAAATAGTGGACATCAAATAGTGTTTTATTTATAACCAAATAGAGGGACTAGACCCAGAAATATCAGAAATGTTATGTTCATATATTATTTAGCAACTGCACATGCTAACATTATGCCGCTGACTGAGCAATGTCAAAGCATGGGAAACAGACTGCAAGTCTCTCGTAGAATGCAACAAGTCAAAACTCTGCTCAACAAATCTTGAAAAAAACTAAGAGGTAAAATGCTAAATGCCATTTCCAGTTGTTAAGACTTATGTTTTTTCACAATGGGCTTGATCCAATATTCACTGGAATCATTTGAAGACTTTCCACTAATTTTAATGGCATTGGATCATGCTTTGTAAGCCCAGTCCAACTCCTGTTAAAAGTAACAGAATTACTCCAATGGATGTAACCTAAGATCATATACAAAAATGGGTTGTGGGTTTTGTTCCCTCAACAGGCCCAAACACACCGAACCAAATCCTTCACAGTATGGACCTGCACATTTTCTATGAAACACCTTCTCGTGTACAAGGATATCAATAAAGGGAATGGGGCAGCAAAGAACGAGAGAATCTGGTGCCCAGAGACAGTGGGAGAAAATATCTGTCAGTGACTGGGATGTGGGTGGTTGTACCCA
Organism: Natator depressus; assembly: GCF_965152275.1. Lineage (NCBI taxonomy): Eukaryota > Metazoa > Chordata > Testudines > Cheloniidae > Natator > Natator depressus. The sequence goes on along the minus strand of NC_134240.1, from coordinate 97,804,688 downwards.
GTGGTTAGAGCAGGACTCAGGGCCAGTGGTTAAAGCCAGGAATCAGAGCACAGGGTCAGAGCTGAAGACAGAAGCCAAAGCCCAAGGGCAGAGCCAAAGTCAGAAATCAGGAATCAGAGCTGAGGGTCAGAACCAGGGTTTCTGGAGTGAGGCAAGGCAGAAGCAAGTTTGGGATGAAGGCAGAAGCAGGATTGAGTCCAAGGCTGGAACAAGGCAGGAGCAGAAGCTACTGTAGCTGTGGGCAAATGCTTTGAGTGGCCAATGAACTGCTGCTGCTGGACATAATAGCTGCTCTGCTGACTCTTGCAACCTATCAAGCCAGTCAGGCAGCCTACTGCAGGCCTGCGGCCCAGAGACTGGCTCTGCTGCAGGCCCTGATTCCTGACAATGTCAAGGAGCTACAGCCAGACTTGTCTGGCCAAAATCTTTACATTGCAGAAGACATGCTGCTCTCAGAAACTAGCCACATATTCCATTAAAAAGAATGGAGAGGGAAGCTGAGAATCTTACCAGAAATGGCACGTAGTTTTTGCACATGGGAGTGACTACAGTTGTTTCAAGTGTAAATGTAAATCTCTTTCACACACACAGTTCAGTGTACAATATGTATTTTACTTTTTCCATGAGGAATCAGTGACTCCAGATACGTGGGGCTTAATCCTGTCCATACTTGCTGGGGTTGTGCTGTAATGTAAATGGCATAGTGGTGGCTATGCAGTACTTACTGAAGCCATTCTGCTAGCACAGGAAAAGATGATTTAGAATGTTGGGGGACACATTATTACTACTTTAAAAGGAGCTCAGTGCACACCCAACTGGCACATGTTCTGGGGCTGGGACCTGATCATGCTTTCTAATCACCAGATTGTATCCCCTTGTGAAGCAATCAGTCATGCTAATTTTAGAGTTTACAATCTAAACAAGTGCCATACAAAGGGTGGAGTGAGAGATATACAGTAAATTATATATGTTTATTTACATTTTTCCTTGATAAATATAAAGTGTGAACTATCCATTTCCTCTACAACTATTATTAACCAGTTGCTTTCTTAGACACATTGTGGCAGAGGTGGCTTTGAGGAGGGACTTGAAGAGATATTGATCATATAGATTAGTTCAAAGACAGCATTTCTTGTGTGGAAGAAGGCACAGAGATGTTTCTTTGAGAAGCTGAAGGGCACAGCTGGCTGTCCAGGGGATGAGGGTACAATGTGCAAAGACTATAGCAGACAGGTAGGGAGTAGTAGAATTGTGAACAGCATTGAATGAGTAGAAAGATGATGATGGCACGGGCAGGAGTTTGGGTTGCCTGGGCAGAAAGACAAGGATGGAACATAGAAATGTTACAGAGGAAGAACTAGCACAAGAACTAGGAGACCCACATAAAGGAAGCCCTGATCCAAAAGAATGTATCACATGTAGAAGGGATTGGTGTTGGGTAGCTGAATGCCCCTTTATTCCAATGGTGATAAAATTTCCTGCAAACTGCCAATTCCCACTCATCATCCTGTGGAGAGAGAGCCTGGCGCTGTGAACCTCCTAAGTTCCAAAAAAGGGGAATGTTCGGCGCTGTGAGACTGCAGGATGTCTGGATTAGGGCTTCTCTCCTTTCATCTACAGGACTGAGTCTCTTCTCCTAAGGTCTGCAAGCAGGTGAGGAACATACATTTGTTAGAAGTAGGGCTGTCGATTAATCAGAGTTAACTCATGCAATTAACTCAAAAAAATTAACTGTGATTAAAAAAATTAATCACGATTAATCACACTGTTAAACAATAGAATACCAATTGAAATGTATTAAATATTTTGGATGTTTTTCTACATTTTCAACTTTATTAATTTCTATTACAACACAGAATACGAAGTGTACAGTGCTCACTTTATATTAATATTTGTATTACAAATATTTGCACTGTAAAAGTGATAAACAAAAGAAATAGTATTTTTCAATTCACCTCATACAAGTACTGTATTGCAATCACTTTATCATGAAAGCGCAACTTACAAATGTAGATTTTTTTTGTTACATAACTGCACTCAAAAACAAAACAATGCAAAACTTGAGAGGCTACAAGTCCACTCAGTCCTACTTCTTCTTCAGCCAATTGCTAAGACAAACAGGTTTGTTTACATTTACAGTGCTGACTGCTTCTTATTTACAAGTCACCTGAAAGTTGAGAACAGGCATTCGCATGGCACTTTTGTCACTGGCATTGCAAGGTATTTCCGTGCCAGATATGCTGAATGTTCATATGCCCCTTCATGTTTCGGCCACCATTCCAGAGGACATGCTTCCATGCTGATGATGCTTATTAAACAAATAAAGCATTAATTAAATTTGTGACTCAACTCCTTGGGGGAGAATTATATGTCTCTTGTTCTGTTTTACTCATATTCTGCTATATGTTTCATGTTATAGCAGTCTCGGAAGATGATCCAGCACATGTTCATTTAAGAACACTTTCACAGCAGATTTGACAATATGCAAAGAAGGTACCAATGTGAGATTTCTAAGGATAGATACAGCACTCAATCCAAGGTTTAAGAATCTGAAGTGCGTTCCAAAATCTGAGAGTAATGAGGTGTAGAGAATGCTTTCAGAAGTCTTAAAAGAGCAACATTCTGATGTGGAAACTACAGAAACTGGACCACCAAAAAAGAAAATCAACCTTCTGCTGGTGGCATCTGACTCAGATGATGAAAATGAACATGCGTCGGTCCTCTCTGCTTTGGATCATTATCGAGCAGAACCCATCATCAGCATGGACATGTCTTCTGGAATGGTGGTTGAAGCATGAAGGGACATATGAATGTTTAGCACATCTAGCACATAAATATCTTGCAATGCCGGCTACAACAGTGCCATGTGAACGCCTGTTCACACTTTCAGGTGAAGTGGGACTGAGTGAACTTGTAGGTTCTAAAGTTTTACACTGTTTTATTTTTGAATGCAGTTTTTTTTACATAATTCTACATTTGTAAGTTCAACTTTCTTTATAAAGAGATTGCACTACAGTACTTGTATTAGGTGAATTGAAATATACTATTTCTTAAGTTTTTTATAGTGCAAATATTTGTAATAAAAATAAATATAAAGTGAGCACTGTACACTTTGTATTCTGTGTTGTAACTGAAATGAATATATTTGAAAATGTAGAAAACATCTAAAATATTTAAATAAATGGAATTATATTATTGTTTAACAGTGCAATTAATCACACGATTAATCACAATTAATTTTTTTAATCACTTGACAGCCCTACTTAGAAGGCTTGGGTCAGCAGAACCAGGTGAAAGAACATTCTTCCCCCATCTTGCACAGTGTTCTCCTGTTATTCTCTAGCCGCATTTCAGGGGGGTCCCAAGCAGAGACAATTCCAAACCCTCATCTCTGCTGTCTTCTACTGCTCATCTTCTTCCAGGTTGTGGAATGTACGAGCAATAGTAGTCCTGCTAGTAACCCCTTTCAATTAACATGTTTTCATACTCATAATTGATTATTTGTTCCCACTTTTTGCTCTCTCCACCTCGCCTCATAGTTATCCAGCTTCCTTCATAGCTTCTTGTGAGGCATTTTATCAATCTGTAATGTGCTGTGTGCTAGACTACTCAATGACAGTTTGGACAGCTGTCCAAGATACTCAGTAAGGCACAAGCAAGGATGATTAATTGACAATTTTTGTATATATTGAAAAGGTTTTTTTTTAAAATGTATCTCCTTGCCTTTTAACTTAAACCAATTTGTTTTTAGTTATGCAAGTATGAGACCCTAAAAGAGAGAGATTGCTAAAGGAATGTGGATTTATTAAAGTAAATATGGAGTACTTCCAAGATCATTGATCATTTAGGTGTAAAAACACATCTTGGCTATTACTGAATTTAATTTTTTTTTTTGGACTTGAATACCGAAGAAAATGGGAGGCAAAGAACTATTAACCATATCTGTTAAGGTGACTACCAAGCCTGCTTCTTACAATCTATATATAAACTAATCATAGTGGAATGAGAAGTCAAATATGCATCATCTGTGTCAAGAATGCTTTTTTTGATTAAATATGCAATCTAGAATAGGGCACCATGCTGTATTGCATGTAAGAAGTCCTTTTCAGTTGAGTTATTCAAATTAAGGTAGTTGAAGAAAGAAATGGCAAGGGGCACAGAAGGAGAGAGAAAATATTAAATTATTAAAATAAAAACATACATATGTATTAACAGAATATTTTACATATGCATATACAGGATAGCAGATTCCAGTATTAACTGGGGGTGGGGGGAAGTTAATAGGACTCAGAGGTGATAGGACTAAAAGTCTTATTTTCCCTTTCAAAATTAGCAGGGGGAAAGCAGTTCAGCAGTATAATGATGCATCTACAAGGCTGTCCTATTAGGAAAGATTTTCTTTTTAAATTGTCAAGTTAAATGAAACAAAACTCAAATGACTCCTCACCCTCTCGTTCTCTAGTTCCATCCTTCACCTGAGCTATACTCAGCACAGGACCAGAGGGGTGGGGGCAAAATTGGTTTAAAGCCATCTTTGAGCTGCCCTAATCCTGGGGGCATAATTTGGAACAGATCTGAGGCTACTCTAATTCATTCCTGCTTGTAACAGTCCTGTGGGAGCTGTTATGACACTTGGATACTGCCAGCATTCAAAATATTTTGGCCACACCCTATTCTGCTCCTATGCTGATGTGAAGTAGATATGGATGGCTACACCCATTGAGGATTCCCCTACACATCTTTATATCCCATAATATAATCAGGGCCAAGATATGTCCCTTCTAGCTCCAGTGTGTCAGTATATAAAATCAAATATGACATATTATCTAAATGTGAAGTGTTTAGCTCCCTGTAAAAGCTATGAAAAAATATTTTCAAAACCTTGGAAAAACATTGCAATTATCGTTAAGGATCATAACCCAGAAATTAATGTCCAAAAATAGTAATTTAACATAAAAACATGAAATTATAAATTTTGGCAAATTTAATGAAAAACATTGATCTTCATTGGAACAAATGTTGAGGCTTTTGCTTGACAGTGGAACTGTTTTCCACTCAGAAAGGATCATTTTTCAAAGAAAAAATATTCCACAATATTTCAGTCTCTTTTTAAATAAAATGAGCAAACTTCATGTTCTGTGGCTTTTTAATTTTTTATGAGTACTTTGCACAATCCTAATCTTGTTTAACTTAAACTCTTAAATGACTATGCCCTTTTTCTAAAGGGATGATATTTATAGATATTATATTGTAACCTATCTCATGAGCTGGGTTGTTGGTAAGTACAGTCTGAGAGACAGGCTGGGGAATGGAAATTGAACACAGTGCTTGTTTTGGGGTAGAGCTGCTGGTCACCCTGGGTAAGGTAACAGGGGCGGCTCCAGAACAATCAGGAACTTGCTGGAACCAATTAAGGCATGCAGGCCAATTGGGACACCTGGAGCCAATTGAGAAGCTGCTAGAATCAATTAAGGCAGGCTCATCAGGGCACCTGGTTTAAAAAGGACCTCACTTAAGTCAGTGAGGGGTGTGCAAGGAGTTGAGTGTGAGAGGGTGTGTTGCTGGAGGACTGAGGAGTACAGATGCTATCTGGCATCAGGAGGAAGGTCCTGTGATGAGGATAAAGAGGGTGCTGGGAGGAGGCCATGGGGAAGTAGCCCAGAGAGTTGCAGCTGTCACACAGCTGTTACAAGAAACACTGTAGACAGCTGTGATCCACAGGGCCCTGGGCTGGAACCTGGAGTAGAGGGAGGGCCTGGATTTCCTCCATCCTCCCCAACTCCCTGTTGGATACAGGAGGAGTTGTCCTGGACTGTGTGTCCCACCAGAGGGGAAGGTCCCTGGCCTGTCCCCTGACCCACTAGGTGGATCAGCAGAGACTGTGGGGATTGTTCTCCTTCCTTTTCCCCATGCTGGCCAATGATGAGGTTAGCTGAGTGAACGGCAGGTTTGAGCCACTAGCAAAGGTGGCCAAACTGAGGGCTGCTGTGTATCTCTGAGGTGAGCATATCTGTCAATAAGTGGAGGACCCACCAAAGCAGAGGAGGAACTTTGTCACAGTATGAAATACTTGAAGCAGATTTTTTATTTCCTGCTTTAAAATAACATGAGCTGGGCCCAAGCAGGTGGATTAATGTGCCTGTGGAAAGTCCCAGACCCCTCCCTCTGGGGCTGAATTGCATAGGTTGAATTGCACAACAGAGTAGATAATTGTCACGGCCATGAGTTGCATAATAAATACTTTGCTTTTTAGGGACATCACGCTACAGCACAAGAGGATTGGGTTTTTTTTGGCTCCATATAATGTAGTGGAGTAAGCCTGGGGAGAGTGACTAGGGTTTTTTTTTTAAAAGGAATCAAACCAAGTAATTTTGAAATGGAGGTAATCAGAATTACCTGCCTTCATTTTGAGGCTGACTAATGGGCAGGAAGAACCCATGGATGCTTAAATCAAAGATGTTATAAAAATGCAAAGTACTTAGAATTAGAGTAAGACCTTTTTAACCCCTCAAGGAAGTAAAGCTATAGTATCAGGAAAACAGCTAAGCTTAAATTTAGCATTTTGAGAAACTTTAATATTTTGAGAATACACTGGTCTGTAGCTAGTCAGGCTCAAACTCTCAATGGGGCTTATACTGGTGCTTTTATGCATAGGGATGGTTTCCTCAAGCATAGTCTCTGGCTGATACTGAAACCCACTTGTCCAGGCCTTTGTGTCACAATACATCTCACATCCTGCTTATTCATTAACTTCCCTGGTAGAATAGGATGTAAATTTACACTTTCACTGAAGTTTGTTCAGCTAATTACTATCCACTCCGAACAACTTATGTACAAATTTACAGTATGTTTCTTTTTTAAAACTACTTCTATAGAGTGACTGAAGCACATAAAATGTCTGTTCTCAAAGCAGCCAGAAAGCAGTACATTACAAAATGATACAACAAACAACAGATGGTGCCACCTTACATCTACCTCTTCAAACTCAAACTAAAGTGTTGCTTCATGGATAGTCCGATAAACTCCTTGAAAAAGCTCAGCCCTAAACTGTAAGGTATATGTAATTCAGACATTTCCCTATATCTATTTATAGCCTGGCTTATGAATAAGAGGATGAAGAACAGCAGTCAAATTCTGCATATTGCATAGCAATAGTAGATGAATGCAGGGTAGATTACAGTGCAATGTCAGGATCCTCTCACATACACAGCAACTTTCCTATTTACTTTCAGAAGCAAGTGGCAGTAAATACTGGAGGAGCATGAAGTTGTCCTACTCTTGCTGCTGTAAGACACTACAATTTAGCAGTTTGTGGTGAAACTTGGAAATTGGAAAATGGCTATTCTTCATATCAATACTTTTAGTCACATGTGAACACCAGTATTTGTGCATGAACAAAAATATTTGCTATTTGTCATTCTCCAGTTTTAAAAGATTCAGTAATCCAATGAGGGCCGAGAAACACCAATGTGTGATGTAGCACATCATAAATAATACACCGTGATTAGTTGAAGAAAACAATTTATATCCTGAAAATTTTGTCCAAACTATGTGCTGAATATTTACAAATACGTAATATGAAACTAGCATTATTTTGTACGCGACATGCAAACAGAAAAGGGCTAAAAAATTAATAAAATAGTTTATCTGCAAACATAATTCAGCCAGCTCTAATCTCGATCTATAAACTGGTCCATAAAAGTGACACGTTAACCATGATTTACATTTTGTATTGTGGAAAGTGTTTTGGGGTGAAAGTCTTTGCTTAAATTCAGACAAAAGTCCCTAGCACATATTAAACTATTCCTCCAGCTTTGATTTCCAAGAGGTACAGTGTCTGCCTAACCTCAGAAACTAATTATGTAATCCATCAAACCAGCAGGATTCTGGGTAAAGAAATAATATCGTACAGTTTTACCCTGGATATAAAGTAGGAGTGTTTGAAAGGTGCTGTACCCACCCACAACACTACTGTTGCACATCACATACACCAGATCAGTTGATGAGTCAATAGTAATATTTCATGCAAAGGACAAACTTTTCCTAAGGCAGTTAATTACCATCACCCCACATGCTATTTCTTTATTTTCACAAATTGTTTAGAATGGCTTGTTGCCTAGTCAGGCAGCATTATAAGACAGCTGGTGTGCTCAACTCAGGTTATTTCGAATATTATGGGGGTGGATATTGGGTACTTTGGTCTTCTTAGAAGGTGGTAAATCATTGCTTCCTATCTTTTTTTACATATTGTTCCAAGTAATGACTTTTTTATTAAACCTCAAAGCTCTTAACTTTATCCAACTCATGTTAACATGGGTACATACAAGCACATTACAAGTCTCCTTCATTAAAACTTCATCTTATGAGCCACCAGTTTCATTTTTATGAATACTGTTCTTTTATTTTACAATATTTTAATCCAGAAGCTAAGGCTGAATTCCTTTGCTCTCACCACTCTGAGTGCTGGCCAAACTGGCTCCTATTCCACCTCCAGATCCTTAGGAAGAAAAGCTTTTACATTCATTCCCTACTGCAGCTGCCCTGGGCACAATCTCCCAATCTCCCTGGGTCCCTTTAAGGAAGCTTTAGACTTCAGCACTATTAATTTATGATTTTTTTCCCTGCAGTTTTGGATAGTGGTTGAGTTATCTCTAGAGAAGTGAGTGACTACTTCACCCCACCTCCAGCGAGTACCTTCTCCACCCCTTCAAATTCTACAGAGGAATGGTACAGACCTCTCACAGAGAGACAGATATGATTTCACAAAAGACAGAACAACTCCATTCTGCAGACACTTGCTCCATTCCATATTTAGAAGGCTGATAGGTCACTCAAGGAAAAGTTATGTTAAGATCCTCTAACCAAGAATTACCTAACACAAAACATGGCTAGAGGTATTATCAGTACCAAATTAAGACTGAGCTTGATAAGTTTATGGAAGGGAAGGTGTGATAGAACTGCCTACGATGGCATGTGGCCCATTGGCAACTGCCAGTAGCAAAAATCCCCAACTGTTGGAGTTAGGACACGAGATGGGGAGGGCTCTGACTTACTAGGGAGAATTCTTTCCCAAGTATCTGCCTGTCAGGTCTTGCCCACAGGCTCAGGGTCTACTGATTGCCATATCTGGGGTTGGGAAGAAATTTTCCTCCAGATCAGATTGGCAGAGACTCGGGGGCGGGGGGGTTTGCCTTCCTCTGCAGCATGGGGTACAGGTCACCCGCAGGCTTAATCGAGTGTAAAGGGTGAATTCTCTGTAACCTGAAGTCTTTAAACCATGATTTGAGAACTTCAGTAGCTCAGCCAGACGTTAGGGTTCTATTTCAGGAGTGGGTGAAGTCTGCAATGTGCAGGTGGTCAGACTAGATGTTCACGATGGTCCTGACCTTAGAGTCTATAAGTCAAAGCTCCATGGCAAATATTTTCTAAAATAAGAGTCCTACATGCATATTTAGGCACCTAAATAAGTGACCAGATTTTCAAAAGCATTAAGTACCAATGATGTCGAGACACAGTAAAGCTATTCCAGATGGCAGGTGTTGCAAGGGAAAAATCTTTTAGCAGTTAAGGTCGGATTTTGTGGAGGTGGAGAGAATGTAGAAGCCTGAATTACAAGAACAGAGGTCAATAGGAGCTGACAACTTAATTATAAAATAATGACCATACTTTGCACTTTTGTAGCTCAGTTTTCTCCCTAGATCTCAAAATGCTGCAAAATGATGGATAAGCATTATTTCTATTCACAGATGGAAAAATAGGTAAAGAGAGGTTAAGTGACTTGACTAAGTTCACAATCAGCTAATTACAGAAATAGGGCTACAATCTAGGTCTCCTAGTTCTCATTCCTGCACTCCGTGCACTAGAGCACAACCACCCTTCTGTCACAAGCCTACAGTCAATATTTGAAAGTACATTTTAAACAATTAGTTCCAATATAAATATAACAAATTTAAAGTGTGTCTGCTGGTTCATTCCATGTTCTAATCAATTGTAGACAAAAGATGAACCGGTATTTTAAGGCAGTTATCCCTAGCAGAAGCAAAATAATTGTTTTTTTTTTATTAGACCATTAATTTTCTTTCCATTGACTATGAATTCCAGATTTTTCTAGTGAGCTAGGAGACTGCAGTGAGACAAAATTATTCTTAGTATAGCAATCAGTCTTTTCTAATTGCACTGTACATGCCTCACTTTTATTAAACGCTTCAAGCCATTAAAAACAACAATTAGCTGTCAATCATAGTGTACTTCTTCTTGAAGCCCTCAGGAAAGTAATCCATGACTTTCTACTTTAGGAAGGGGAAACTGTACTCCATGCAATGTGATTCAATGAAGTCATCATTTCAAATACGAGTCTGACACAAAATGAATAGCTGTGGATAATATTGACATTATGCGTAGAGAAGCTGCTCATTACGAGTAACTAGTACTTTTTCAAATTTTAAGGAAAATGGAAAGCATTATTGATTACCATGTACAGAACAAATTGTGAATAGTGTTGATTAGATGGTGGCTTACTGCCTTTTTTCTTAATTAATGCAAAACCAAGTACCACAAATAGTTATTTTCATATTTACTAGGCAACAGAAAAAGTCTTTTCCTGGGAATGAGCTATGGATCTTTTTGAAACACCAAAATACTGAGCAGGTAATGGGGGTCGGGGGAAGGCAACCCAACTGGCAAATGAAACAGAGACTCTGAAGCTCAGATTCCTCAACATCTGAAGAATATCTCCGTCAACTTCCGAGAAGTTAAATGTGCGTGGGTATTTAACATACAAAGGAACTTGAGTCAAGATAGGAACCCGGGGAAATGTTGGGAAAATTCATGGGATGGGAGAAGATTGTTTATTACTAAGGGTAGAGTTTTTTTATTTTGTTTTTAAATATTCAAATAGCCAAAGAAATATTAAATCTAAAAAATCAGATTCAGAATATTGAATAAAGCATTTTAAAATACATATTTATAGTCTTGAATGGTGCCAAATCCCAATACCCACCATTAACTTTAATGGGAATTGCAAGAACTCCATAGACCTCAGAATCAGGCATATGGTTCCAGATTTTTCCTATTCTTTTTTAATCTTCCTATATGCTTCTCCCCAAGATAGTTATTCTGATTAGGGCTTGTTAACTGGTTTTGATTTGGTGGCCAAATCAGGGGGAAAAAAATCATTTCAGGACAAACAAAATGTTTTGTTCAACTTGAAACGGATCGTTGTTTCATTTTCAAGAGTTTTTTCTTTTAGATTTTTAAAATTAAATTGAACCACATTTCCAAATTAAAAGTTGATTTGAATCAAAACATTTTGTTTCAAAAATGTCAAAATGAAACATTTTGATTTTTTTTCCTGAATTTTTATATGTCTCCCCCCTTCCCCCCCCAACCAAAATAATTAGTTGAATTCAATCCAAGTTTGAAAACTGTTTTGGTTGACCCAAATTGCATTTTTGGTGAAAGAAAGTTGCAGATTAAAAATTTCACCCAGCTTGAATTCTGATCCTACAATTCCCCCACTAGTTTTACTTCCTCTGCATTCATCTTCACTTTCTCCCTCTTCTTTGCCACAATATTGGCATTTTTCCTCCATTTTCCCCAGCTGCCTGATGCCCTTTCACCTCACCCCCCACCATCTTGGGTCTTCAGCTTGTACTGTGCTTGCCCCCACAACCACTTTAAACCCACTATGTCCCTCTCCAGCCTACATTCTCTGTGTCACGTCCCAGTATTTCTTATCTGTAATGCTATGCTCCCCACAACTTCCAGTTCATTCTCCTCTCTTGGCCACAGTCCACTCAGACTTGCTGGCTGCTGTAGCCTAGGAAGGGAGTGAAGCACTATGCTCTGTCCTTCCTGTATTGCACCACATGCAGAAGATGAGGAGAAAGACAGGGATGAAATGCACCAGTGGTTTGTGTGTGGGGAGAGGAGGGGGGGCATTTTCTGTGGAAAGGGGCTGAAGGACCTCTTAGACCAGTGTTTCTCAATGACCATCCATAGACTGGTGCCGGTCCCTGAGATTTCCCTGATACAGTTTAGGAAGGCAGCAAGCTGGTCCCTGGTATCAAAAAGGTTGGGAAACAATGGTTTATACAAGCTATGTGTGAAGTATGGGGGTGACAATTAATGTAAGCAATTAAGGCATTCCCACTACGGAAAGAAACTGGCTGTCAGACAACTACTGCTGGGGAACTGATAGCAATGGAAGGAGATAGTACTCATCTCAAATATTGTCTAGATAGACTTATGTGCAGTGCTGGGTACATGTAGGTACCAATGACATAGGGAAGGATAGGAGAGAGGCCCTGGAAGCCAAATTTAGTGACCATCATATATTTAAATTTAACATCCCTGTGGCGGGGAAAACACCACAGCAGCCCAACACTGTAGCATTTAGTTTCAGAAAGGGGAACTACACAAAAATGAGGAGGTCAGTTAAACAGAAATTAAAAGGTACAGCGCCAAAAGAGAAATTTCTTATGTTCTTAATCACAGAATCATAGAAGATTAGGGTTGGAAGAGACCTCAGGAGGTCATCTAGTCCAACCCCCTGCTCAAAGCAGGACCAACACCAACTAAATCATCCCAGCCAGGGCTTTGTCAAGCCGGGCCTTAAAAGCCTCTAAGGATGGAAAATACAGCACTCTGTTCCTAAAACAACAGCTATACACTTCCCCCCCTTGTTTGAGATCTTAAAGAAGTTTTTAGTTTTCAGCCAAGCCTTTGGAGTTCAGATTTTAGGGCAATCTCTCTGGTTTATCTGCTCAACACAGAGCTCAGCAAAACTCCAAGGGTTGGTTTTTGTTATATTTATCCATACTAGCTAAATGTATGCACTTATTCCTCGAGGCCTTTCTGAACTTTGTATCTCTTTCTTCTAGGTTAGCACATTAGCAAAAGTATAACTTATGTAAATTTCTTTCAATTGGGGAGAATACCTGAGGTTAAAAAGAATCACTGGATGGCAGAAGCAGAAACATTTTTTTACCTCTTGCACTTTCTCTTCATTAACTAGAGACTTTGTGTGACCCCTGGTTTTTGCATCTCTTTAAGCAAGGAACTCTTCAGAAAAAGCTGTAAAAAGCAAGAGCAGACACAGGTTCCCTGTTAAGGTAGCATTCCTGGTACTTTTCCACAATGTGTCACTAATATCACAAGAGCTGATTGATATTTTGTTTGCTGCCAGGATAATTTAGTTGAATAACAATCTTCCTTGCGTGAGAACTTCTATTTTCAAAGCAGTTCATCACTTAATAAGTTTTCCTACAGGCTATTAACTGACTTCAGTAACCTTTGTCAGTTGGCGTCCTTCATAGAAGAATTAATTTGAGATGCAAAAACTAACTGTCGGGTATTGAAAAAAGCAGAGCTTCTCATGTTATGCAGCATCCCAAGATGAATCTAACAGATGCATGCACAGCAGAACCTTCCTATAGCAAAGCCATTCCTATCCCAGAACTAATTCACTACAAGGAGAGATTCACTGAATCCAGAATTACAATTTTCACATTTCAATGCATAGGTTTAAATGCAAGTTTCAAAATGTTCCCAACTATCGCATTTCATTATGCGCATGTTCACTCTGGATGAAACTCAACCTTGTAAAGCACAAGGCCAGTAGATCAGCTCAAGGCCTACAAATCACTGACATCTTATTTTGAGAGCTTTGTGCCAGTCACCTGCCCAGCAGTGATTTTCAACCTATACACTGTACACCTGTTCATTGTACTTCTCTATTTCTTGTAGTAATCAGCAGTAACAACCATATTTTCCATTTACAGTAAACTCTTATGATGCCCAGTTTTTAGATTTCCTTTTATTTTCTATTATTTTCTTTATCCTTCATAATAATGTCTTTAAGAGCCAACATTTCTCTTAGAAAACCCTAAAAACAACAACACAGGTTTTCTCTCAGGAATCAGTTCTCCAGCAATCTCAAAAGGCCAAAAAACCAGTACTACATTATAAATATATGTCAAACTTGTTTGAACCTTTTGACCAGGCCGAAGTATATGTGGCTAATTCATCGTTTGACTAAATGTTACTGCATATAAATCAGTCCCTGTTATTCAAATAATAGCGTTCCTTTGTAATTTCAGTCAGCCAATTTAATGACACCTTTTCAACTCTATTTTTATATGCTTTGCCCTTAGAAAACAAAACATTATTGAAGAAATACAAACCAAGAAACCTTGGGGACAAATATTTCATTTGATATATTTTATATAGGAGAGGTTAAGATTATTTTAATACAGAAATGCTTATGGTCCTAGATTTCACAACAGAGATAGGAAGGTGAAGAAGAGAATTTATAAAGTAGCTAAAAAAGATCAATTACTGCAGCTCTTCCATAAGAAGATTTGTCTGCTCATCTCACCTGGTCTCATGTCTCCACAGTAAAAGTGAATATTTTGCTGAGACTAGTACTTGACCTAATAAGACATAGTTAAATTCCCTACAATTTTTGAGGATAACTCCTCATAGCTGAGTTTGCAAAGTCAAAGGAGAGCTATTTATTATTTGAGGTAAGATTTATAGTTTTTGCATTTATCAATAATACTACATGGAAGCAAGGCTCATTAATTAGCTCTGGCTTACACAGTCTATATTTCAGAGAGCAGCTGCATGACAGCTAGAGGAATCTGTGAGGTGTTAACCAATGTTCTTACTATTTTCTCTGTATCGCTACCCTTTTTTTGTTAATTTGCTTGGACAGCTCTCAATAAGCATGACTTGTATACAGGACTTTACCATTCATAAAGAGGCCCACAAAGTGAATCCTGAGGTTTGTAGGTGTTGAAAGTGAACAAAATCCTGGAGATCCGACAGGCATTTGATTTCAGTGAACTGGAACCTCCCAGCTGTGGAGCTGATCAGGGAGGCTGTGACTTTTCTAGCAGTGTGAATGACTTAACCTGAATTTGGGGAGCAAAGTCTGAAGTCATTCAATCCATGTGATTCTTAAATCCAGAGTTAAATTTGAGATTCAATGCAAATATTAGGCACAGCTCTCCTGGCTTGTAGATTTCCCCTTAGATCAGAATTCATGCGTATGATAATTTTACATCAGAGGTGATTGAGTTGTTCAGCGCTTCCATTTAGTGTGTTTTAAATTTTCATTAATCAGTAAAATATTGTCCACTTATAAGCCACTAGATGTCATCTGCACTTGATTCCATCGAATCACATTCCCAAATAAACAAGCCTATTTATTTGTGTGTAACAAGCTAAGTCCCTCCCCTCCAAACTGAGTACCTAATAACATTAATAGTACAGGACAAATACCATAAGTCACTTAGCAGTAAAATAAAATATACATATTTAACTCCATCCTATATGTAGCTCGAAAGATTAAGATTTTTTTAATGCCAGATACTTAACAGTCTGTTATATTCCAGCAAGTTCTGAGTGTCATGTTCTGCAGACAGTTTATGCCCTTTCCCATGTGTTGCAATTTAGAACTAAGTTTGTTGGCCTGTGTTATGCAAAAGGAGAAGAGGTTGTAGGCAGCATTCTCCCCTCTGCTCCTCTGTCCCAAACAGCTAGGCAGGCCCTTTCTGCAGCACTCAAGAACACTATGAGAGACTGACCTGGATAACAGTCTGACCATAATATTATGTCCCTGGCAGGACAGAGCGGGTGTTGGAGGGGGAAGGCTCTCTACAATCTTTATTACTTCTGCCGGCAACAGGAGCTAAGCAAGCGCGGGAGGTTCCCCTGTACAGAAATTGTTCAGAGCACACCTATAACATGAGCAAATTGCACCCTGAGCAGCAGGATTCCTGTAACAGAGAATGCACCGTGCTATGTTTCCATGCCAGCCAAGATAGGGTGTGGCCTAACCATCCTTTTCTAGGACCTCTCTCTCAGAGGAAAAAAAGACTGCAGGCTGAGTGCCTTCTAGTGCAGACATTGCAATGTGTTTCTTCCAGAAACTTATAAATAACATTCAAAACCAAAAATTAAAGCAGCTGTGCACTACAGGCCTAGGCATTCTCCCATTACAAACACCTTCTCTATGCACATTTCTCTCAAAACTTGAGATAGAATATGTAGTCTGAACTGGGGATAAGATCGCGAAAGTCTTGTGTAGAGGTTGTAGTCATAGGATCATTGTGCCTTCATATCTGGAAAGGAAGCAAGAGGAAAAGTACTTTAAAAAGAAAATCTAAAGAAAAATAATAGTGACTGAAACAATGTCTTATTATAGGAAAATGTACTATTCCGTTTCATTTAAAATGAACCTAAGCAGTTGTTGACAATGCCACTATTCCAAGGAGAAGGTGATGCAAGCCTCTGGTGGAATATTTCTGAGCAGATGAAAATGGAAAGGAAATAAAAAGTATTTAATGAAAAGCCAGGCTTGACTGATGAGAAATCCCCTAAAGGGAAAAAAAGTAATCAGTGAATGAGGGTCCTGCTGCTAGGTGGCTATTACACCTTACAAAAAACGATATTGCAGATCATTGATTTCTGTTATTCTGATATCCAGCAGAAACTGGGGTGAGTAGCACAGATCATTGTCTGACACAATCTTAGGAAAATGAAGTCTATTTAGAGTCTAAACAGAGTTTCTTGTGGAAAACCATATGCATCTTCACACTAGTCTCTAACAGAACACCTATTAGGAAGCATATAATACCGCACACACTCAACTATATCTGTTTTGTTTTTGAGGTGAGGGGTAAGCTACTGATAGTATTGAGTTGGACAAGCTGACAAAGGGTTGTCTTGTCCTTCTCTAAATCCTAATAGTTTAATTAAGGAAAAAAGCCCGAGTATTAAGTCTGAGCAATGACTGTTGCAACTTCTTTAAAATATAGTCCACATACTACATAGAGTGCCTGGGAATTAATTTAAAGAAATTACCAAGATAAAGTTTAACTCCGTGTTCTCCCCATGATGGTTTGCTCACAGGGTTCTTCCTTCAGGACTGTTCAGCCTACATCTTTCATCTGAAAGACTCTTGCAGTTAGGGCAATTGTGAACCATCAGAACCTTTACTGCTTTTCCAGCAGGATGAACAACTTCCAACAGGGATGTTGGGCTGTTTCAGGCAAATATTGTCAGTTTGTTATAGGCATATGTTTTATCCTTGTAGAACAGAACATTTCTCTCAAGGTTTATTAAAAAAAATCAGAGAATAAAGTATAATCTATGCAAGAGTATATTATGTTAAAGCAAGCGCTCCAAGCCAAAAAATGTTACCATCTCTGTAGAAAAGTAAGGGGAACCAGAAGAGCTTACTTAAGATGGAAGGAGTTGATATTTAAGTGAGCTGTAGTCACTGGTTGTGACCATTGTGAGTCAACAGTTCCTGAGGGTAAGAGGACAGAGGTACATTAAGAGGTTAATATAGAGTTATTGATATTATGAACACTAGCACACATCCCTCAGAAAGAGTTGCATCAGATCCCACTTTTTGTAAACCACGGAGACCTCTAAAGTTCTTTACAAATATTAATCACAATACTTCAGTAGATTATATTATTTTTTTCCTTATCCATGCCTTTTTAAAAAACAAAAAAGTCTTATATTCTCTCCAACTCACTGCTTCTTCTCTCTGCTATTATATTACCCTGTGATTGTTTCCCTTTGCCATTATTTCTACTCTATCACTTTCCTTTCCCATACCAATATTTTTAATTTAGCTCTTTCAGTTAGCTTTCTTTCTTGTATGTACTTTCTGTCCCAATCCCTATTCCCCTGGTCACAGGTCTGGTTATGCTCCCCCCGTTGGATTCTTGCAAGGAGATCCAAATGCTGAATCTCTCATGCCCTTTGCATGCTGGGACTGAACAGAGTGTACACACACTTCCTCGATTTGGGATTCTAGGCACGCACTCCATGGCAAGACTGTGTGTCTAACACCCCTGTCAGAAATATAGAGGGAAGGGTAACAACCGTTCTGTATACAGTGCTATAAAATCCCTCCTGGCCAGAGGCAAAGTCCTTTTATCTGTAAAGGGTTAAGAAGCTCAGGTAACTTGGCTGGCACCTAACCCAAAATGACCATTGAGGGAACAAGATACTTTCAGATCTGTAGGTGGGGGGGAAGGCTTTTGTCTGTCTGTGTGATACCTTTGCTGGGAACAGATCAAGGATGCAAGCCCTCCAACTCCTGTAAAGTTAGTAAGTAATCTAGCTAGAAAATGTGTTAGGTTTTCTTTGTTTTGGCCTGTGAAATTCGCTGTGCTGGAGGAAATGTATATTCCTATTTTTGTGTCTTTTTGTAACTTAAGGTTTTGCTTAGCGGGATTCTCTATGTTTTGAATCTGACTGCCTGTAAGATTATCTTCCATTCTGATCTTACAGAGTTGTTCTCTTATCTTTTTTTGTTCTTCTAATAAAGTTCTGTTTTTTAAGAATCTGACTGGGTTTTTTGGGTCTTAAACATCCAAGCCTGGTTTGTGCTCATCTTGTTTATTCTCAAGGCTCCCCAGGAAAGGGGGTGTAAGGGCATGGGGGGATATTGTGGGGAAATAGGAAATAAGTTTCCCTGTTCTTTGTCTAAATCACTTGGTGGTGGCAGCATACTGTTCAAGGACAAGGCAAAATTTGTGCCTTGGGAAACTTTTTAACCTAAGCTGGTAAAAATAAGTTTAGGGGGTCTTTCATGTGAGTCCCCACATCTGTACCCTAGAGTTCAGAGTGGGGAGGGAACCCTGACATGGTGGCAGAGCGGTGGGATCATTTTGAACCAGAGATCATTTTGAACCAAAAGCACAGACCTGAAGAGGGTTTTTTTGTTTTTGTTTTTAAGCTGAGAGCAGCTAGAGGGTTTTCTGTCTCTTGTCTGGAGACAGAGGTGTTTGTTTTTTTAACAAAAGGCTTTTTCTGTAGGCTGAGAACAGCCTATCAGAGGCAAAGGTATCAGGTTACAGCACAGTGAATTGGGAATTTCACAGGTGAAAACAAAGAAAACCTAATGCATTTTCTAGCTAGATTACTTACTAACTTTACAGGAGTTGGAGGGCTTGCATCCTTGATCTGTTCCCGGCAAAGATATCACAGACAGACAAAAGCCTTTCCCGCGCCTCCAGATTTGAAATTATCTTGTCCCCTCATTGGTCATTTTGGGTCAGTGCCAGCCAGGTTACCTGAGCTTCTTAACCCTTTACAGGTAAAAGGACTTTGCCTCTGGCCAGGAGGGATTTTATAGCACTGTATACAGAAAGGTGGTTACCCTTCCCTTTATATTTATGACAACCTCTCTTGGCAGTGGGGACTCCACAATCCAATTGCCTAAACCTTAAAATGAGTGCTATCTTCCCTCAAGCCTCTCCAGCATCTCTTTCATGTTTCCCAGAATCTCACCAAAGATGTGAGCCTTCTGGTTTACAGTTTACCTCCTCAAGGGTACACAATAATGAAAGCCAACAGACACTCAGGCAGACTTTGCATAGGATTCTAAGACACCATTACTCCTTACTTAATAGTATGAGGAAATATATAGGTCTATATAAAATAATAAGCACATTAGCATAGGGTGACACTGGCCCTTTAAGAGCCACCTGTGATTGGTCAGTTGACATCTTCCCTCCCCATTAGGCTTAAGAGAGGACACCTGGGTCCTTGAGGGAAGGAAAATGGGTGAGTCAGAGCCTGAGACAGTCAGAAGAGAGCAGCAAGGAAGAGCTGGCAGGAGTTGCTTGGGAGAGAGCAGAGTTTGGAAGGAGAGCAGTAGCTATGAGCTGCTGGTGAGGAATTTGAAAGAAAGCTTTTGATAAGAACTGGCAAAGTAGAGGACCCCTGATGAGTGTATGGCTTGGGCAGTGGCCCCTAGGAAAAGAGGAAAATCCAGTTTAGTCAGGGGAAGCTGAACCCAGAAGCAAGAGGGATGATGTGGGGGGATGGGTCCCCTGAGTAGGGGTTGGACTTCCGTTCCTCCAAGGAGGCCTGGAGGAATGGAACAGTGCAAGAGGGGGGAAATCTTGTGTGAGGGGCTGTGGGAAACTGATTGTTCTTAATCAGGGAGACTTAGAGAATGAGGTCCTGGACTGGGGCCATAGGACTAGAACACAGTGCTACTATTGACTCTTAGGTGGATGACTTGCTGGTGATGTCCCAGGAGAGAGGAATTGGGGTAACAAACTATTGTATGTTTATTGTGGAAATTAGAAAATAATTTTACAAGGTTTTGAGGGAACGTACTGCACAGGTGTATGTGTATAAATTATGTTTAGTGGTGGAGTTTTTAATCAAACAATGAGAAACTATATTCCTTTCATGGTCAGAGACAGAGGGAAACTGGGGCAGACATGCCTGTTTTGCCACTGGAGGTTGCTTCAGCGGTGGTTGCCTTATGAAAACACATCTATATGCATTTCCTTCTCTTACTCTGGCGAGTTCGGTAGGCTTAGGTAGAATCTTCTGGGCTGTCTGGGATTCTTCCCCTGCAGTTTATGACTTCTCTTCCTAATCATGGAGTTGAATCATCAGCTCTCTCTGACTTTGGGTTGGTGCTGCAGTTTAACAGTACCACCACCACCCTGCTAGAAAAGCATGTCCATCTCTTCCCATCTCCTGCCCTAATCTTCTTCTTCCTCCAGAAGCCTTCCCCCTTTGTGTCAGAATTGCCAGTCAGCAAGCTGAGGCAAGAGCAGATGAAGGCTGGAACAGGGGCTGGCTAGAGCACAAGCAGGAGAGAGGCCGTGTATTGAAACTGCTGGCAGTGGGAGTGTTCCTGGCCAGAAGTGATGCTGAGCAAACTGGAGAGACTGCCTCTCTTCAGAGCCTATATACACACCATGGGATCACCTGGTGGGTCCTTGCGTGTGGACAGGCTGAACCCTGATTGAATGGAGTAGGGCCTATCTCAAGACATACAAGTAAAATGCCTCTGGGTTGTGGGTGACAGGACTTGAGGACAGCATGATACCATTGATCAATTCCACTGGGTCTGGGATGAGCTTTCTTTGTATCGGAAGCTGGTTAGCCTAAGCAAATCCAGCATCCACAAAAAGAGGCTCCAGAATCCACAAGTGCAAGTAGGGTGTATTCACCTCAGGTGTAGATGGGATGCAGATATGGAACAAGACTTACAAGTGGGGATGGCAATAGTACATAGATATTAAAGAGCACATTGACAGAAGAATGGCTTCTGTTTGGGGAACCAAATTCCATGATTATTCAAGCCCCAACCCTTCTAATGGGGCTGGATGTGGTCATGTCCCAGGTCTACTGCAGATCTGGATTTTGAGGGGACATTTAGTGGCAAAGTGGCCTTCCTCACCATGATGTAGGCAAAGGCTGTTCTTCCTTCTCCTGATCCATGATGCATCTTCACATCACATTGATCTCTAGGGGCATAGGGGCCACCTGTGGGGATGACTGGAATGGAGCAGGACGAGACTGGGGTTGATCAGATCTCTTCTTTTTTTCCTGGTGCCATTCAAACAGTCAACTGTCAATCCATATGCATAGGTCAATGGATGAATGCAGCACAGTGGAAGGCAGGGTCAACCCAGATCAATACATCCTTTACATCATTTTTCAGACCTGACAAAAATGATCGATCCATGCTGCCTTGTTCCACTCTGTGTCAGTGACAAAACGTTGAAAGTGAGTGACACATACTGAGATGGACTGACAGGCTTGTTTAAGAAACTGAATGGCCACTTTGGTCATACAAGTATGGTTTGGGTCATCAAATATGAGTGAAAAGGCTCAGACAAACTTGTTGAAAAGGCCAAGCACCAGACTGTCCTGTTCTAAGAGAGGTGAGGCCAAGTCTAGGACCTCACCAGTCAACAGACTGATAATGAGTCCTATCTTGGTCTGATCAATGGTGTACATCATAGAGCTCATCAGGAACAACATATGGCCTTGGTTGAGGAACTGAAGAACTTCTAGTGGTTCCCATTGAAACTCTCAGGTAGTGGGATCTTTGGGCCTCATCCTAGGGGTACTGCACTGGGCGTACTGGGGCTATGAGCATCTGTTTGTGGAGATAAGCATTTTCCAATTACAGCAAGGCAACTTGGCTCTGAACTAACTCTGACATCTTGGTAATGGGTGTGCCAGGGGATTCTATCTTGTGTGCCAGGCCAAGCACAAAAAGTGGAGTCAGAATAGCCAGGTGGCTGGCTGTGGCAGGAGCAGGTGCAGGCTGGAAACAGGCAGGAGCTAGAGGAGGACCAAGGGCAGTCTGTAGAAATTATTTGCAATGGGAGTGTCCTGGCAAGGTCGTGACATTGAGCAGACTGGAGCGCCTGCTTCCCTTAGGAGTCGATATACCTGCTTTGGAATCCGCTGTGTGGGTCCTCACCTGTGGATTGGTGGAACCCTGGTTGAATAGTGTGGGGATTATCACAAGACCTGAAGGTAATTGCCTTTGACTCATCACACTCTCTGGCTCAGGAATAATTCATCAAGCTTAAGCAGGCTTAGGCACAGAGCCTCAAGGATGACTCATCAGGCTTAAAGAGGCTCAGACTCAGAAGTAACTCAGGTTTAGAAGTATTACACTTTGTTCCCCCCTTGAGTAGTTTTTAAACACCTGCTTTTTCACCTCTGCCCCTTTGTTCTGTTTGGGAATTTTCCACTCCCCCCTTCCTACAGAGAAACTTGGTCAAACTTGTTTCCCCAGCCAGGCAGCCCTGCTACCATATCCATCTTTTGATGCATAGCAGACAGATCTGATTCTTTGCTATTCACTAATAATACACCAGGGGAAAAGGAGTTCAAATCCCAGCACTGCCACTTATTATGAAGCCTTACATATGTAACCTCACTTCTCTTCTTCTGTTTCCCCCAACTGTTAAACAGAGATCATATTCTCTCTGGCATTACTATGAAGAGGTAAGGTGGTACATAAGGGTAAGTATTTGTGATATCTGGGGAATGAAAACCCACACAAACAAAATTTTAGTTGACCCCTATGACAGGAAATATAGTTTCTACAACTATACTTAATACTCTGGTAACATTAATGGACCATTCAATTCTCTAGCTGTTCATACTCTATAACCAAAAATGCCAGCAGAATACAGGACATTGCATACTTTCATCTCCTAGCAATTATTTGACAGTCTAAGATTTATAAAATCTGTCTGCGTTATTCTATTCATTACTTGCTGAGTATCAACAATGGGTATGTCTACACTGCAGATGAGAGCGTGCTTCCCAACTAAGGTAGACAGAGATGCAGTCGCTCTGCTTGAGCTAGTGAACAAAACATAGCAGTGTAGTTGAGAGTAGCACAAGTGGTGGCTCAGGCTAGCCGTCCAAGTATGTACCCGGGATGTCTGGGTGGCTTTATACTCAGGTGGCTAGCGCAAGCTGCTGCCTCTGCTACCTCTTGCTACATTGATATTTTTAGTGTGCTAACTTGAACAGATCTAGAGTGTGTCTGTCCACCCAAGCTGGGAAGCATGCTCCCAGCTATAGTGTAGATGTAACTAATGAGAAGTTAAACAAAAAAAAACCCTCTTCATTATCTTGTTTAGAGTGTCAGCCTGTGGAATGACTGGCCAGTGTGAGAATAACATGTTGCTCAAAATTTCCTACATGAACTGTTGTCCTCTATAGGCCTGATCCAACTCCCACTGAAGTCAGAGGAAGCCTTTCCATTAAGATGAATTGAGTGCTATGTGCAGAATCCACAGGCTTCCTCTCTTAATTCCTGCTACCTTTCCCTACTAGTGCAGTGCATGACAATATACCACCTGGCCACTTAGCAAAAAACAGCATGTTCTTCTTGGCTGAAAATCCTGCAGATTGGGCATTTTGTATTGCCATGTGTGAATGCATTGCTCAGCCAAACTTCTTTTTTTTTTTTGCACATCACACATCCAGTAAATCTACTGAAGTTTATTTTTATCTACTAGAAAATCTTCCAAGTCATTAGTTTTAAAGAAATTGGCAGTTTCTGACAGCAAAATTGGCATGCTTGATTAATCTCCAGATCCTTCATATCAGGGCTTTGTTGTTAAACAGCTTTCTTTTTCATATGCATCACTAGCAAGAGGAAAATTCCCTAGTCTCTTCTTTAAGGTAGAATGCAGTTAAACTGTAGAGCCAATGTCCAAATAAAAAGTGTCGATAAATGTGAACAGTGCTTAGCTGAGATATTACTCTTATTTCTACAAAATCATAGCTTGGTATGTTCCTTTCTTTTGTATAGATATATACATAAAGGTGTTAAATCAATCATATTGCTCTTTATACTATCCTAGTTTTTAACTGTTTCACCGGCAATAAAAATATGTTGCTTCCACAACCATTTCCCAGTGTATCAGAATGAAAGTCCAGTAAGGGGAAGGATGAAGTCATTGACTTGACATAATATGTTGATGGTTTGGCGGGATAGAAAAATGAATATGTAAACACTACAGAGATATGCAAACTTCTCTAGCTGGTTGATATCTCACTTAGGATTCAGAATATTAAATCTGAATGACTGCATATGTAACCGGTGCGTGGGTTACACAAAGTCTCCTGGAAATCCTTGCACAACACACCTCTTTTTAATGTAGTTTGTTCCAGAAGCCATGTCAGTATTGCCCCTACCTAACATGCGTGAACAATTCACCACTCATCTTTTTCCGAAAGAAATACATTTTGAAAGAGAGCAGGATATTTTTTAGGGGAAGTTAGTCATCAGGAAAGATGCCATGTTAACAGACCTGGATATAAGAAGTTCTCTATCAACGTAAATGTTACTGTGTGGTGTGGGGGAAATTGCTGTTGTCCTGACCCCTTCCCATTCTGCAGCACAATCTATGCACTATATGCAACATATGCAAGAGCTGTAATGCAAGAGGCCTACAGGCCTGTATCCTGTAAAACTTGGCTTAAGCTAAAAGCATTTATGTATGCTGGGCTGTGGCACTTGACCCAAATAATGGACTGGGCCAATCTTTAATTAGAAAAGAACCAAAGGGCCTCCAGAAGAGTCCCTAGCTGTCCATTATATGCACCCTTCACCATGCAGAAGTCCCTAGTCAAAACGCTGCCACAGCAAAACGCAGATCTTGATAATAACAAGGTGCGTCAGCACAGTGCTAATTATGAAACTGTCTTTCCATTATCTCCTTATAAGGCTTTATTAATAATGCTTGAGTAGTGAAAAATAACTAATAAGGAAATCTATCATTTGGCTTAGATTTGGACCTATATAAAACTAGTATTATAGGGGCAGGGCAGAGAGAGACCAGGGTGGCACCTGCGTGTAACCATCTTTGTCTCCCTCTCCCTGCATGCTTGTATTCAATAAAAGGCCTCAGGCTGTTTGAACCAAACAGATGGTGTGACTCGTTTTCCACAACAGTGGTAGTCCATCTAGTGTGCCTCCAACCTGTTCTGGAGGTAATTCAAAGGATGAGTATAATTCTGTTTCATAGCCCAACTAATCTTTGGCTTCTGTGATGAATCTGCAAACAAAGATACCAATTAATACCTGTTGTAATGGACAGATGTCCACATCACACACACAAAATATGGACTACACTGAGATCACCCACTAGTTTTAAATGAGCCAGGCTCCAAATGATAAGGACCTTTATCTTGTTATTGATCTTGTATGGATTTGAAATGGTGACCCAGGACTTGGAAAAGCTGTGTCCCATTATGAGTTCCTTGAGCCAGCCTGTTCTGTAGTGGAAAAGGATAAAAACAGATGAAATCTTCTGAACATTTTAGTAGCTCCCATTTCTAATACTCACATTTATTTAAAATCAAGGCAAAATACAGGAATAGTTTTGTTTTTAAGGTGGAACTCATCTAAATGGTCTGATTCCACATGTGATCCGGAATTTTGGTGATGCAGATTGGCAGAATTGAAAATGCATGGGGTTTTTTTGAGCGAGGGGGCTCTCCAAAAGACGTTTGTCCTTTGTATGGTTGCTAATGTCACTTACATATAAACATTAACACTAATTGTATTTTTCTAGCAAGAATCAAATCATTTACATGCAATTGGATTACATGCAATAACCCTATCAGCACATTCAGATACCTCAACTGTATATTTTATACGAGTTAAAATATCAACTCCTACACATTTAGTAACACTGTAGATTTTTAATGCAATTTTAAAAAAAAATCACTATTTATGGCTTGGGATGATATACTTCTGCAAAACAATCACTTTGCCAGGACTAGTGTCGCACACATTGCCTAGAGAAATACTAATACCTAGCACATTTTGTGAGTTGATCTCAAAAAGTGCGATGTTGACTTTAATGTATTTATCTGCATAGCACCCCGGAGGATATTATTATCCTGAGTTTACAGATGGGGAACTGAGGCACAGATGATATGCCTATACTGCATTGTAAATCCAGGTCTATGGGCTCGATGTTTCCAAGCCCATGCTTCAGTGTCCACCCTACATTGTACAATTGCTGAACCTGGTTCCCACAGCCATGCTAATGCTTCTATGCTGCACTATGCAGTCTTTGTGAGTCAGATCTGCAGCTTCTGCTACATCCACACTGCAGAATGACAGGGCTTGGACCTGAATCACAGCAGGACTCAGTCTCTGAACCACTTCCCTAGTAGGGTCCTGAGTGCTTGCTGATATAAGTCAGACTAATTTTTGTGTGGATGGAAGTGGGGCTTAGGTTTGAACCTGAGACAGAGACTGGGCTTAATATGCTCTGTAGACATATCCAGAAAGTCTAAAGTGACTTGCTGAAGGTCACACTGGAAGTCTGTGGGGGACCAGGGAACTGAACCCAAATTTCCCCAGGTACAGGCTAGCACCCTAACCATAGGACCATCCTTTTGTCCCTTTTCTTGGGTGTGCTCTATGTAAAATTGTTCTGAGAAATAAAAATGTTTTAATGTTTTCACTGAGTCTTGAACACTCTTTTGTGTTTAAAAAAAAATCCAGGAAATCTGTTCGGACAGAATGAAGTATGGCTCACAGCTATTAACATGCTGTAGATAACCGGGGCTTGGAACATTTTGGATAGTTACCAAACACATTTGTAATTTCACAGAATGCTTAAGATGACTTCTCTGCTAAGTACAAAGGACCATATTTTGGCCCTGGGGTCTCTGGCAATGATAATATTCACAAGTTGTGGACCCGTGTCGGCTTCTTGGATCACAAATGGAATCAGAGGCCAAAAAGACTGGTTTTAATCAGTATCTGGCAAGGCAATTGTGAACATTTCTCTTTGATTAGGACCTCGCCTGCAAGTTGGCAATGGCCCTAGAGAAATCACACCTATTCTGCAGAAGCTGCCCTGGCTTCCTGTTTACTTCCATATTTAATCTGTTGTGTTGGCTTGATTCTATAAACCTTATGGGCTTATAGGCCTGGCTTGTATCTCTAATTCTCCATATTTTACTGCTGCAGCACTTGTGTGAACAGTCCCTAGCATAAATGTCTGGGATGTTGAAGGGTGCTCTCAGTAGAGGACCCTCGGCTCAGGATTTTACTTTGAGACCTGTCTGTTCTCTATTGGGGTACTATACAAAACCCATCTGCTTCTTCAGATTTTAGTTGGAGAAGGGGGTTATTATGTGCTGTGTGAGCTGTTAGCTGTTCCTTGAACTTAAAAACATTAGTAACATGAAGTTTTCCAGAGATTCCCCCCCACCCCCGCCTTTGAATTAGTGTCATATTAGGCAAGTGTGAAATGGCTCAAAGCACAATGGAAACAGTAAACATGTATGCATACCCTTCCCTAGTAGATTGTGAAACAGATTTAAAAACATCTGTCCAACTAGACCACTCCTTCATTTGAAAAATCAGCAAATCTATCCTTGCAAATCTACCTACATTTTAGAAATAGTGAAATCTGCAGTGTAAACAAATGTAAGTTCTGAATCAGTAAGTATCTAAGGAACAATAATGTAGTGATACAGGATATTCTATAGAAGAGAAAAGGAGAGGTTATTTACCTGTACAGTAATTGGAGTTCTTTGAAATGTTTTTGTCCCTATGGGGGCTCCACTGTAGTGATGTGCATGGATGTGCCCATAGGGACAATAACTCAAAGAAGAATTTTAAGTTACCAGAAATCAATTCTCATTAATTTGAAGGGGGGAAAAAAACCTTAGACTAAAGATCTTTTATAAATCAACTTTCTGAGAACAGATCACTTCCTGTGCATCAGCTCATGATAAATGTTTGAACGATAATAAATTTAATATGAAAAGGAAAAAGTTATCCAGCTCTTTAAAATGTGCATAATAATAAAAAAAGCTTCCTTTAAAAAAATATTTAAGGAAAACAAATGATACATATAACTGTCTCTCTAACATTTCCTTTTATTGGAATGAAGATGATGTAACCCATTAAAATTGAGGTGGGAGGGAAAGAGATCTACAATTTGAGGAATTCAGATATTAAGATTTCTGCTAGCTATCTAAAAGTATGCCACCGAAAATTACTACAGTACTTTCCATAACCTCATATTTCTAAATAGACATAATAATTTGTATAGATCTATGTTGGGATCTTCCCAAAAAGAATTGCCAAATTATCAGATCCCATTATACTGCTAGTCATAACAGATGACAACAACCTTATGTTGGAAGCCTCTACCAGGGATGAGTTTAAATTAGCTATTAATGGTTTGGAAACAAGGCAAGTCTCCAGTGAGGAATGAATTCTGATGTAATTTTATAAGACATTCCAAATATTATTACATCTGACCTCACTCACACACACTCTAAATTGAGATGGAAGATTTTAGTCTCACTTGTGAAACTATATACATTATTAGCAAAATCCTGGCCCATTGTATTAAACTGATTTTAACAAAAACACATCTATTTTAAGTGAATTTTCTTAATAAAAGATGATTTTGATGATCATCACAAAGTGCATTAAACTCATTCAAGTGGCATGCAAATTGGGAATTATCACAATGAAACACTGAATATAAAAAAGGCTAAAATTTACATAACTCTCCTTATGGCTAAAGATGAACTAGAAACTGTCACCTCTTCTAAAATATATATATATACACCCCTAAGACATACAAACTACTGCCTTCATATATCACACAAATTGAAATAATATCTCTGGAAAGTGATAATTCTTAGAATAATCTACAACAAATCAATCATTATTTCCCCTTATTTTTAAATAGGATTTTTTTCCAAACAAAATACAAGCATTTTTTCGTTCTGTCAGGACAAGAGGAAAATAATCTCATTCACATGATAACATCACCATCACCAAGAAACTCAGTACAATAATGTCTCTAATAACCGGTCTCTGATAATATAGACTCATAAATTCAGACTTTAAAACCAGAAAGGACCATCATGATCATCTAGTCTGATCTCCTGCACATTGCAGGTCACAGAAGCTTGCATACCCACTCTTGTAATAGATATAACCTCTGGCTAAATTACTGAAGTCCTCAAACCAGGATTTAAAGACTTCAAGTTACAGAGAATCCACCAGGTACACCAGTTTAAAGCCGCAAATGACCCCCTCCCCTGTCGGCCAGTTTATATGCATTTATTCTTGTGTCAACACTGGTGCTTAACTTAAATAACTCCTTTCCCTCCCTGGCATTTATTCCTCTGATGTATTTATAGAGCGCAATCATATCTCCCCTCAGCCTTCATTTGGTTAGGCTAAACAAGTCAAGCTCGTTGAGTCTCCTCTCATAAGGTAGGCTTTCCATTCATCTGATCATCATAATAGCACTTCTTTCCATCTGTTCTAGTTTGAGTTCATCTTTCTTAAGCATGGGAGACCAGAATCGCACACAGTATTCCAGATGAGGTCTCACCAGTGCATTGTATAATGGTATTAACACTTAACTATCTCTACCAGAAATACCTCATCTGATGCACTGTAGGACTGCATTAGCCTTTTTTCATGGCCGCATCACATTGGCAGCTCATAGTTATGCTATGATCGTGCAGTTTTTTAGATAGTCTTAATCCAATAAAACGTAAATAGCATGGATCAAAGAACATCCCAGAGGCACAGAGGAATGAAGAAAAAGCAGCTAATATGAAGTTCAGCAATGTAAAATCCAAAGTGTATTTACTATGTAGGGTAGACAACCCAGAAGCAGAAGAAAAAAAAATTGATATGACTTGTCTTTCAAGCTTACCCCTGTACAATAATGTTGTCTAGTCAATTAAAGGGCATTTTGACTAATCACCAGTTATCATAAATCAACTAATTTAATTACCATATAATAACAGAATGTTACATTGTACTCTGATGATATAATAACTTGTTTCCATATTCAATTCCAAATTGCTGAGGAACATGTCCACCCTTGAAATTTATTAAAAATCTAATTAAAATTAAAAATGTGCTGATTTATTCTCCAGGATCAAATATAGACACAAGCTCCAGTTCTGTTAAAGCCCCTATTTGCAATTCACAAATAAAGTCTAAATTCTGCCCAAGCCTCTGCCATATTTAAAGAAAAGTTTCTGAAGGACACAATCTAAAGTTTAAAGATTTGACAAGTCATAAGAATGCCCACAATTTCAAGTTGTGATACTACAGTTTCAGTTCCTGGCTCAACTTTAACCATGAAAAGATTTATTTTTCAGCTTTATCCATATCATCTTTCTCCAATATTACCTTCATTCCATTAAAATATAGGGTATTTCACACCCATTTGGAATATTTATCTCACAGTATTTTAGACAATGGGCTGGACTAATGGGCACCACACTTAAAACAATCCTTAGCCTACTCTAAGTTACTCAGCTGCAACAATCCTACATGGTGTCCCTTCATTCTCTACGGTGCCTAAATATTGTGTGCCATATCCAGAAAAGCTGGCACAGTGATGTGTTATTTATATCTCACTGCAGCTACTAAACTGCTTGGGTGAAACCCTAGCCCTATTGAAGTCAATGGAAGTTTTACCATTGACTTCAATAGGGTCACAACTTCACCCCAGTGCCCTAAAAGGACATGCACCCTGATAAAGGGTAATGGCATTTCCACCACCAGAGTCCCTCAGGGTTTTAATTCTCATCAAGAAGACTCATCATTAGGAGTTCCTCTGACAGAAGCCACCATGGAGAGATACTAACTAATAGCTAATTGCTCAGTCACTGGGACCATGCTCTACTTCCAGCCAGGGCCATCTACTTTTGGGTTGCACTAGGGACCCATGTCTCACTTTCTAGCCTAAGTGAAACAGCTGCCACATTGTACGAGTACAACCTGATCCCCCCCAATGTAATTTCCACCTCCTGTGACCTCTGCTTATATTTCACGCCTTCCCCTGTCATTTTCTCTCCTTTCTCCAAAAGGCAGCATCCATGGCAGAATCAACAGCCTCAAAACACGAGTGCAGAAAAGGTAGCTAATTTTTTGTGGGACAATTTGGGAGTACTGTGGCTTTGATAATACTGCTCCTTGTAAGGATGCAAGTATTCTTTGTCTATATCCACAGAAAGAAGCCAGGTCTAAGTGGAGGGAGCCAGGGAAGATTTTAGGTGGATGTTCTCCAGTGAAACAGGGAGTGAGCACATAGTGCTAGGCATAATACTATTTTCCACATTCTAATGAAGTTCTTTGTTCAGTGTTCCTGTGGTTCCTTACCATTGTCATCCCTTAGCTGTGAGATAATTCACCTGGAGCCTTAAGTGTGTTCTGCAACATACAATTGTCACATCTGCCGAGACAGGGTATTTACTATATAGGCAGATCCAAATCGTTCTGTGTACTGCTTGGTGTACTTGGTCCTCACTCAAGCATTTATTCAGAGTGGGTTTTTCTTAATAGTGCTGACAAGTGTATTTCTATCTAGCCATTCCTCCCTGCTGATCCTACAGACAGTGACTAGTGAGAACTCAATTATCTCATCTTGAAAACTTTGTCCCTCTTAGTACCCTCATTCCAAAATACCTAAACGCCAGCATATCTGTAGACAGTAATTCTGTTGCTAATAGTTGTAACTGTCATGTGAATATGCACAGATACTTGTATTCAGCTACCAAGTCCACAAATAAATTTCTACTTTTCACTGACTTTGAACATGTGCAGTTTCTTTGATTCTCTATAATGCTCGGCAACAATTACAACTAAATGCCCCCCTCACTTATCAATAATTCCATTTAATTCATTTTGAAGGGATGCTTACTAAGAATTCCTCTGTTGCACGATCTCAGTTGCTGAGGGATACTTTCTCTGTGTTTTCAGTAAAGCAGAGACTTTTTGAGCCTGATGATACCAGTTCTATTTCCCCCAGAAAGAAAAGATGAAATAAAGTGATAAAAAGATAGACACAACTGGGAAAAAAAAGTATATTCATCGTTTATATAGCCAATTCTGACAGGGTGCAGCAGGCAGGTGCAGAATTATTTGGACTGGACTGAACTGAAGCTCTGAGCTAGAACTCTGCTTCTTTGCAACAGGCAGAAAAGATTAAATGAAAAGAGACATCACAAACATTGTCTAATTCACAGGAAAATTCTCATTTTTTGATCTGTACTCGGCTCTTCTATCAACAGAGCCAATTATCTATCTCAAATATTTTGCAACTACACAGAACAAAAAGATGGACCCTGCCCCAGATAAAGACAATCATGGAAATATTCAGGGATCCTGAGGAACAAAAGTATAAATAAGGTACCAATATTATTTTTATTGCTATTTGAAGGATTCCCAACTCAGATTTTATTTTAAATTCTTATATTATTATTGTGTTTGGAGATATATATATATATAATTCATATATCCGTGTAATATGTTATAGGCCTAGTGTGGACGAAGTGTGCTTGATGTGAGTTGTGTGTTGACAACCGAAGCAAGAATTTGAGGTTTTAAGTGAGGTTTTAAGCTGTTTGTGAAAAATAACTCTCTTATGAGAAAGACAGAGAAATATCAGATAAGGAAATAACATTGGGGGGCATTGCCATGATGGTGTACCTGTTGCAGTGTACCTGTTGCAGTTGTAAACAAGAACTGGGGAAAGAGGAACATCTTGGGCCTGGGACTGTTTCTAAACATCTTGGGTTTTGACAATTTGCCCAGAACTGTCTCTTTGAAATTGCCCAGACAGTTGATGATGTGACAGAGTGGATTATAAAAGATGTTCGACACACTCGCAATTTGGAGTAGTTCGTGGATCCAGAGCCCTGTTTATATTAAGATGTGGTAATGCTGGCTTCCCGCATCTTGTGATCGGACTGAACGTCACCTGGCATTGGGACTTCAAGTCTGACCTTCAGACTCTGGTGCAGTATGCTTGGGTTATGAATGTGGAGTGGGTGGTTTATTTTGTAAGCAATAAAGAGTATTTGTGGATTATATACCAACCTTGTGTCCTGTATCTGCCTGTTCCCCTATCTCATAGGGAGAATCCTGCTGCGGGTCTAACAATTGTACTAACATTCAATCGGTGGTCCTATTCAAGGGCCAATCAACCTCACCAATGTGTGACAGTGGTTGACGCAGGAGAAATTTGAGAATATATAATTTGAGGAGCCCTCGCAGTGCCTGGCCCTTTCTAGCATTCTCTACCTATAAGCCTGGCCTTTAAAGCCAAATACATTCTGAGTTCACCACCTTATCCAGACTTGCAACAAGAACATTTTAGAAAAGGTGTGTTGATTGAAACTCCCAGAAAATCGTTCAGTAACTTCAAAACTGCGGTAGACCAGTGATGCCAGGCTCTCTCTCAGATGTTGTTTTCCTAATCATCAATCATAATCATCATCTATTCCACATCTAGTCTTAGCTGCACAGATCATCACATTCATATCAACACTAGTATATGGACAGAACTATTGATCTGATTCAGGGCTCAAAGCTTATTTTGATTCTAAGGCTGTGGAAGACCCTTCTAAATTCAGATCTGGCTGCAGCATTCAGGACTCCCTGAAAAAATTAGATAATAGCAATAATGAGCTTATCCTCACTCTCTTCTCCTTGTCCCACCCTGCTTTCTACTTTTTGAGGCTTATTAAAATGTGTCCACAGAATAAAAGGAGAAGAAACACATTTTAAAAAGGAATCTGAAAGAAGAGATTAAGAGGGAGGATAAAGAAGAGAAAAGGAGGTGGATGTTTTGTGGAAGGAGAAATGGAGCCTGAAAATACAGAGGGGACAGTAAAAGGGAGGAGGAAAACAAAAGCAAAGAAAGATGCAAGAGGGTTTAAACATTTTTTTTTCCTTTTTAAATAAGTTTCTTCCTTTAACCAGAGAAGCCAAGGTCAGACAAAGCTGGATTCATTTGGAGGTTAAAACTCACAACCTAACTTTTCTATGGACGAGGTGAAAGCTAAGGTAAACTCTAAAAGAGAGAGAGCACAGATTTCAGAGTTTTGCAGACAGAGGAAAATGCACATAGGTATGTGTGTGCATATGCAAACATATGCTGCCATGCCATTAGGCTTATCAATTTTGGTTGGACATATTCCTGGAGGTTTCATCCCATGACATAATCTTTAATTAAAGATTAATCGTTAATTTCTGGAGAGTCCAGGACAACATGGAGGGTCGGCAACATGGAGGGCCATGCACAGTCAGCATGACATTACCACTGTGTGGTAGCTGTTAGGGCAGTCAGATGGGATGTGAGAGACCTAGCCCTGGTCTACACTAGGACTTTAGGTCGAATTTAGCAGCGTTAAATCGATGTAAACCTGCACCCGTCCACACGATGAAACCCTTTATTTCGACTTAAAGGGCTCTTAAAATCGATTTCCTTACTCCATCCCTGACAAGTGGATTAGCGCTTAAATCGGCCTTGCCGGGTCAAATTTGGGGTACTGTGGACACAATTCAACGGTATTGGCCTCCGGGAGCTATCCCAGAGTGCTCCATTGTGACTGCTCTGGACAGATGCACAATTGTTTGCCGATGGTCTGACGCAGGGAGGGGCGACTGATGACACGGCTTCCAGGGTTGGCTTACAGGGAGTTAAAATCAACAAAGGGGGTGGCTTTACATCAAGGAGTATTTCAGGCAGGACTTCACGGAGGGTTCCAATAAGAAATGGTGCACCTAAGTTATCGTTCTTATTGGAACAAGGAGGTTAGTCTGGCCTCTGATTGATACATGGCTAGATTTACCTCGCTGCACCTTCTCTGTGAGTGACTGCAGTGTGACCTAGAGGAATGAGTCCCCTAGACGGGGGGCAGAGGGGGGGTTTGCAAATGAGTACAAAACAAATCTGGTCTATTTCTTGTTTTGATACACTCCATCTGTCTTTTACATCTTTGGCTGGCAGCAGACGGTGCAGAAGGACTGCATGCCATCCACATCTCATGGCTGCTCGGCAGAAGATGGTACAATAGGACTGCTAGCCATCCTCATCTCTTGCCTGCCCGGCAGAAGATGATGCAATAGGACTGCTAGCAATCCATATCACCTGCCTGCTCACCATAAGATGGTTCAATAGGACTGACTGCAGGACTAAAGAGAATGACCTGATCAAGTCACTCCAGATTTAGTCCCTGCGCCCATGTCTGCCCAGGCGCTCCTGATCGACCTCACACAGGCGACCAGGAGCACCTCGGACAGGACGATGACAGCTACCAGTCCTATTGCACTGTCTGCTGCCACAAGGCAATGGGTTGCTGCTGCTGTGGAGCAATGCAGTACCGCGTGTGCCAGCACCCAGGAGACATACGGTGACGGTTACCTGAGCGGGCTCCATGCTTGCCGTGGTATGGCGTCTGCACAGGTAACTCAGGAAAAAAGGCTCAAAACGATTGTCTGCCCTTGCTTTCACGGAGGGAGGGAGGGAACGGGGGCCTGACGATATGTACCCAGAACCACCCGCGACAATGTTTTAGCCCCATCAGGCATTGGGATCTTAACCCAGAATTCCAATGGGCAGCGGAGACTGTGGGAACTGTGGGATAGCTACCCACAGTGCAACACTCCGGAAGTCGACTCTAGCCTCGGTACTGTGGAAGCACTCCACCGAGTTAATGCACTTAGAGCATTTTCTGTGGGGACACACACACTCGAATATATAAAACCGATTTCTAAAAAAAGACTTCTATAAATTCGACCTAATTTCGTAGTGTAGACATACCCCTACTTTCAAGCCTCCATTCTGAATCAGTTACAGTGGGGACTTGAATGCAGGTCTTCTGCATCCCAGTCAAGTGCTCTAACCATTAACAGCTACAGAGCATAAGGGGATCACAGCCACTTTTATGAATGGCACCTAAGTCCCCTTGACAGGATAGTTGGTGATGGCCATCTCCTTAAAAGGACACTGAGATGGGGAATTAGTGAGCCTTTAGTTTCTAATGTGCATCTGTCAAGGTTCCTCTCCCATTCTGAACGCTAGGGTACAGATGTGGGGACCTGCATGAAAACCTCCTAAGCTTATCTTTACCAGCTTAGGTCAAAAAGTTCCCCAAGGTACAAAATATTCCACCCTTTGTCCTTGGATTGGCCGCTACCACCACCAAACCAATACTGGTTACTGGGGAAGAGCTGTTTGGAAACGTCTTTCCCCCCAAATACTTCCCAAAACCTTGCACCCCACTTCCTGGACAAGGTTTGGTAAAAAGCCTCACCAATTTGCCTAGGTGACTACAGACCCAGACCCTTGGATCTTAAGAACAATGAACAATCCTCCCAACACTTGCACCCCCCCCTTTCCTGGGAAATGTTGGATAAAAAGCCTCACCAATTTGCATAGGTGACCACAGACCCAAACCCTTGGAGCTGAGAACAATGAAAAAGCATTCAGTTTTCTTACAAGAAGACTTTTAATAGAAATAGGAGTAAATAGAAGTAAAGAAATCCCCTCTGTAAAATCAGGATAGTAGATACCTTACAGGGTAATTAGATTCAAAACACAGAGAATCCCTCTAGGCAAAAACTTAAGTTACAAAAAAGATACACAGACAGAAATAGTTATTCTATTCAGCACAATTCTTTTCTCAGCCATTCAAAGAAATCATAATCTAACACGTACCTAGCTAGATTACTTACTAAAAGTTCTAAGACTCCATTCCTGGTCTATCCCCGGCAAAGGCAGCATATAGACAGACACACAGACCCTTTGTTTCTCTCCCTCCTCCCAGCTTTTGAAAGTATCTTGTCTCCTCATTGGTCATTTTGGTCAGGTGCCAGCGAGGTTACCTTTAGCTTCTTAACCCTTTACAGGTGAGAGGAGTTTTCCTCTGGCCAGGAGGGATTTTAAAGGGGTTTACCCTTCCCTTTATATTTATGACAGCATCTCTTTCTAGTTAGCATGAACTAGCACACTGCTAAGTTAACATTTAGACTGTAAACATTGCAGTGGAATGTTGAAATCATAATGACAATTTTCGTGAACATTCTACCAAGCATAATTTAAAGTTTCTGTTAATTCTAGATATTGTATTAGTGTTTTAATACAAAACTATTTTTGTGGTCTAAACTTTCAAACAGTATTTGTTTAACTTCTCTCAGTATTAACCCAAGGTCACTTATAGATCAATAACTGTATCAACTTGCTGTGACATAATATACACATGAAATATATACAGACTTGTATGCAATGCATGTGGAACATACAATATGAACCAAGAGAATCAGTTTTCAATGATAAACCTGAAGTGCTTGCTCTTCCACATTAAGCAGTTGAACAGAACTGATTATTTAAAATAAAAAATCATGAAGCCATAGTTTTCCAAACAAAGTATATCCAAATAAGTAACATTTGACTCATGAAGAGGGATATCATAATTCTTAATATCTGATGAGAAAAGTTGAAATGCAATGTTTGAGCTGCTGCTAATTTTTACATTTCTGATCAAGCTTTTATGAAGGTAAGAGATAAAGTAAATGCTCTTCTTGATACAGTGTGTTCAGAAGGCATGAAACCACATACATGAAATGGACAGAATCTCAGTGTGCTATATCTTAGCAGATTTAT
The DNA here is from genome assembly GCF_965152275.1 of Natator depressus. Lineage (NCBI taxonomy): Eukaryota > Metazoa > Chordata > Testudines > Cheloniidae > Natator > Natator depressus. The sequence goes on along the minus strand of NC_134240.1, from coordinate 97,766,901 downwards.
GTTCTTCCATATTGCATGGTGATAAATATTCCGTATAACTGCTGCACAGGGATTAGGTCATACAACCGTCATTGAATACGAAAGGCCTCATCATATACCTGCATGCAGTAATCAATGTAGTGGAGAAGCATTAGCGGCATGACACTTCTATGACTATCAACAAGCAATAATCAGAATGAGAGGGAAGGGAAGGGAAGAGGACACTTGAAGAGACAGTTAAGATCAATGTAGGAAGGAGGAGACAGCAAAAAGAGCAGGAACACAGTGACTGTTCCTAATATGGGATACGATCATATTCTCTTCATTGAACCATTTTTAATATTTATTTTTAGAGAAGGAAATTAGTTTTTCTTCATTTATCAAATAAAATCTCCCTTCTTCAATGTAAAACACATACTTTTAAGTTTGCCACATCCTGTCTCTATACAGTCCCCATCTAGAATGAATCTCAACTACTTCTTTCAGCAGAATTTGACTGGATTTGCCTCCTTTAAAACCAGTTCATGTCACTTTTTAACATGTGACTTTAGTCTGGAAAAATATTATAAACATGGCACGAAGCAGAACAATATTTATTCCTTTTCAATTATTTCTACATCAAAAGTGTATATTTAAAAGTAAAAGTGTGGTTTATTTTAGAGCCAGCTCTGCAAACTCAACCTGAAATCTGAAAGCCAAGCTGTGATCTTTTTGGCTGGTGTGCCATCTTCAGTAATAAGGTTCTGCATACAAAATTCTGCCCTCAATTAAACCTGAACAATCTAGTGAATTTGTGCATTTAGAATTAAATAATCTTCTTGATGTTGCATGAGCCAGAACATTATCTGTGTTATCCTCATACCTGTTTTGGCTGTGCTATTTTAGTAATATTTGGGGCATACATCACCAAAGATTGTACAACATTATTAACATTGTCCCAAATAAGCAGTGGTCCGGGGCTCCTGCTCCATCCATCATCCCCTGCTCCCTGTCCCCTGACCACCCCCGGACTCCCCACCCCATCCAACCCACCCCCCCACCTCATTCCTGACTGCCCCCCCCTGGGACTCCTGTCCCATCCAACCCCCCTGTTCCATGCCCTCTGACCCCCCTGGCCTCTGACCACACCCCCGAACTCCCCTGCCCTCTATCCAACCCCCTCCTGCCCCCTTACCGGGCTGCCTGGAGCACCAGTGGTTGGCGGCGCTACAGTCGCACCGCCCAGAGCAGCGGGTCAGGCCGCGGCTCTGCAACTGTGCTGCCCGGCCACCCAGAGCATGGCGTGGCGCGCTGAAGGCTGAGGGGAAGGGGGCGAGCCTCCCAGGCCAGGAGCTCAGGGGCCGGGCGGGAGGGTGCCGCGGGCCGTAGTTTGCCCACCTCTGGTGTAGAACATGGGGAGAATAAGTTCCAAAAATATTATTTGTATAACTGTAGCACCTAGAAGCCCATGGGCCCCATTGTCCTAAACATTGCATAAACACAGAACAAAATGATGATCCCTGACCTACTTACAATCTAAATATATTCTCAGAGTATAATTTGAGTAAACCTAAAGAAAGAAACTATCCTAGCATACTAGATTTGCATGGATGCAAATGAATATAGCCTTTTGTTTGTAGCTTTATAATTCAGTGGATTGTAATTGAATGCAAAGTTTAAATGGTGGCCTTTTAAGACCTGATACTGCTTCCACTGAAGCCAATGGCAAAATTCCCATTGATTCAGTTGCACAAGCTTAGACACTTTAGAAAAATTTACTCCTGTAAAGTCTGCAGACACCCACAGACATACTTTTGAATTGCATCTGCAATCTGAGTGTTTACAGGTTTAAGTACATGATTGCAGGCACAAACCAGATAGTTAGAAGCACATGTATTCTGACTGTGCTCAATTTGTTTGGCAGCTGCAAATTTTAGATACAAAAATATTTAAGAATAATGATGGTCCTGATCCTGCAATCCTTGCTCAACAAAATCACAACTGACTGTATATAGACTGCAGAAATGGGCAACAGACCTGATGGCTGTAAATCTACTGCAATATCAAATAAATAATTTCTGATACACTCATCTTTGAATAATTAACATGCAATTTGATTTTTGTGGTAATAATTAAGGAATGTTAAACAGCACCTGCATCCTTACACAGTAATTCAGCATGTCCAAGGAATTGATATTTTTTGTCCTTAAACAATCCACCTTTATTTGAAATCTTTATATGAAACCAGCTTATCTAAGTAAAAATCAGTAGGGATTTTTCTGGGAGGGAAGACATGAAAGAACTCTCTCATGGAGGGAAGAAATATTGGAGATGCTAAAAGCCCTCTGAAACCCTTCCTGTACTATCCAGATTCAGTAAGGTCGTTAGAGTTAAAGAATACACCTATTTGTGCTGTGTTATGGTGTTGACTGAAACCTATAACTTGTTCATGCTGCTTATATTTTTCTCAAAGACTGACTGCATGTCATGCAGGTTTGCCTCAAAGGTGTACAGCGGACAGTATTCCTTATGGACTGCCAGACAGATAGTATTAATATTCTCCTAAATGGCAGGTATCTCTTCAAGGTTGTACTACACGGATGACAGTAAAAACTTAAGAGATTAAGAAAACCTTCAGGACTATGCCCACGCATCCACACACACGAGAATTGCATGGTGCTCTGGGCTGCTGAGCCCCAATTAATTTTCCATAAAAGAACAAGCTGAATAATCACCTTCACAAACCATGTCCATGTTTGATTCTTACTGATCTTCAAGAGTGACATTGAATGGAATAAGCCTAAGCGTGGGGCACCACTTGACACCGTGATTGAAAATTATCCTGTAATTTGTTGGGAGAGCATTTATCATTTTATAAAGGCTTTACTGGAGCCACCCCCCACCCTCACCATGAGCCTGGTTACTTTTGCCTGCTAGGATACACTGCAGATGGACCTGATCTAATAGGGATCTGTTCAATTCCTGATGTACCCTGGTGCAAGTTCAAAAGCCAGACCTACATATCGATCAGGAATACCATCACGCCCGAGTATTTTGATTACCATGCAACTAACACAGTACATTGAAATTGCTATAGGACAGGCAGCAATGTGAAATGTTAGAGTGACAAAGTAAAACCCTAATCCATCTAGTCTACCAATTGTGAGAAGGAAATCCTGGTTGGGGCCCAGGTAGGCTCAGAGAGGGGACAAACATGGACAAGCCAATTGATTCTGCCTGGCCCTTATTTAGGAGCCTAAGAATCCTCCCAGTTCAACATTAAATGACATCACAATTCCAGTCCCCGTGCTCAAGCGAGAGCAGGGACTGCTGCCTCCTAATACTCCCAGAGCCGCCAATGCTCCAAAGAGGGTTTCAGAAGGAAGAGAGGCCATGGCTTGATATTCTGTCTACCAAGCTTCTTTTCTTGCATACTACTGGGAATTTTGAAATGTACCTTTTCCTTAAAAGGCTGAATTGGGAGTCACAAACCAACTCCTAGTTCATTTTGAAGTAGCCCAGCCATAGTAATCTGCAGCACTTGAGAAGAAGCCAAACTAAAATGAACGCATTTATAGTTCCCAATTTAGTTTTTCAAGTGGAATGAACATAAATTCCCAGTTGTGTATAAGGAAAGTGGCTTGGTCCTCATTATAATTTATATGAATGAGCCTAAAAGACATTTGTGCTAAAGTAATAAAAAGTCAACCAAATCCAGTTCTACTTTTCCAAAATCCAATGTTCTTCAACACTGGACGGATACTCCAAGGATTAGCCATAGTTCTTAAAGACTATACAGTACAATATTTTGTGTTTGTAAGCATAAATTCACCACAAATTGATTTAGATAGTAACTTCTAGCAAAAACCAAACAGAAACAATGAAGTTACTTACTATATTTAGAGGAATGGGTCATTTAAAGGACATCAGAATACAGACAAATGTAATTAGGGGTCCCATCCCCGCCCAACCAATACATAAAGACCCCTTCTATATATTTGGTGTGCCTGTGTGTGTGTGGCTGAAAAGGAATCATTTTGAGAAACAAGTAGTTGCCATGATAGATGACTCCAAAGACCTTAGGAAAAAGGGCAGGTACAAATAAGCGTAAAGGGGGGAAATTAAATTGAAATGTTAGAATAATTTATAAAAACAAATTTGTTTAATTTCTCAAATGGGTTTATTATCTACTTTACAATCTTTGTAGCATACACAGAAAAGGATAAGAGCCTCAGATGAGAATTATAGAGTAATGTTATTCATAAGCAAGCCTTATCAGTCTCTATACAGCCTGCATATTTTTTTATATACTGCTCAACTCTTTAACCATTCAAACTTTGGGAACTGAAAGATTCTTCTCTCTCCTCATTTCTCATACAAAATGGATTTATGCCTCTTGTAAAACCACTTTTTAGCTGATCAGAGGTTTTGAAGCTTGGTGATTTTGATGACCCTGTCACAATCTGAAATCCTAATTGTGTAAGCACCGATAAAATCCAAGTGTTTGAAACTTCTTGGAAAAACCACAAGTATCGCTTTTTAAATGAAAAATTCTTCATAATAGCAATACATTGACGAAGTGCCAAATTCATTCACTGTAGACAAATTCTCATTTGAGTCAATGGGGTGGAACAGTGGAAACAAGAAGGGGGAAATGGCTCATTTGCTTTTCCACTAGTGGGTTGTTAGGTAAGGCACTTTCTTTCTATATCCAGGCTTGCAAAAGACGCTCTTCCCCCAAAAACAGTGGAGTGAATTTGGAAGAATATGCAGGTAATTCCAGTAAGCAGACTATTATAATACCAACTTAAAAGCTTTAACTACAAATACAGTCTAGTTATTTAACCAGCTTAATATTGAAATTTAAAATTGGCCACTTATTACAATTTTATTGCAGTTTTAAAAATACTGAATGCTTTAAAGAATTTAAAGAGAAATTCTCAAGTAGGCAGAAAATAAATTATTTCTAGGGATTATGACTCCCTGGGGGTAAAGAAATACTTTATTGGTATGGAGCATATTTTCTTTATAACTCCTTTCACTGATCTACTGGACTTATTTTGAAACAAGTAGTTTAAAAGGAAGGTGGTCTTTCCACTACATTTTTTTTCTTATTTACACACAAATCTTCAGATTGCCTGCTTTTATATTTGAATTTTATATGTAGAAATTGATATCGCCACCTAGAGGTGAACAAGTGGAATGGAACACACTTCTTTCTAATTTGTATATTTCAAATTAAGGGAATGATGGAAATACATTATATATATATATATATATATATATATATATATATATATATGCCATTTGCAATTTTTAGTTCATACTGTGGTTTGGATACATGCCTTGGCTTTAAATTTAATCACCAAGGCAGACACAAAGCACTATAAAAGGGTTGGCTTTAAATAGGGCTGTACAAAGTGACTGTGTAGAACCCAGAAGGCACCAACAATTACAAGTGGGTTCAGGCTGCAGAAAATGAATAATCAGTCCAGATATAGAAAATGTTGTAGATCTGGGATAATACTACTGGAGCAGCTCTGGGTCCCCTCTCATTCCTATCTTTAGACTCCCTTCCTATCTTAGGCCTTCATCCATGTTGGTGTAGGGGGTCTACCGACATGGACCCAGTTCAGAACTGAGTCACTGTTGTTGGCGTGAGGAAGAAAAGAAGGATTAGGAGCCCAACTCTCAGGCTTTCAGGAGGTGCTGGGTTTGTGCTCTCTCTATTTTCCATATTGATGGGCAGGTAGGATAATTTCTAGCCTCAGATGCAATATGGATTTTAGGAGAAGATGGGACCAGGAAGCGTCCCTGTCCCAATAGACAACAGGGGAGTAGGGAAACTCACTATTGCAGAGGCATATGCAATACACAATATGTAGAAAATAAAGACCTCCAATCTTGCAAGGCTCTGTAAGCGTGAACTCCCCCTGAACTCAATTAAAAGTCAGTCACAGGATCATGCCCAAATAGTTATTTGTATACATGCCTCACCTGGCCAATATCATGGCTTACATGTTTTCAGTAAGCTCTTGTAATGATAGTACTTACTTGAAAAATCAAAATTTCATCTTTAAACAAAGCCAAGACAAGAGTCCAATTCTGTGAAACACTGGCTCTAAAGTTATTTCTTAATTATTAAGAAAGTTACCTCTTACTGAGCAAAGCACTTTAGCCCATGTATAACTAGCCCCAATGTAGTTGGCCATTTCCCCCTTCTTGTTTCCACTGTTCCACCCCAAACTAGTTCAATGTAGGGTATGAGGTCAATGGGACTACTCATGTGATCAAAATTTTTCTAGTTTGGAGTCTTAGTTAACTTTTTTACTAAGCAAATGAAATAAGTTTATGTTTAGAATCTCTGATTGGAAGTCATTCAATCTGATGACAATCAGATGTATTAAATTCTGTGTGGGGGCACTTGCATAATGACAGGTTTCAGAGTAACAGCCGTGTTAGTCTGTATTCGCAAAAAGAAAAGGAGTACTTGTGGCATCTTAGAGACTAACCAATTTATTTGAGCATAAGCTTTTGTGAGCTACAGCTCACATCGGATGTGCATCCGATGAAGTGAGCTGTAGCTCACGAAAGCTTATGCTCAAATAAATTGGTTAGTCTCTAAGGTGCCACAAGTACTCCTTTTCTTTGTGTGGGGGCAGATACTTGGAAATGTGAACACATTTTTTACTACAAGAATAAACTGATTCATGTGGTGTGTAAGATTGCCTATGGATTAAAAAAGTTTAGTGTAGGGACTCAGGTGACATTATTCCAAACTCATTATTTCTGTCACAACTTTTTCCAAGAGAGACTACTTGTAATTCATCTTAATGCTATTATTTAACATGTACACCACAAATCAATGACAGAACCACAGCCATCCAATACTTCTCCAATTACATTTAAAAGAAAAGTCTGTGTGATTCAGTTTTTATGTTTATTCCTCCAAAAGGGTTGTGTAGCTGTCTCTTTTAGATCCCTCAGCGCTTGGTTGACTGCATAGTTTGGCATCTCTGTGTGCAGCACTGTATGCAGGAAAGAATTTTCTAACTACATTTTCATGCATTTTTATGAATACATTTTATTTTCATTTTTTTTTAAAGTCCAAATAGAGAACCCATTGACTTGGGCCTAAGTTAATCTTTTCAAATACACCATTTGTATTATTTATTTGAATTACAGTACTGTCTAGAGCCCCCTGCTGAGACCAGGATCTCCTTTTGCTGCACAGACACACAGTAAGAGACAGTTCTTGTCTGGAGCAGTTTATCTAAATCCAACAGACAGAAAAAGGAAGCATCATAAACCTTATTTTACAGATGGGCAATCGGGCAGAGTGAGAGATTGAGTGATTTGCCCTGGATAGCAGAAAACCTGTGGCAGATCATCGAAGGGAGCCTAGGTCTCCTGAGACCTTGTCCAGTACCTTAACCACAGGACCATGCTTCCTCACCTCCTACCTTCCTCTTTGTTAGTATATTTTCTTCACTGTATACTAGAATGTTTGTGAGACCAGGCCTATCTATTTTGTTTTGTTCCTTAGTGACAAACAATGGACTACATAGATCATTATCTACCATTGATCTATTCAACTTTTAAAGAGCATTAAAATATGTAGGAATAATAGGTAAGCCTACCTTTATAGTACTTGTTCATTGCTGAAAGGGTAGAATTATTCACAGGAAAACTCACATCAGTAGTATTCAATGACTGGCAATATTTGCAAGGTAATTTTTATTAAAAGGTGCATTTTGAATTTTAACTTTGCATGTCTTAATTATGCTCAGGATTTTGTGAATCTAAAATGCTTCCGTTGTTTCATTTTTCAGTGGTTCAGAGACAGAATTGATTATCAATAGATTAATATCCAATGTACAGTTTGTAAAGGTGTACACTCTAATGCACTATGAATTTCGTTTCACAAAAAGAGCTATCACTTTGTGAATTATGGACACAGAGTCTGATTTTAATAGTACAATCTATAAGTTCATTAGATAGTAAAATACTCAGTGTATCTAGACATCATTTAAGTTAATTGCTACCTTGGCCATCATGCAGAGAACAGCTTGCTGAATGCAGTGCTTTATAATCTTGAATTGCACATTATGTCTCTCTGAAGATTTAAGGTCAGAAAATGCGGGCCACGTTACTAATAGGACATGGCTTTTGGTTCATAAATATTTTACAGATGCAGGTAATTCCCACAGTATTTTAAAAATATAGATTTCCAGTTTAGAACAGAATGGTTTATTAAAACTGTGCTCTGTCAAGCTTCCAGAAATGTCCCTGTCTTTGCATCCTTAATTTGGCCATTAAAACCTATATGCTCTCCATTAATGGGATACTTACTGTGACAGGGTGTTCCAAAACCCTGTCTTGACCTCAGTTTCCCCACCCCCATGCAAGTTGACAGGACAATTCACCAATAGCTGATTCCATCAGTATCAGTATTTCCCTCCCTTTTCCCAGGGATGTTTTTATTAATCAAACAGAAACATTTCAATATCAGACTGGGTTCTGCTTGTCCCCTCCTAAATCCTCTTCCCTACGGGGTTTCTGATGCATATCCCAGCAAGGTCTTTCATCTACCTGGTGTGACAAGCCTGTTTCTGCATCTTTTCCCTAAGCCAGGGTCTCCTTCAGGAGCCTCCTACTACTTTAAGCCCAACTCCAATTGAGCTGTTTGTTAGTCTTGTATATCACCAACAGGCAGCGGGACAGTCACAGGAGACACTACAACCAGCACCATCACACCACGTGACATCCTGTTTAATCCTATTTCTGAAAAACAAACCACCTTACCTATGTTGGAAACACATTTGGTTTTCCAAATTCTTTCAGCTCTAACAATCTGAATTTTTTTTTCTATTTATGCCAGTGGTTTCAAACCACTAGTCTAGTGACAGCTGGCTGGTGAGAGGGGGCTCAATCCTGCAAGGGGCTGAGAAAACGCCTGGGGGGAAATGCTAGTCCCACTGAAGCCAATGGCAACTCTTACACTGATTTTAATGGGACCAGGATTTCGTCCCTGGAATTCAGTGGAAGCTGAGAGTGTTCAATACCACCAGCACTTGCTCAGACCTTGCAGGATCAGGACCCTGATGCTAGCTCTTCTTTCCTTCCAGATATTTCTACAGATGTCCGGGCTCTTCATGGCCAAGGAGAGCATGGACTCCTGTAAAAACAGAAGCTACTATGGCTGCAATGGATAAGAGGACAATAAAAGAAAAACAGGAGTTGGTCTAATATCTAGGGTAGTAGGGATAGATCAGCATGTCCAAGGGACTAGTGGAGAAGGGAACCAATTGGCAGGGAAATATGCAGAGGGAGAAGAGAGAAAATGAACTAGGTAACAGAAGTATGTGCCGCGGGGCCAGAGGGACAGAACAGAAGTGATGGTGATAAAATAAATAAGAAAGCTTACACAGTGTCATCATGTTCTTTTCACACACACAAAAAATACATAATATATTTACCTAACATTCTTCCACGTAGTTAATGACTGTAACTGCCACAGTTATGTTACGCAATTGCAAGTGGGTACGGAGGTAGTCTGCATAAGAAACGGAAAGGGAGATGTCCAGGAGACAACTTCTCTCTCTCTCTCTTGTCCACACCCTGAAGAGTCTGAGAACCTCTTACTTATCCAATTGTCTGTTTATTCACTATTTGCATAATGAAAATAGTTCCCTTTATGGTTGTAGTATAATGCTGCAGTGTTTGGATTGGAAACATTTCAAGCCAATGTGTATTTGTAAAAGTTTTCCACTGGAATTAGAAACCATATGGAAACCTCTGTGCTGGAAGAGTATTTTTGTAAATTAAGCCAAATTTGGCCCAACAGGTGTTCCTTGAAACTTTGCTTGTGTATTTTGTTAATACTCCCTCTTTACACTTTTGAGTTTGAATAGTCTTGGGATTTTCTCCCAGCACATACAAGAGACATCACCTAAAATTAGACTTACGACTTGTTTCAATGGTGTTCTCCTTAGCAAAAATAGAACAGAAGATGATAGAGATAGGAAGCAGGTATGAGGTGGCACAAGGAATTTAAAATTGGCTTGTGAACCTTTCATCTTTAGGTCACTACTTCAGTGGCCCTCCAGGTCAGCTGTGACCAAGAGTTGTTACCATCTGACGGTTTTATGGTTTCTTTTGGGATATGGATTAGTGATCTTTTCCTAGTTGCTGGTGGACATTGTTCATCACTGGCCATCTCAGCAGAAAACTAAAAGATTAAATGGTACAGAAATTGAATTCACCTCTGTTTTAGAAGCTTAGAAGCATTGTTGGGACAATGTGGGAGAAGCCAGTGCCTGTCTAATATCAGTAGTGACAAGATTTACCTCTCCAGGGCTGTTACCACAACACATTACTGAAGCATAAAATTCACATACACAAATTTATATTGCTTTCAACAAGGGTTTTAGAAACACAAACAATATCCAGGACTTATGTGGTTATTCACATAAGCACCCTTATGGGTCTTGAGACCGCAACCATCTGAACAATTTTTCTGATGAAACATATGCCTCAATTTTTATTAGAGATGGGTTGACCTTCTACTTTGTGTTTGCAGGATTTCTGTCTACCTGCCATATTACTTGATCTGGAAAATCCCCTCTATAAATACATTCTATGTCCTGGCCAAGACTGTACACATGTTAGTTTACATTATTTCATTTTGTGTAAGACACATCAATATGTTGCTGAATGCAATATAACAAATGCAATTTTAATGTTATAATGGTTGCAGCCAGAACAACATTTCAAGGAGGTAGGTGTTTTTATTAAAAGTACCTTTGCCACTTTGGAAAAACAAAAAACATAAGCCAGCAGGGTGAAAGGCGCTTTCTCACTGCACAGCTCACAGATCTGTGGACAGGGCTAATTTGTCACTATTTGAATTGCCAACAAATTGAACTCATCTTCAATTAACAGTAATATTTCAGAAACTTCTTGTTACCGTAAAGTGATTTTTAATTCTCTGAGGACAATAGCATAGAGGAAGAATGGCCTGACATGATGTTCAGGATGGAATAATGGGATGTCCCACTGGTTACTTATGAGTAGAGAGCTATCCACTGGGGACTCTGCCATCAGGAAACAGAGTAAACCTGGAAACTTATTAGCAGAAAGTGTTATAAGCCATTTGCTTTGAGCGGAGATAAACATGGTGTTGCAGGCAACGTTATCCGAGGCACCGCAACCAGAAAGGAACCAACTGTCTAAGCAGGAACAGATTTAAGGATGAAGACTCAGTGGGCAAAATGATTGGGGGGCTACACACATGGTTGAGCAGATTGTATTATTAAAATTGGGAATCATGGAGCAACAATCATCCTATCTGGCAGCTGCGAATTAGAACTTGCTGGAGTATACTTGTCAAGTGATGTAAGTGGAATATATGTGAGAGCTGGCTCCAGGGGAGAAGGGGTGTCTCACCCCTCTGATCAGGAGAGAACCAAAACTTGCTAGCAGTTTGTTTTATTTAAAATAACCCAACCTTCATATCAAATTCTAAATCATGAAGAGGAACTTTTTGTTACAAAATAAATAGCTTCCTTGCTACATCTTCCTCTCTGAGGGCCAGCATTTTGCCTCAGAGCCACTTTCAATCCTTCTTAAAGGTCTAGGTTTTTTTTCTGTCTAAAAATTTCTTACTCAATTTTAACTTCCACCACTCTTTCCCTTGGTCTGCATTTCTCATGTGTTTTCTTCCCAATTCATAGATTAAGACAAGAACAGACTATTATGATCATTTAGTCTGACCTCCTGTGTAACACAGTGCATAGAATTTCACTCAGTAATTCCTGCATCAAGTCCAATAACTTGTGATAAAACAAACTATGATTTTAAGATACAGCCTGGACAACTCTTGATCATGGGTCTTGAAATACTTAGTGTTCTTCTGAAAGACCCAGCTCCTAGAATCTGCCAGTTATATGAGAATCTCAGTTTCTTGTTGTTGTTTTGAGTAAACTTCTGGCCCTTATGGTTCCTTGAAAAATTGACCTCCTTAAGATAAATGATAAAAAGAAAAATATTTTAAGCTCATTATTTTTAAAACAATCTTATTATTTTTGGGAGAGACTGACTCATGAGTTTTCAGCACTTGGGATTAGCTGTACTTAGAAAGGTTTCAGAGTAGCAGCTGTGTTAGTCTGTATCTGCAAAAAGAAAAGGAGTACTTGTGAAAGCTTATGCTCAAATAAATTTGTTAGTCTCTAAGGTGCCACAAGTACTCCTTTTCTTTGCTGTACTTAGAAAGACATTCTCCCCACCCACCCTTGGTTCTCCCTGCCTCTCTTCCGTTCCCTATCCTGGTTTTGTACTCTTCATTCCCCACTACCCTCACTCATGCGCTTCCTTTTTACTGCCCCTCTCAGGTGCACTTATCTATACACGTTCGCCACCCCTAAAAAAGGTAAAGTTTACAAGATACTAGGGACCAGATCCTGAATTTGTGTAAATTGTGGTAACTCAGTGGAAGACAATAGAACTCTGAAAATTTACACCAGCTAAGTTCACTAGTTTTTATAGTGTGCTTATCAGGATCTTCATATATAAAAATTTGGTACAAGATTGAGGGTCAAAATTAAATTGTTAAAAACAATGGGCTTTGAAGGAAGAGGGGAATCTCGCCTGGTGCACAGGATCAGGGGAAGCCCAATAGGGTTGCATGGTTGTAAAAGCAGAATTTTGTCCTTCTTTAAATTATGAAGAATGTTAATTAAGACGTAGAATTATTCAAGCTAATGACAATATAGTTTGTAAAATATATGGCTAATTACAATAGTGCTCTACACCTTAATGCAGCAGTTCGCAAATTGTGGGTCGTGACCCCAAATGGGTTCGTGCCATCAGCAGATGGGGTCACAGTGACCCGAGTGTGTGGAGGACACTATTTTGCTCCACACAGCATGGCCTCACATGTCTGGTACATGCGAGATTACAAGGGATAGAGGACACCATTTTGCTCTACAAAATGGCATCATCCACACAGTGTGACTTCGCATGCACTGTATGTATGAGGTCATGCTGTTTGAAGGACACCATTTTGTAGAGCAAAATCATGCTCTCCATGCAGTGTGAGCTCATATGATGCCATGGGGAGGTCACAATTTTGCTTTTCAAAATGGCATCCCACATGCTGTCTGGGGAGGAAATAATTTATTAAAATGGAGTCATGCTGGCCAAAATTTTGGGAACCCGTGCCTTAATACAAGGTTACACCCAAAAACTAAGTTAAAAGGTTAATCTTAAGGTTGCAAAGTCAAATACTCAAAGGTTAGGAAATGCCGGAAGATTAGAAAACAAGAGACCTTGGCTTCATTTAAAGAAAAAGCTTTGTTTTATTTTAGTTTTTGTTATTTTGTTTTATTCAGTTTTCACAAGATGTTTTCTGATTGCCACTGCAGTTAATATTAATTCAACACTACTTTATCTTACAGAAATCAAACATCATAACAGTAGGCATGCCATCTCAGAGCCCCTGGCTAATTTTTCCTTTTCATGGTTTTAAGAAGGTACTTCACAAATTTTCATAGCACTCCCTTCTCCCCTTCACCTACTTTAATCTATACATTACACAATTTTACTTTAGGAAAGGTACATTATTTGCACAGAACTTTCAACCTGCCTTCCCTGATGAGGAGTTCCAGTGAATGAGCCCTGAAATCTGGTGACCTTTTTGACCTTCCCCTGATAGGCTTGTGTTCTTGGTGGTTCTAAATGCACTGATGAGGCTTAAAGAAAAGGTCAAAAAAATCTTCCACTAAGTGAGTGGAAAAATTGTGCTTCTGTAGTACTAAAACAAACACAGAAGGGTCTAAAAACCCCCTTGAGGAGAGATAAGTGTGTCAAGAGACAGGACAGAGGGTAAGTAAGGGTATAGCTGTCAAGAACCTTGGTGAGAGACAACAGATTTTTTTTTCTTGGACCCAGTCACCTGCAATGGGTCTTATGTTACAAAGACCTTGTCACATGAGAGGAGGCAGCATCCCCTGACTTTAGTGGTTGCTAGGATGAGTAGCCCCTTGATTCAGAGCCTACCCAGGATGGGCTCACTCCTGTGAAGAATTAGATGCCCTCAACTCCTATTAAAAATCAAATATTTAGAAGCGCTTGGCAATTCTCCTCTAAAAACATTACAAATATATTTTGTAAAAGAAATTCATAGGAAGATAGAAGGGGAGAAGCCATAAAATAGCATTTTTGAGCACACCAATTTGTTTCATAGTTAAGAATCCTTGTTTTTCTTTCAAAAACAGATCTCTCACTTTGGGGTGAGTTGGGACTGATATTGGAGAGTATGGGACTGAGAGAGTATAAGATTTTTGTATTCCACTTCTACTGACAGAGGAAAAAAAAAGAGGAAAAGGTGAAAAGTGGTGACAGTGGGTGGTAAGTTACTTTCAGGGCCAGCATTTTGGGTGGGCGGTACGGGCAGCCACCCAGGGCGGCCTGCCAAAGAGGGTGCCATGCTCAGGGTTTGCCTGATTCCCACCTGACCTGCTGAGAGCCAGCTGGGCTGGCAGAGGTGGAAGGCAGGAAGGCAGGCTGGAGAGCAGCAGCATCTGGAGAGGGTGGAGGGACCCAAGCTGCAGGGGCCAATTGGATGACCAGCTCTCTCCTTTGGAAAAGGGGTGTCCCTCCTCCCCCCTGCTCCATTGCTCTGTGCAGCTGTTGCTGCACTTGTTTCCCCATCCTTCTGTTCCTCCCCAGAGCCCCTGGTCACTCTGGACTGGGAACGTCCTCCTGTCTGCTCTGTGGGGGGGGACGGAAGAGGAGTAAAGGGGGCACACACAGTGCAGGGGTTAAGGGTGCAGAAGGGGAGTGTGGGGGTTGGGGTTGAGAGGGCACAGTGAAGGGGTTAGGGGCACAGGAGGGAAGTGCAGGCCAGGATTAGTGGCAAAGGTGGCACAGTGCAGGGGTTGGGGGGAAGGGAGGATGGGGAGCCTGGGGGGGCCAGTGGCAATGGAGGGGGTGCCACACCCATGGGAGCCAGGGGCACCAAAATGCAAGTTCGCCGAGAGTGCCATTTTCACTAAGGAAAATGAGAAGCCAAAGTTTGCTGTATAGTGAGTAGACAGAGGCAGTTGTTCCTATTGTCTATTCAGTGAACACTATAAAAGCCACTTCAAAAAAAAAGAAAAAAAAAAGATAGGGGTGGGGTGGGAATATGTAGGAAAGGAACACTTGGATTGCTGCTGAAAAAGTGATTGTGCTATATAGCCTACCCCTGTTCAGAGGTAAAAACTAATTTACATTTAGAATCACAAGTATGGAGGATTTTCTTGACACATTATCTGTGATAGACAGTGATAGGCACTTGAGAGACAAATACAAAACCTGTTTTAAAAATTCCTCCCTCTACTTCCTTGAAGGCATGTTATTATTATTTATTATTATTATTGTTTTGTTTTGCTTCTAACTGACCACTGCACTTGTAAAGATGTTAATAAAATAAATTAGCAAAACGATTTTTTCTTACATCTACTTTTTAGCTGGAACTCATCAGAACATCTAAAATGCCTCCTGCCAGTATTAGTTTTTTGGTCCTCACTATGCCTGATCTGAAACCTATTTACATCGATGCAGAGTCCAGTTGATGAACAGGCTTTAGAAAAGGCTAATTGTGTCTGATGTTAAATAAGAGGGAGAGATGGAAGGGACCAAATGTTTTGTCCCTGTTATTATTGTTTAAAAATACAAATCCTGAAGGAAAAAATTGCTTGGAACAGTGACTTTTTAACCCTGCAGGAGGACTGACCTCTAACACACTAGTCATTTTCCCCTATGCACTCCCTCTCCCCTGCCTCTGCAGGAGGACATCTCTGTTATTCTGTATTCATTTCTCTTGTCACGAATCAGAGAATGAAGCTGATTCTGTAATTTTTTGCATTGATCTATAACACCCAGCAAATGCATACCCTGTAGACAGATTAATTACCTTAATGCATTCTGCTTTTTACTACACTACTGCTACCCTCACCCCAGGTTACCTGAAAATGTTCTGGATGCAAATACAATGTTGCAATCCTCTCCCTCATTCTTTTCTCTTCCCTACACTCTTATGTAGGGAAAACTTACATTTTGCTTCTCAATCAACAGTTCTTTACTGAGGTAAAGGTGTGACATTCTGTACCTTGAGGAAACACCCTGCACCCCGATGTTCATCCTTATAATAGGATTGTGTGGTATCCAATGCAAAGTTTGTCATGTTAGGTGTCTTCGGCAGGCTCATAATGCACTGAGAATTGTTGTTGTAGTAATGTTATAGGTTGTAATTTCATGTATATAGTTATGAGCCTGAAAATGTGTCCTTCCTTTGGTCAGTATGGGACTGCGATGAGGTAATGCTCACCTGACTCTGAAGTGGGGGGGGGTGCAAAGCCAAGAGAACATGATAAAAGAAAGAACATGATAAAAGGGAGAGACGTTTGCCATGCTCTTTCTCTCTCTTCCACCTCCATCTATAGACATCACCACCAAGCAACTGAAGCACTGATCAAAGGGGAGAGCCTGGCTGAAGGGCAACCAGCTAGCCTGTGGTGAGAAGTACTAAGTTTGTAAGGGCACTGAAAGTGTTAAGATCAACTTAGAATGCATTTTGCTTTTATTCATTTGACCAAATCCAACTTCTTGTGCTTTGACTTATAAATCACTTAAAAATCTATCTCTGTAGTTAATAAATGTGTTTGTTTATTCTACCTGAAGCAGTGCATTTGGTTTGAAGCATGTCAGAGACTCCCCTTGGGATAACAAGCCTGGTTCATATCAATTTCTTTGTTAAATTGACATCCTCATATAAACTTGCAGCGTTCAGCCAGCATAACTGGACACTGCAAGATGGAGGTTCCTAGGGTTGTGTCTGGGTCTGGAGATATTGGCTAGTGCCATTCGGTTGCACAATCCAAGCAGCTTACATGTCAGAGGCTGTGCGTGAACAGCCCAAGAGTGGGGGTTCTCACATCAGAGCAGGGTAAGGCTGGCTCCCACAGTCAATGATTGGAGTGATCTAGCAGATCACCAGCCCAGATAACACCAGGGAAACGTCTCAAAAGGGTCTTCATTTTGCTTTTAAATGTAAGATAAAAATAGTGAACTGAAATCCAACTTTCCTCTCCTCCACATCCATAGCATTTCACAAATGGTATTCCCCATCCTCAGCTTATCACCTCTGACTTTCTCTAAACAGCTTCAGTCAGACCTAATATAGATCATTGCTTACTGTATTTATTTTATATATTTTTACTTTCTACAAAATGCCTGGGACAAATTAGACCTGACTAAGCTTGTGAGCCTGGTGAACTTTAAAACAAAAAATGTCTGCTTATGTGTCATTCCCCAAATTCTCCAAACTCGTTTTCTGCTTCTCATGAGGGCTGCAGCTGTCAGTTTTGACCAATTCACTTGGCTAAGCACATGCTGTGCAAGAAAAATTCTGTAGCACAGTGGTACTCAACACTGGCAGTGGGAGAGCCACTTTGTGGGTGAATGTAGCAGAAGCCAGCCATGAATAATCATGTTGTGATGCCCTGATCTACTCCATAAACATTTTAAAAACAATTTATATTGATAGAAATATACAGAGGAGAATACACAGTAAAAGCATTAGCAACACCCATGTTCGTAAATTAATGAAAACTAACATCACTATGTTTGTACAGTTTATATTAAGAGATTTCCAACATTTATAATGGTGTGCAATACAATGGAAAAGTAGCATAATGACAGCGAGACAAATTTAAAATGTAAGTAAATTTCATTACACACACACACACACACACACACACACACACAGCTTTTGTAAATAGCACTTATCTAGGGATTTATTGTATTAAAAGAGAGAACGGGACAGCTTCTTCCTACTTATGAGTGGCTCAGACAGCAACCACCAGTTACAGATGACCAAACTACTTTAAAGTACAGTAATTGAAACAGGTTAGTGAACCATCATATTCACTGTTTCATGACAGAAGGCATTTTCATTCACTCTACTTCTGTCTTCTACAATCAATTCAGACTGAATACCTGCAAGGGATGTGCCACACTTACTCAGTGACAATTCAAGTAGTCAATTGGGTCTGGCTGCCAGTTAATGGATAATTTGGGTATCATACTGCTATCCTAATGTGCTTCAATTTGCACTGAAAACTGTGTGTGTGAAAGATTATAGGATAGGGGCCTGATCCTGTACTCCTGGCACAACCAGAAGTTGTCAAGGACCTGATGTCCTTGGACCTGAGTCCTAATGTTGTGCTCTGCTTCTATTTTTTAAAAGGATTGTTTTATGTTGCATATGAAAGGTTAGTTGTTATTATGAACACGTCAACATTAAATAATCAATACTTATTATTCAGTTTTGTACTGCTTGATATGTGCCTTTGAAACTCAATGAATAATCATGTGTAGGAGGAAGGGGTAAAGTTTTCATTGCTTTCCTGATAATTGCTAGATAGCATCTCTCTTTTGTACTTGTGTTAGCTATCATGCCTATAATTGCAGGAATGGGGAAGATATACAGCCCTCAAATCACTCAGAAAATGCAGTAATGGACCAGTTGTGAAGCCATAGAGGAATAAGAAAACATATCTTGGATCAATAAAAAATAATTTGCTCTTCCATAACTCCTTTAAGCTAAGACTCTCGGAGTACATTATAAACAGTGTCTCACAACAACCCTATAAGGTAATTACTGCTATTTCATATTTTACAGGTAAGTAGAGCCACATAAAATAGCGACTTACCCAAGGTCATCCAATAGATAAATAGTAGACCTGAGAATAGAACCTCAAAGTCATCTAACCACTACAACACACCAATCCAATATGAGGTTACTATACAAAGTCCCTACTATACAGAGTCCTACACAGAACAATCCTCATGCAAATAAAACTAAATAAATAATCACATGAAAGATAGCAAACACCAGCTAGCACATAGTCAAAATTCACATCTTATGCAGTCTCACTAATCATTCCATTACATATATATGTGTCATGAAGCTGTCCATTGTAGGGGGCCCCCTTTAGGCTACATGGGGAGCACACACATGTGAATTCAATTAATTTGTCACCCACCCGTGGCAGCAAGTATGGTCCTGTGCTCAGCACTCCTGGTAATCCAGCTCCATGAGGGGATTAGCTCCGAACGCTGGGAGCATGGCTCCCAGCGCTCTGAGCCTGTCTACACTAGCGCTTTAAAGCTCTCAGCCTTGCTGCACTCTGGGGGGTGATTTTTCACACCCTGAGCCAGCAAGTTAGAGCACTATAAAATGTAAGTGTAGACAAGCCCTTAGGGAGACAAGGAGGGTGAGGTAATATCTTTATTGAACCAATTCCTGTTGGTGAGACTAGGGTCTTATCTACACTGCCACTTTACAGCGCTGCAACTTTCTCGCTCAAGGGTGGGAAAAAATACCCCCCTGAGTGCTGTGAAGTGGCAGTGTAGACAGTGCACCAGCACTGGGAGCCGTGCACCCAGCTTTGGTAGCTATTCCCCTCGTGGGGGTGGGTTTTTTACAGCGCTGGGAGAGCTCTCTCCCAGTGCTGGTGCTGTGACTACACAGCCACGTTAAAGCACTGACGCGGCAGCGCTTTAATGTTGCTAGTGAAGACATACCCTGAGATGTTCGAGCCACACAGAGCTCTTCTTCAGGTCTGGCAAAAGTACTCCCAGCATTACCGCAGAATGCAACGTGGAACAGATTGTTTAGCATAAACAGGTTTCAGAGTAGCAGCCGTGTTAGTCTGGATTCACAAAAAGAAAAGTAGTACTTGTGGCACCTTAGAGACTAACCAATTTATTTGAGCATAAGCTTTCATGAGCTACAGCTCACTTCATCGGATGCATTCAGTGAATGCTGTAGCTCAGGAAAGCTTATGCTCAAATAAATTGGTTAGTCTCTCAGGTGCCATAAGTACTCCTTTTCTTTTAGCATAAACAGTTAGCACATTCAAGGTAGAGTGGCCTGTTAACACCTCTCCAGTCAGAGGACAAAAAGAGGTGGTTGGTGGGTTACAAATTGCTGTAATAAACTATAAATCCAGCGTCTGTTCAGTCTATAATTTTTGTAGTGTCTAGAAGAGTAATAAGTCTCTTATCCCCCACAACATTCTTCCGCTTATTCTAGTTGCAGCTAATTTATACACCAAGACTTCCCTCCATAGCATGTCATACGTTTTTCAATGTCCAAACTAGCTATCATAAAATTTCCATTCCTCATGGTTTTTTGTATTTGTTTCTAATCTCACAATATGATCAACTGTGCATCTTCCTTTCCTGAAAACACTTTGTACACAGCTTATAATTTCATTTTTTCAAGTATGCTACTAAACTCTCATTTATCACTCTTTCCACAGTTTTGCCCATACAAGATGTGAGGGAAACATGTCTATATGCACAAAGTCTTGTGAGTAATTTGCCAGGTTTTCCTATTGGTATAACTATCACATGCTTCCATTCTGGCAGTAGTATTTCCCCCCCAGGTTATTATTATTATATAATTTCAATAAAACTCAAACTCCCTTCTGGTAAGTGCTTAAGCATTGCATTGCATTGCATATGTGACTTTTACCTCAGTCTCTATTTTTACTTTTGTCTATAGCTATTTTGAAATCCCGTATGCTGAATTTTTTATTTAGTATGTCATCTTTATATTCTACCCTGTCATGTAAGAACTCACAATTTCCTTCAGCAAACTTTTTGTTTTGTTTTGTTCTCAAAACGCTTCACTTTAATTTGTATCACTACGAACTTTCTGCAATTCTTATTAAAATGTCTGATTTTCCTGAGCTAGAACTTTCAACTTACATTTACTATAAGACCAGGTATAAATTTGTTTTTACTCCATATTCAGTTCATTCTTTTAACTTGTTTATTTATCTCTGAAACCTTGGAATCTCTGTTCGTTTTCCCACAATACTTTCTCCAACTCTCTTTCTTTTTCTTTTTAATAATTCTTTGTGCCACAGCTTTACATCTTGAACAGTTCGTTAAGTCCTTGCTATTCATTGTACTTTTTGCCTTATTTCCTTCTTTAATTGCTGCTTTACAATCTTCATTCCACCAGGGAGCTGGATGTCTGAGTTTGTAGCAATTCGATGTCTTATATACAGCTAGGTTGGCTGCTACCACAACTCCCTTTATTATTTTATCATGAAATTCCCCGAGCTAATCACTTATACAGTTGGTACTTAGATACTCAGCGCACTTACATGTTTTCAATACGACTTTTGGCCTTGATATGTAATTAGCATAAAGAAGTGATCACTTCCCATTCCATCTTCTTTATAGATTTCCCAGCTGCATTTGTTTGCTACATTGTTTGTTGCAATTCCTAGCTCTAAACATGAAAAAGTTCCATCCACTGAATTAAACCTAGTAGGTGCTTCAGTATTGAGCAATGCCAGGTTGGGCATGTCAATAAACTGTTCCAGGCATTTGCATTATAATCAGTTTTCCTGCTTCCCCATAATTCATTATGCCAATTAAGGTCTCCACACATAACATACAGGCCTTTGACACTCTTAACTAGCTCTGCAAATTCTAGATTGTCTATTTTTTTTTTACATGGGTTGCAAACATTACAGATTCGTATAAAGGTGCTATTGTTCTGCAGAGGAAGCTGAACATTGTTGTACTCAAAACTTAACTAATTTCAACATAACTAAGACCTTCTTTTATAAATATAGAGACCCACTCCTCCTCTTGTTATTTCTCTGTCACATCTCGGTATATCCCAAAAGCCTAAATATAAGTTTCCTCACAAACCACGTTTCTCATAAACGTATCACACCAGGTTTGTTTTCCATTTGAAAAACAGTTTTCTTTAATTCCTGATCATGTGTTATTAAATAACGTGCCTTCTAGCAAAAACAAAAACAAAACAAAAAATAAAAAAAATTAGAACCATGTTGCTTAAACTATATTATCTTCATTTAAAATTGAATGAATGTGATATATTGAGAGAGTGCCTGAATGCAAGTACTTTTCTATCACTTTTGTTAGGGACGAAGACAAAGAATAATTCTATCTGTAAAGTGCAATTAATCACTTCTATCAAAAATGCCATAAATATCTCTTTGCCTACAAGCAGTAGATCTCCATCTATTCCCCTTATATTATCTTCTTGCCCTTAACAGTGTATTGTTGTACCAGTGGCTTTTTTTCCTCACTGGCATTTTCCTCCTTCTCCACATTCCATTGTGAATATCTTTTGGTAGCTTCTGCATAGGATTTTTTATGGATTGTTTTAATTTTCTGTATCTCTCTAGCTTGTTCTGCTGCAAACACTCTTTATATCGTTCACTATGCTTATCCCCACAATTGATGTATTTTAATTCTGTTCCTTCCATACAGTTCTCAAACGAGTGTTCTCCTCCAAAACACCTCATTTTCCCCTTATAGACAACCGCCACATGTCCAAACATTTGATATTTATAATAATATCTCAAAGGGCTGGGATATGTGTTTTAACCCATGTCAGGGTATGCCCCAAAATCTGAACTCTGGGGTACAGATGTGGGGACCTGCTTGAAAGACCCCCTAAGCTTATCGTCTACCAGCTTAGGTTAAAACTCTTGCAAGGCAGAGTCTTCTGCCTTGGAGAGATATTGCTGCCACCACCAAGTGATTACCACAAATATTCAGGAAGGGTCACTTGGAATCCCTATCCCCCCAAAATATCCCCCCAAGCCTCTTCACCCCCTTTCCTGGGGAGCCTTGAGAATAAAATACCAACCAGTCGCCTTAGCAATGTGAGCACAGACCAACCCCTTGTCTAAGGACTTTGGAATCAAAGAATTCTTTAAAAAAAGGTAAATTTTATTTAAAAAGAAAGAAACACATCTGAAAACTCAGGCTTTAGGGATTAAAAACCAAAAATAACTTTGTTGGGGTTCAGCTTAAAGGTTACAAGCAAAACAAAAGCACCTGGGGTTAGCACAGAGGAATCCACAAACCGAAACAACCAAAAAGGTTCCTAATCGCATCTGTCTTAATTTCCTGCGCTACTTACATATCTGGGGTTCCAAATGAGGAGTTTCTAGGTATGATGCTGATGATTTCCCATACCTGGCTTAAAGCTAACAACTTGTTGCTGCTTTTCCCTCTCTCCAGCCCTAGAGACAAAGAAAAAACCCACGCAGGAGTTTTTTTCAAATTTGAAAGGGTATAGCCTCCCTATTGGCTCCCCTGGTCAGGTGCCAACTCAGGTTAAGTTCTCTCAGGTCAGGTTCTTCTAACCTTTTACAGTTAAGGCAATTAGGGTACAGCTGCTAAGGAGGATTCTATAGCTACTGACTGGCTGGGTGTCCATAAAAGGGATCTACCACCACCCCTCCCCGCATTCATCACAGAAAAGCTGATTATATTAACTCTGTTAATATTAATAACTCTGGAAGCAGCACGGGCCAAGGGACGTGCTGGCCACCCTTCCCGCAGCCCCCATTGGCCTGGAGCGGCAAACCGCGGCCAGTGGGAGCCGCGATCGGCTGAACCTGCGGACGTGGTCGGTAAACAAACCGGTCCAGCCTGCCAGGGGCTTTCCCTGAGCAAGTGGCGGACGTGCTTTGAGAACCACTACTCTAACCATTGGGATAAACGTTTTAAGACATGCACGGGCACCACTATTTCCTCCTCCAGCTAAATTTTGAGTGGGCGCTGATCTGGTAGGTGCTCAGAGGCTGCCTACTGGATTGTGCTCTGTACATGACTTAGGTGTTTGCCACCTATCTTCCCCCGGTTTGTGAATCTCCCTAGGGCTTAGGTGGGAGGTAGGAGTCCAAACGCCTAGAGTGAGGCAGCAGTGCACGGGCTCAGAGGCAGAAACTTATGTGCCACGTTTAGGCATCTGCAGGGTTCAGCAGGAGTTTTATGGATTGTTGTAAAGTCAAAACTGGGACTTGGGTGCCTAAACTCCAGACTCACACACAAGTACCTTTGTGGATCCCACCTATGGAGATTTTCATCACTTGGAAATCACATAACACCTGTCTCAAAAAACGTTTCACAGAGTAATCAATGCATTGGAAATATTGTTTGCATGACACAATGCTGATGTTTACAATGGTCAAAACGGCATTTAAAAAAAAATCTAAATACTAAAATTAAAAAATGTGGGACTGGGTGTGAAACTGATGTTTCCTCCCTCCTCCTCCTCCTCCTCCTCCCCCTTCCCTCCCGCCCCCGCTCTGGAAAGGTTCTGCACTGTGAAAGGTCTTATTACAAGAACTGCACATTGATGTGCCTCTGCCTGCCCTTTTGTGGAAGCTATGCAAGTGTAAATTAAAGATCCCATATCTACTACTCTCTTCAGAAGTGTTAAGTATGGTGTTTTAGCTAACCTACCCACATTTATTAAAACAGATTCTAATTGCCAGATTGGTGAGTGAGCCATTGCAGAGTTCACCATGGTTACCATATTCTACTATGTAGGCTCTATGCTCTACCATCACTTAACTCATTGATTCACCACACACTCTTTGGAATACTTCCTATTGGAAAGATGTCCATCTAATATTTTACTAAGAAATAGAATATTTGTAACAGACACTATTTGGGCTACCCTGCTCTGCTCATTCTGGCACCTAAAAATGAAGAATCCTAGTTTGATCAGATTCTGAACAAAAAAAGCAATGTAATCAGAGTACTCAGCTGGTCTAAAGTTTAAAAATTGTCAAAATCTTCAGGATAATTAGGACATTCTTAAAATATTTATTAATGTTTCTGTACTTCATCAATCCCTTGTTGTCTACAATCAAAAATGTCAGAAGCAGTTTGTGCGAGTTACTGAAAGGAATTGATGGCTCCATAGACTTCCTCCAAGAGTCAATATCTCACAGAGCTATCTATCAGAAAAAATATAACTAAAGTGTGAATCTCTGTTTCAGCCCAAGCCTACTAAGATATGTTGGGATGAACACAAAATTTAGTGTAAACAATAAGAGCAATTTTCAAAAATGATAAAATAAAAGCCAATCTTATTTAAGAGAGAAAGTATTTCTATTTAAACATTTTTAGTCCAGCAACTCAAAGAAATACTTGCACTAATTGTGTTTCTCTCCCCCTGGCATAAATATTAATGGGCATGGTCAGTGAGCATTTTTAGAAATGGAACCATTATAAAGCCAAATGGGACTATTTCACCATTACCACTAGGTTACAGAGTGAGGTAGCCTCAAGCCACATCTTAATTTTTCCCCTCAATATACTAGATCAAATTTTGCCATCCCTTACCTCCATGCAACCTCATTTACCTTAACAGGGTCACATGGGCATATGCCATATATAATTTTGGCCTACTGCCTTCAATAAAGAAAGAGACATTCCCAGGATACGTTATCCAAGTTTTAGTCTCTCTCATATTCATCACAATCCTGCTACAAACAAGTGCAATTTTGGCTATATCTACACTTGCTGCTGGTGGTGTGACATACTTCTGCTAGGTCTCAGAGTCAGCATGCTAAAACTAGTAGTATAGCCATGATAGCATGGACAGTGGTGAACAATGGCTCAGGCTAGATGCCTTGAGTACAAACCTGCCTGGACCTGATGGGTCTCTACTCAGGGCAGCTAGTGTGTGCTGCCACTTGTGCACTACTATTTTTAGCACACTAGTCTGCTGAGACCTAGTGCAAGTTTATGTACTCTAGCTGGCAGTCACGTCCCCAACTTCAAGTGTATACATACACTCTGTAGTGGTGACACTCCTGAAAGCCTTCCTTCATTATTTTTGTGTCCATAGCACGGATGATGACTACAGTGCAGTGGCCCGAGGTTCATTTCACTGGGGTGTTGCTAAATGGGACATTAATTGGATAGCAGGTAAATTTCAATAGAGAGCATTGGGGGTCTGTAAACAGATTAGTGTAAGGATATGTGAACAATCAGCTCATCTATGTTACACGGTGCTTCAGAGACATCCGGTCACTTCCACTGACCTTTGTGCTGTAGGCTGAGTATTGAAAACTACAGTAAACAGAATGGAAGCCTCTCCAGGGTTCACCAAGTAGTTTTATTTTCCCCATCTGCTCATACCCAGTACATTCATCAAAACAGACAAAACTAGAGATCTGTCCATTAGGTCAGGGACCTTAGCAAATTCAAGTGCAACACAGATATGCATTTCTTGAGTATATTATCATAAAATACACACAGTTCATTGATCTAAATGATACACTGATGTCTAATCTGGCAATAGCATATCAGAGTAAATACTATGCAGAACATCCCTATATTATGCCTTACTTCTTGGAGAAGTGCCTTTACTGTGTAGAGTGACTAATATTACAGCATCATCCTTGAGTAAGTGACTACCATAAAATTGTTGATCTCTACTTCTATTCTGAATCCATATGATGATCATGTTTCATGACAGTCTATTATATGTGATCAAAGAAGTTGGTCCACATAGGGGTTTATGCCCAGTCTTTTCAGCCTCAGGGATCAAATGAGCCAGGAAAGCTTATTTTAGATTGTTTCCTTAATAAACATGTCTCTCTAAACAACAGCACTTGCAAACCCAGCAAGATGGTTAGCTTCATCAATGCAATTTTGTCCATATGCTCTGCTGTGGGTAAACTCAATACCTTAATTAAGGACAAGAACCTTTTGTGCATCCATGCCTCTTTGTGGGCCAAACTCTGGCCCTATCCATATCAAGATACTGCACAGTCTGCAACAACTTGTAGGCCTGGGGAAAAGCAACTTGACATA
Source organism: Natator depressus (assembly GCF_965152275.1). Taxonomy (NCBI): domain Eukaryota; kingdom Metazoa; phylum Chordata; order Testudines; family Cheloniidae; genus Natator; species Natator depressus. The sequence goes on along the minus strand of NC_134240.1, from coordinate 97,740,216 downwards.
AGTAACTTGCCTCATTTCTTAGTGTGCATGATTGGGGAGGTAAATGGATCAGTGGACTAGAGACAGGATGTCTGTATTAGTTGAGATAAGTGGGAATATCCAAGTACCATTTATAATGAAGAAGACAAGCCTGGAATGTAAGATGAGGTAAAGAGTAGGCCATGAATGCATGTGTGTGGACAGAGCATGCTGTACAGGATTGGTTCCTGCAGAGTAACCAAGCCAGTCCAGAAGCATGGGATGTAATGTATAGTTAAGAATGCATGTGCTAATAATTTTAGTAAAAATGTATATAAGGAAAAGTTTGGCTGTGTAACATTGGGTGTGTGGTACACCCTATACCCACCCCATGCTTGAGTCTGATTAACTCAGCATAGCTTTGATGTATGCCAAATAAAGGAACCCAAGTGACAAGACAGGAGTAAAAATGAGTCCTTGGGGAACTGAGCAGATGAGGTCTCAGGGTAACCTCAACATTATGGTTTTCCATTAATCAAGAGCAGGTAATCTATAGTTTACTATACATGTAGTTTTGCTGTCAAGGATCACAACCAAGCAATTTAGCAATGGCATTGGAAGGTTTCAAATTTTAGAAGGTTTCCCGTGGACTGGAGGAGTGGCTTAGATTAAAAGGAGGTCCCCTTATGGACTTCCCCGGGAAGTGAGAGGGGGACACTGGGACGCACTGGAAAAGGAACTCCACCAAATAGTATTAAACGAGAAATGCAAGAAAAAACAAAACAAAACAAAACTTTTTAAAGTATAGTATGGAATTCTCTCCTAAAGAGAAATTCAGTAATGTATTCATGGCAGAGCACAGCAAAGGTCTGTTGAATGCCACTGAAACTTTAAAGAATAGGCCCCATGGGTGACCATGGAGAGAACAGTAATTATAGCTAAAGAACAAGTGTAAAATAACCCTCACAAAGATAAGCTCAGAGCCATGAAGAAAAATCAGCTGAGAAATGTGTCACTTTAAATTAATAAATAAGTTTTTTAAGGAAAGAGAGTAAGGAGTTAAAATGAAGCATTTATGCAGGCATGGGAAACTTTACAGAGTGCTGAAGGGATTAAGCAAGCTGGTGTAGGAAAGGTATTCGATGTAACCTTAAATGAGAAGGAAAAAGAGAATGCTTGGTTTGATAAAACCCAGTTATGGCAGTATAACTTGATGCAGTCCTGCCCAATGGAACCCTGGTAATCAAATAAATTATGCAAAGAGACGTCAGGTAGTGACAACTACCACCACTATGATTTTATCCCCAGAAACCTACAGAGCGATTCTGAAGGAAAGTGGGCCCTTTTCCCTTCTTATTCAATGGTGTAGTAATACCTTTACTATACCAGCATGCTTAATCCCTTAAGATTTTTCACATCTATATGAATGCTCCCTGGAATACCTTACTCTCTTTCTTTAAATAACTTACTTGTTCTTTAGCATTTAACCATTGGAATATCTCCGTGTTTTTATGAAGCTGAACATCATTTTGAATAAGGACTGGAGGAAAGGCTGTGTCTATGGCAGGAATGGCCAAAACAAGGATAGTAGGAAGAGACTCAATCCTTTTGCAATAGTAAAACAGCAGCTGAAAGAGCTGCAGAATAGTGTGACAAAGTCACAACTTACAGACAGGAACTTTGACTGACAGTTTGGAAATGGAGCTGCCAGACGTGGACCATAGACTGGATCAATCAGACACCAAGATCACTTCCTCAGCAATTAAGTGAGACACTTCATTTAAGAAGTTTATGGTTTATTTGAGAGACTTCAGATGTCCCTAATTCTCTTCTTTTTTCCCCTGCCCATCATTCCTAAGAAAGCTGCCTAGAGTTTATTGAAGAGTTATAGGAATCACTGGCTGCAATACTATCTCCATCCCCAACACAGAGGGAAATACGGGCAAAATCCATGCAGGACTACTCAGGAGGGCAGCTCTGCTTGCTTGTAGGTGGGAGAAATAGCAGAGGATTCCATTCTTAATTTTTATTGTGAAAGCAGCGAGATACTTCTGTCCCAAGATGTTGGACCCATGCTGTTACATCCTAAAGCTGCTTGAGCCATGCTGTACTAAAGCCTATAGAAATCTACCTGTTAAGGTCACCGCTGTGACATTACTTTTCATCTTGACACCTTTATTATAGGCCACCAATTTGGACAAGGAATTTGGATCTCTTTGTCATTCTTATATTTTTCATTCTCAGCTGTTAGTCTAGTATGTCTCTGCTTTGTAAGCATCAGAGTATCCTGCAATTGACGAGCAAATTAACATCAATGTTAAAGCACCAGAGAAGACAGAGATAACGATGTTATACCATATTTTTAAAAAGTCAGTGCTTCATCGAGAGAATAGAGTTCAGGTAAGGGAATTCTTGGACAATTTCAACATAAATCAAAAAAGGGGAATTAGGAAACTTATTTGCTGAGTTTTCCTTTTTTTTAATGAATCAGAAATTGGGAAGGTTTCAAACGACTGAAAAAAACCCAAAGATTTAACTTCTTTTGCTAGTAAAATAATAGAACAAAAATTAAGAGAAAATGCCATTAAGGGCTTGATCCTACTCCTATTGAACTCAATGGAAAAAAATCCATTGGCTAGAACAGTGCAGGAGAAAGCTCTACATTTCTTTAGGTGATGGAGACATGCTTCAGAGGGAATGAACAGAACAGGGCTTCTGGCAGTCAGAGGTTTAGGGACCCTGAGAGCACGGGGTTGCATCCCTGACTATTTTGGCTACTAGCCATTGATGGACATATCCTCCATGAACTTATCTATTTTTTTAACCCAGCTATACTTTTGGCCTTCACCACATCCCCTGGCAATGAGTTTCATAGGTTGGCTGTGCCTTGTGTGAAGTAGTACTTCCTTATGTTTGTTTTAAACCTGCTGCCTATTAATTTCATTTGGTGGCCCCTGGTTTGTGTGTTATGTGAAAGGGTAAATAACACTTCCCTATTCACTTTCTTCACACCAGTCATGATTTTGTAGACTTCTGTCATATCTCCCCTTAGCTGTCTCTTTTCTAAGCTGAATAGTCCCACACTTTCCTAATGGTTCCTAACATTCTGTTCACTTTTTTGACTGTTGCTGCACAGTGAGCAGATGTTTTCAGAGCACTATCCATGATGACTCCAAGAGCTCTTTCTTGAGTGGTAACAGCTAATTTAGACCCCATCATTTTGTATGTGTAGTTGGAATTGTGTTTTTCACTATGCATTACTTTGCACTTATCAACACTGAATTTCATCTGCCATTTTGTTGCCCAATTATCCAGTTTTGTGAGCTCCCTTTGTAGCTCTTTGCAATCAGCTTTAAACTTCAGTATCTTAAGGAATTTTGTATCATCTGCAAAGTTTGCCCCCTCACTGTTACAGATCATTTATGAATATGGTGAACAGCACAGGTTCCAGTACAGATCCATAGGGGCCTCTCTATTTACTGCTCTCTGTTGTGAAAACTGACCATTTATTCCTGTCCATTGTTTCTGATCTTTTAAGCAGTTACTGATCCATGAGAGGACCTTCTCTCTTAAGCTCAAGGAGAGCTCACTGGAGTTAGAAAGCTTGTCTTTTTTGGCAACAGAAGTTGGTCCAATAAAAGATATTACCTTACCCACCTTGTCTCTGTCTTTATTTTTAGTATCAGAACATTTCTTTCCATTAGATATGTTTATTTTGTTTGTTTGTTTTTGGGGGGAGGGAGGGTTGTTTATTTATTTTAATTTTCAACCTCCCCACCTGAAGTTCTTTATTTCCCTAGACATTATCATAAAACCAAAAAAGAGTTGCAGTTAAAATTTATCACATACCGAAGCCAAGTGCATAAAGTAATTCCATGGGAATTCCTACAATTTATTTAATAACTTACTTTATCTATATGCAAACTCATTACACACTTTAGTTTTCTAATGAGTATAATGCTTCTTCCTTGTGCTCTTACTTAAACTATAAATATTAAATTAAAATGGAACAACTGTGAAAACAGAGGTGGCAGTTTCATAAATACCAGATGAATTTATAATGATAAGTGCTTCTAAAATTAAGGCTAAATGAATCCATAATAATAGTCTACTTAAAATAAAGTGCTATCTTAACAGCTTGCAAAATAGAAGCACAAATTATTTAAACAGTTTGAAGTGTCTAAAATGCCTTACTGGCTGCTGTACAGTGCTTGGTTGGAAAGACTGTATAAACAAGCAATCACTTTCCTTTGAGATTCCTTTGATCGATATCAGAAGTCAGGTACTCTGTGACTAGAACATCATTCTTCCCTTAGAGTTTTATTTGGCACCACCTAAGGAGCTGGTCTCTGCATTTCTACTAGAGATCTTGCTTTCTTGGCTATTCCAGTGATAGGTGGCCCCTCACTCTGAAGAAAAACAGAATAGCCTGCTTCAGATACAGGGAGAGTTATAGTGTGCTAAAAGTTAGAGACAAATCTTAGGGGTGGAGTCATTCTGATCTCACTCACACCAAAGTAAGCAAGTTGTATCTCAAACCCACTTCCACAATTCTATTCGACTTCAGTGGTGTTACTCCCGATTTACACTGTTATGAGACCAGAACTAGTCTATTAAACTTGTGCATATTCTGGACACATTGTTTTGGATAGTATTTCCATTCTAAAACTTCCCTTCCCCAACTAGGGAGTATATATAAGGTGTAAATATCCAGTCTTACTGTGAAATTTGGGATATTATTTCCATTTCAAATTTGGGATGTCATTATGTCATCATAGACTGTCTATTCAGGGCTAAAAGTCATATTTAAAACAATAGATGTCTCACTTAAGTTTAATAAGTCACATGCAAGCATACTTTTTTGTGACTTTAACATTTATGTCAATCTCAGTATTGTGATTACTCCCACTCTGTGCTTTCACTTCATACAAAGCAAAAACACAAAAGCAGCCATTAGGAGGTATCATGTATAAGATCCACTTCATCGCCTCAAAATGACTACAAAGGAAATGTTATAGTGTATTAAGTCAACGGTAACTTTAATGCTGTTTTCAGACTATGATACATCTAACAACTGCATCAAAGTATGCAGCCCTATGGCACGCTTCACTACAAATTAAAACATCTTCAGAGCAGCAGAAGGGAGGTGGACTCTTGTTGTATCAACCAGGCAAGGTACTAACAAGCTAGAACAGGACTTTATTTTCACAGTGGAAACCTTTTTACCAAGCTGCTGCTGCACCCTCTGTAGCTTTCTCCCAGCCTCTCAACTCCTCTCCTCTCCTCTCCTTCCTGTTTCCTGTCCTTTCAGTCTCCCAACAGCCAGTTCTCCCAATTCTAATAACTACAGGCAACATCTAAACACCACATTCCCTCCTCTCTTAAGAAACTCTCCCAATTAAAATAAACATTGTTCAAACCACAGGAACAAATATGAAACAAGACACTATACTGTTGGCAGAAATATTACACTGAAAACACTGTAGATACTACATAACAGTCTCTAGTCCAGATAGGTGGTCGTCTGGGTCTGACAGGCCGTCTCTCAAGCCCTGGTTCCAGTGCAATGTCTTGTTGTGTTGGTACTATGGTGAAGTCATCCAATGCAGACTGGGTGTTGTCATAATCTCCTCTTGGTGCATAGGCAGGTGCAAGATAAGAAGCATTCCATACCCATCCATCAGAAAGTCAACAGGTGTAAAGTCCCTTCTTCTCTATGATTTTAAGAGGAGCTGTGAATTTATGGTCCCCTTTGCGTAAAATTCCAGGTTTTCATATTCTTACGAAGGAACCACACTCAAACTTTGGTTCCTTAGCACCGTGCTGCTTGTCTGTGAAAGCCTTAGACTTTGCTTGGTTCTGTTCAACTGTTTTTCTCACATCATCCTTGTTTGGGGCATCAGGTCATGTCTTTAACAATCCAGCAATGTTCAGTTTAGTATTCATCCGTTTTCCATGCAGTAACTCTGCAGGAGATCTTTGCATTGTGGCATGTCGTGTAGCCCAGTATGCTTGCAAGAAACCAGCCATGAAGGGTATCCACAATCTCCAGTTTAACCGTTTGCAAACTCTCTTTCAAACTTCTGTTAAACCATTCGATTTCCCCATTGGCTTAAGGGTAATATAGGGATGACCTTCTGTGTAAAATGTTCCTCTGTGCTAGAAAAGTTTCAAACTCCAGGAAAGTATATTGACTACCATTATCTGAAACCAATTCTTTGGGTTACCTTCCCTGCTAAAAACTGAAGAGAGGAACTTAATTACTGTAGCAGAAGAGATCTGCGATGTAAACGCTACCTCTAGGCCATTTACTGAAATAGTCTATTAAAGTGATGGCATATTGGCAGTCAATTGGAGCAGTATCAAAGGGTCCCACAATGTCAATCGCCACTTTTTCCCATGCAGATTCAGAAAGAGGAACAGGCTGTAATGGAGGGGTAAATGTCACTGCTGTCTTATCATGCATTTGGCAAGTGACACAGGATTTTATGAGGGCTTCAGTTTGAGAGTCCATCCCTGGCCACCAATACAGATCCCGTAGTCGTTGTCTGGTTTGGACAATTCCTTGATGAGTATCGTGTACCAGGTGTATGAATTTTGACTGTAATTCTTCTGGCACAAGGAGCCGGTGTGTACCTCGTAGCACACAGCCATCGAGCAAAGAAAGTTCATCCCGAACTCTAAAATAAGTCAGCAAAACTGGGTCAAGGTTTTTAGGGTGACTGGGCCATCTCTTTGTCAGAAATTCCTGTAGTTTTTGTTGAATTGGACACGCTGAACAAGCAGCTTGAAATTGTTCTCTTGTAACTGCAGTGAGAATGCTTGTAATAAACGCACCACTACATCCTCATCCTCCGGTGGACCATCTGGTGAAGGCAAAGGCAGGTGAGAAAGACAATCAGTGACTACATTTTGGTTTCCAGGCTTATATTCCAGTTCATAATTGAAAGAAAGTAGTCTTGCAGACCATCGAGCAATACGGTATCCTGCTCTTCCCAGTCCTTTCGTGGTGAGCAACGTCGTCAAAGGGCTGTGGTCTGTGCGCAACTTGAACTTGTGGTCCCACAGGTAAGTTCTCCATTTTTCAGTAGCCCAGACACAAGCAAGTGCTTCTTTTTCGACTGTAGAATATTTTCTCTCAGCATTACAACAGTCCTCTCTGTGTTGTCCTCATGCAGTTATGTGAGAACAGCCCCAAGTCCATAATCAGAAGCATCAGTAGTTACAATTGTGGGCAATGCAGGACTGAATAGTGCAAGTACTGGACTATGTACAGTCAAGTCTTTCACCGTTTTGAAACTAGCTTGTGCGTCCATTGTCCACACTAAGGTTGAACTTCTCTGTAGTAATTCCCGTAATGGTTCAATGACAGAAGCATAATTGGGAATGAATTTTGCATATCAGGAGGTAAGACCCAAGAAGGAACGTAAGGTTTGCAAATCTGTTGGAGGAGGAGCATTTGAAATTGCCAGGATATGATCTGGATCAGGTTTTAGTCCAGCCTGTGAAATTGTATGCCCCAGAAAGGAGAGTTCAGTTTGTCTAAATTTGTATTTGGACCTATTGAGCTGGAGGCCTGCTGTGCTGATGCAGTTTAGTACAGACTGCAGGTTATTGTCATGCTCCTCAGAAGTATTTCCAAAACACGATAATATCATCCAGATAGCACTGAACTCCATGTTGATTCTTCAGAATCAATGACATCATTTTTGAAAGGCACTTGGGGCAGATGCGAGACCGTATGGAACACGTTTAAAACTGAATAGTCCCTCATGTGTAATAAATGCTGTGAGGTCTCTGCTATCTGCATGCAACATAACCTGGTGGTATGCACTCTGCAAATCAAGAGTAGAAAACATTTTTGCTCCACGGAGTTCTGCAACTACTTCTTCTGTGTGAGGAAGTGGATGGCTGTCAATCACAACAGCTCTATTTGGCTCCCTTAAAGTCCACAGAAAGGTGAATGCCTCCACCCTTGTTCTGCGTCACTACTATAGGTGAAACCCATTCTGAGGAGTCGATCTCTTCAATAATGTCCTTTTGAACAAGTTTTCTAAGTTTTCTAAATTTGAAACAGCTTTCCTGACTGAAAATGGTGAATGCTGTAACTTCTGTCGTACAGGCATCACATTATTCCGCATTTTAACTTTATGCAGAAACCCATAAGCATAGCCGAGTTTCTCCTCAACTTGGTGTTGGGTCCCAGCTGAAACTGGTGTATGTACCGCAAGAGTGCTTTGCTGAGGAAGATCAATTTGTCCATTAACTACCCTGAGATTTAAATCAGACAATAAATCTCTGCCAAGGATAGGAGTGCCTTTGTGGACAATGTAGAACTCTGCAGTTACACAGCAATCACCAAAAATAACTATTATTTGCAGGCAGCCATGTACTGGAATATGTTTTTTTCAAATAGCACACCAAGTGAAGTTTGGGTTCAGCAAGAGGTAAATCTTTAAAGTAATGCAGATAGATGGAATCAGGTAGTATAGATACTGCTGAGCAAGTGTCCAACATTAGCTGAATAGAGTGTGGTTTGCCTGAGGGTATGGCAGAAACATTTACAGTGCACTTTATCTGTTCTGGAATATGTGCAGTAGTGATTTTGTCCACGCTCAGCACAGTAACATCTGGTATTGTAACTGTATGCATGTAACTGATTGAACTGGCTACTGCGACAGACTTTAGCAAAATGTCCAATCTTTTTGCAATGATTGCACTGAGCTCCTTTTGCCGGACATCCTGTGTAGCTAGCAAGGTGTTGTGGGGATCCACAGCAAAAAACATGCTTTTACTGTATTTTGAATTTGCTGATTTTGTGGTTTTTCATTAGTTTTCCTCTTGCAATTGTGTGTCTGTGGTGGTAGTGAACTTTTCTGCAAAGGAGTCACAGCCTGGACTATGCCTCCTGTATCCATGCTCATTATTTTGGCTTCAGCTGTAGCTGACTCAATCTGAGTAGCAATGGTTATTGCTTTTTCTAGTGTAAGTTGTGGTTCTAGAAGTAAGCATTCTCTTACATGAAGCATGGTTGTTTTCTCAATGAGCTGGTCTCTAATCATCTCATCTGCCATATTCCCAAAGTCACAAATTACAATCAGACTCCTCAGGGAAGCAATATACTGCATTATAGTTTCCCCTGGTTTCTGCTCATGCTGGCGAAATCTGTAGCGATTAGCTACTACATTCACTTTTGGCACAAAAAAATTTTTTAATGCAGTGAGTGAGGTCTCATATTTATCATCTGCAAGGGGAAAAGTGTAAAATATACACTGCCCTTCTGCTCCAAGGCAGTGGATTAGCAGAGCACACTTTCTTACTTCAGAAATCTCTGTAGCACTGATTGCAAGCAAATAAGTCTCAAACATATGGATCCAGATAGTAAAAGCAATTGGAGGCTCACCTGGGCTTTGCAGAAAGGGTGCAGGTGGGTTCAGAGGCAGAAGATCCATCCTCGTCGCCAAAATGTTGTATCAACCAGATAAGGTAGTAACAAGCTTCAACAAGACTTTATTTTCAAAGTGGAAACCTCTTTACCAAGCTGCTGCTGCACTCTCTGTAGCTTTCTCCCAGCCTCTCAACTCCTCCCCCCTCCTTCCTGTTTCCTGTCCTTTCAGACTCCCAACAGCTAGTGCTCCCAATTCTAATAACTACAAGCAACATCTAAACACCCTTTAGCACAATTTAAAAAGAAAAACTAAATGGAAAAAAAGCATTGAAAGTAATTAAAGTTTTGATTTTAACTGGAAAAGAAAAGCCCTACCATTTATTCCTGAATGTTAGTGTCCTTCAATATAAAGAACTGACTGCAGGTAGGTATTGTCTGGCTATCCCAAAAGAAGGAGAGGAGACACTTCATATGAATTTAATCAGGCCACAACTTTATTATTAGATGTCTACAGTATGCAGTGGAGATAACCCCATGTTTATTCAAATAACTACTTTGGGCTACCACCAGCCCCTCCTTCATTTTCAATCCAGATTCCTCAGACAACCCATGGCTTGGACCTCACCATCCACCCCTTCCTCCCCCACACCCCATAGGAGGGTTAAGGTGGGCTATAAGAAAGGGGGGTTGGCTCCCTGCCATACCAATCATAGGAGCCCTGAACCAGCCCACCCCCATTCCCTTCCTTTAACCAGCACTTCCTTTTTAAGTCCTTTAGCAGGCCATTTATCTGGTCACTGGATGCCTTCCCTATGGGATACCTGCACTGGACACCCACCTCACACTTACAAAACAAGTTGCGACATATAGCCTAACCATTTTTTCTCCTCACCATAATAAGTCCTCTCTGACACCTGCTGTGGGGAAGGTGATAAAACCCCACTCCACTGAAGCCAATATGGTGGTGAGGGAAAAATTACCTTCCAGCCCCCATAAAAAGGAGCACAGCAGGTCCTAACCCAACCTGATACTTGAACCTCTAGGGGAGGAAGGCTGGGTGCTGCCTTGCCTTCTGTGTGGAGAAAGGGCTTCCAACACTAGGGCCTGCACCTTTTAAAGCCTTCTGCCCTTACATTTCCCGGGGGTGAATCAGTGCTGCAAAGCTGACCCCCCCACCCCCCCACTTTTTTCAGCAGTTTCTGACCTCCTTCCCCCACTTCCCACCAAAAAGCACAGCTACCTTCCTTCGGCAAGCCTGAACAACATTCCCACCTGTTTCAGGTACGGTGCAGTTATTGTGCAGATAACATCTATACAAACTTCCATATCCCAGTTTAGAATATATTGTAACTAGACCTGCAACACCCCAGCTGTGATCAGTGTGTAATGTTTCGGGTTTCGTATAAGACACAGACAGCTAACACAAGCCCTGTCTTGACAGACAGAAAGGGTGTGTGTTTCAATCATGTTATCTTAATTGAGTTAGATTAATTTATTAATCTAATTTATTAAAATGCAAACTACCATGTCTGAAACTGTATTAGCTGGCCATGTGGTAGCTCAGGCCTCACTGAGAACAAATTCTGCCTTATAAATGAATGAAACTGGTTCCATTTTCTGTGGTGTGCTATAGCCAACTCTCTTAAAGGCACAGTGCACTACAATCAGGAAGCCCAGAAAAGGCCTCAACGATGCAAACACTTACATAGGTGCTTATCTTTAAGCATATGCACAATGCTTGTAGGATCAGGGCCTTAATCATTATATTCAGAAGCAAACCATACATTTTAAAAATTAGGCTGTCTCCTTCCAGTTGAGCTTTCAAAATATTGCACTTAAAAAAAAACCCCAATAAACACACACATCCATTGCCAGCACATAAATTTAATTGGCTGACCAAATGCCATTAACATTTGATATTTACGTAATTAAAACATCATTCTATTGCATTTTAAACCTTATTTTTGATCTTTATATTGCATGGCAAAGCAGCTCTATGTTTGAAAACTATGAAGAATGACGTAATAGTGCTCAAAAAGCTTCTGCCTCATGGAAACTGAGATGGTACACTCTGGATATTTACATGTCAACATGATAATGGTTTTCACTCTTCCTTATTATTTAGTGCCCCTATTTACAACATCATAATAATAAAAAGAGAACAAAATAACAGATTACACTTCATCAACCAACTATACCCCTTAGAGTATTGTTGCCTTAGTGGTTATCCAATATTCAGAGCATTGCAGATTTGTTTCTCTTAGGAGGATTTGAGGATACCAGTCAGGTACATGGTGCAATCCTATTTATTTACAAGGAACTCACACAAAGTCCTGGTTCACTGCACAACATAGGAACAAGCAGCAGCATGCAGTTTCCCTGTTCAGAAGTCCCCAAGCCTCCCCAGGTACTGTGGCCAAGCAGCTCTGTGCCTGCATCCTCTCACAGCTACACACACAGCTGCATCTCTTGCTGTCCGCTGCATTTCTTCATATCCCTCACACACAGTTTGCCAAGCAATCCCCAAACCCCTGCCTTTGCAACCAGTAGCAGAGAAACCCCACAGAATATATGGTTTAGCCCTGCTCAGGCTTCCCCATGTGGCTGATTGCTTTGAGTGGTAGCTTCAGTTGTCTCCAGCTCTCTCACCCATAAAGGGCAGGATATTAATTGCTCCTTCCATATAGCATAAAATAAGATTGGTTACAACACATCAACTTTAGTGATGTCCCTGATTGTCTAGAGATCAAAGATGCACTTGATGGCAGCCATTAATACCTCCAGCATAACAGTATTGATAAGACATTTACCATCCTTGCTTAGCGCCTAATCAAATGTCATTTGGTGACATTTATACTTAAAATAAAACCTTAGTAGGACTTAAGTTGTATATAGGCTTTGTGCTGGCTGTCTGCACAGAGATGAACATCCTTAAAGGCTGAGTTTTGTCAATATCAATTACTGACTTCCTAGAAGCACATCAACTGCTCTAGGCTACAAACTGGGAATTGGCCCATATTTTTCCTGGCTTGTGAGAGCCAGTAGGGAAATATTGGGCCTGTTGTTAACTGAGATCATCAATTGACTCTCTACAGAGACTAGTTCATCTCCTTAAGGAAGCAATTTTGAAAAGATACCTACTAGAACTATTTTCTGCATTGTATACACTGAAACCTGTGCAAAATGCCACCCTTATTAGACAATGTTCTTTAGAATCTCTCCTAAAGTATCGCCAAGCATACTGAATGCAATCTTTATGAGAGGACTACCTTTATTACATAACCAATTTGGTTTTGTCCCCAGAATGATCACTTAAAATCAGTTTTCACTGTATATGAATTATGTTATAGTACTTCAGTTGTGAAAGGAATCACACCAGATACAGCATAGAGTAAACTGTTATAGTCAAATACTACTTGAGATTCTATAAGGAGGACTCAGGAGACTTCAACTGTTCATGATGATTAACTCCTTGCAGTGGATATACTAAAGCTATTTGTTGAAGAATGTCATGTGTCTTGAGAAATTAAGAACATTTTTAGTATGAAAATATGACCCTGCCTCTAGTGCTGCACTGAGATTGATAGTAGGATCCCTGCTACGGAACAACTTTAGTTTCAGGGACCGGCTTAGCTACAGTTCCTACATATTTTTTGGAAAAGAAAATGCAAACATGTACAAAGTTTAATTCAGTACTAAATCCCAAAAATATATATCTTGAAAAATCTGAAGAACCCATAGCAGAATACAATGAAAACCAGTATCAAAAATGCCTATGAATTTTCCTGGAATAGACCATGATTATTGTGACCGGAGGGGATTAAAATTTTTAGGAGCCAGAGGTCACTCCTCATCCAAAAAGCTCCCATAACTAAGGATGGGTTATTTTCCATCTTTTCTCTATTTCAGCCTATGCAGGAGTCACAGAGGCAGAGACTAGAGTGACCACAGAAAGAGCCAGAAGGAAGACACACCAAAGAACAGAGTTAGGAAAATAAGCCTATTTAATCAAAATAAAAATGCACAGTCAACAAAAGGCCAACATCCTGAGCTAGCAGTCTGGGGACAGTTCCAAAGGAGCATGTTAAACCATTGCTTCCCCTCTACTCGTTTCCCAGGGATATCTGGAGAATCTCTCACATTGCCAAATTTTTAAACAACTTGCAATCTTTAGAAGGAGAAAAACTCTTTACTTCATGAAAACCTAGATAGCCTCTCATTCCTCAAATGAAGAACAGTCTGTAAAACAGGCCCTTCCTTCCACATGAAATGATGCTGTCCCTTTAAGAAGGAAGAGGAACAGCAGCAAGGACAGATATATACCCTGTCCTTATGCAGAGTGCCTGCTACCTCTTGCCTAGTAGGCAAGGAAGGAGGAAACAGCTGCAGTGCAAGTGCCTTTGCCAAAGCCCAGTGAGATCCAAGGTATAGAAGGGCTCCCAGACACCCAAGCTCATCAGCCTAGCCGTTGCTAATTCTTCCTTTACAAACAGCCCTGCTGCCCAGGGCCTCCAGTCCCCACTTCCCCGAGACAGCTCTTGTCCCTACACCCCTGAGTCCCTCCTCAGATTTTCAGTCATTGTCCATGACTAGCAACATCCCAAAACACACACCTTTCTTGGGTCCAGACTGGTGGCCTTAATTCTCCCTTCTCTCCACAGGTTTTGGCACTGTGGGGTGGGAGGGAATAGGGCTGTTCAGCTGCATCTACCCCAAGTTTGTCTTCAGGGGCCCAGTCCAAGAGGAGACAGCACCATCTTCAGGGGAAGGGGGCTTTGCTTGCCTACACTGAGCCAGCTGAGCACTGGGCCTGGCCTTTTATAGGCAGGGATTGGGGAGGGGCCAAACCTAGAAGGTTGGGAATTCCCTCTTGGGGAAGCCGAATTAGGGCAGGGGAAAAACCATGGATATATCTATTCAAAGCAGAGCCCAGCCCTCTATCCCCCTTGCATTTGAGGATCTCTCTTACCCATATCGCCCCTGGGGAGATGGGCCCCTCCTCAGTGTGTGTCTATACCCATATGGAAGCCAGACCCTCCCCCTCTCACCAACAATTATGCCAACTACCAGGGGAGGGAGGTGATCCAGACTCACACCTGGACAGGCTCCAGCTTCCCCACAGACACTCCCACACAGCTAATCTTCAAACTTCAACACTTACCCAAACACCCATGGACTCCCAGCTTCATCCACAGACTCCTCCCAATTTCCTACCAGACACGATACCACCCCCCAGAGAGGTAACAGTTACCCAGCATCCATCCAAATGAGCGTCCCAGACACCATCCAGTATCCTCTCACCCACCAATCCCAGCATCCATCCTTCTACCCACATTTAATGCAGCTCCATGTCCTACACCCACCACTATTTGGGTCAGAATGTGTTGACCATTAAGTGATGTTTGGGGTTAAATACAAATTATATACAAGTAAGCTAATTTGCCTATTGAATAGTTGCATAAATGTTACACAGGGAGCTGTGAGTTTGTACACAGTCCTTTTGGCACTGTCCTCTTTTATACCATATTGTTTATCTCTGATACTGAGCAGGAAAAGAGGAGGAAAGAAAAAAAAGAAACAATGGAAATAGAGAAGAGGAAATGGAAATAGATTGAAGAAAAATCATTAGTGATACAAGACGGTGTTGGCCAAATTCTCCTCCTGATTACACTCATTGATTTCCCTAGGAATAACTAATGCGAGAATTTAGCCCACATTCTTTAGCTGAAGTCTGGTTTCACCCACTAATATTTTAAAGTCTTTACTGCATTAATTTACAGTGAACACATATCTGTCACTGACTCCAAAACTATTTTAAATCTATTCATCATATCCACCTCACCACTTAAATATGCCACTTCATGCTTCACTGGTCACAACCATAAAAGGTGGTTTTAGAAACAAGATTACACCTACTTCTGCCATTCATGCTTTATCCTTCAGTCTGAAATGAGTACTAATGAGATTATTTTAGAAGTACATTTAAGGCAAGCCAGTAGAGACAATAAGATTACACATACAGCTTTAATATTTCCTGTCTAAGGGGCAGTAGCATTGTCAGTACTCTATACTTTGCTGGAGATATGATGAGAATGAAAATGCCAGTTTGCTGTATAGTGTGAGTGTGTATCTGTAGAAAGGAGAGAAAGTTAAATTTTCACAGTTAATCCCTACAGTGCATAACTGCTGGCCTATGAAGGAAATAAGGTGTTGGGGGCACAGAAGATTTTCATACTTGCCTAAGATCAAGGAAGGGACAAACTTAGTTCTCTACTTGTAATAGTCACTAAGGGTACGTCTACAGTACGAAATTATTTCAAAATTATTCTATTTGAATTTTTGGAAGCGATTTTATACATTCAGTCTTCTGTGTCCCTACTAAAGCACATTAATCTGGAGGAGTGCGTCCACAGTACCAAGGCTAGCATCGAATGTCAGAGCAATGCACTGTGGGTAGCTATCCCACAGTTCCCGCAGTCCTCGCCGCCCATTGTAATTCTGGGTTAAGCTCACAGTGCATGATGGGGCAAAAACATTCTCGCAGGTTTTTCTGGGTGTGTGTCGTCAGTCGCTCCTCCCTTTGTGAAAGCTATGGCAGACAATCGTTTTGCACCTTTTTGGCGTGCAGACACCATACTGCTTTCAGCAGACGGTGCACCGCTGCTCTCCTGCTACTATGAATCCACCTCGCATTTCCTCTCGTCTTCCTATGTAATCTCTAGTATCTATTCTTTCTCTTCCTCATCGAACGCTTCCACTGCCAACTCTGCTTGGTCATCGTGAACCGAGCAGCACAGCTTCCGCCGCCAACTCTGCCGTCCTGCTATTGCCACGCTTCCGAGCTTCTCCATGTTGTCTGTCCTGGGCTCCCGCCTCCATGAAAGCTACAGAAGACAACCATTTCCTGCCTTTTTTCGGCTATCGTGAACCGAACAGCACCTCTTCCGCTGCCACTCTGCTCTCCTACGTTTCGCGCCCTTTTTCCAGGATTACCCATGCAGGCGCCATAGCCATGGAGCCCGCTCAGATCTCTGCTGCAGTTCTGACCATTGTAAATACCTGGCGCATTATCCAGCAGTATGTGCAGTACCTGCAAAACCGGGTGAGGAAGCAACGACAACGCGATTACTATACTGATGAGGACATGGACAGACATTCCTAGAAGCACAGCATGTGGCGTTTGGGAGATCATGGTGGCGTTGGGCCAGGTTCATGCCGTGGAATACCGATTCTGGGCCTGGGAAACAAGCACAGACTGGTGGGACCACATAGTGTTGCAGGTATGGGATGATTCCCAGTGGCTGAGAAACTTTCGTGTGCGTAGGGCCACTTTCATGGAACTTTGTGACTTGCTGTCCCCTGCCCTGAAGTGCAAGGACACCAAAATGAGAGCAGCCCTCACAGTTGAGAAGCGAGTGGCCATGGAAGTTTGCAACGCCCAACAGCTACTGGTCAGTTGGGAATCAGTTTGGAGTGGGCAAATCTACTGTGGGGGCTGCTGTGCTGCAAGTAGCCAATGCAATCATTGACCAGCTGCTATCAAGGGTAGTGACTTTGGGAAACGTGCAGACCATTGTGGATGGCTTTAATGCACTGGGGTTGCCTAACTGCGGCAGGGCGATAGACGGAACGCATATCCCTATCCTGGCCCCAGAACACCGGGGCAGCCAGTACATAAACCACAATGGGTACTGTTCCATGGTGCTGCAAGCACTGGTGGATCACAAGGGACGTTTCACCGACATCAGCATGGGATGGCCAGGAAAGGTGCATGATGCTTGCATCTTCAGGAACTCTGGTCTGTTTGAACAGCTGCAGGAAGGGACTTACTTCCCACACCAGAAAATTACTGTTGGGGATGTTGAAATGCCTATAGTTATCCTCAGGGACCCAGCCTACCCCTTAATGCCATGGCTCATGAAGCCGTACACAGGCACTCTGGACAGTAGTAAGGAGCAGTTCAGCTATAGGCTGAGCAAGTGCAGAATGGTGGTAGAATGTGCTTTTGGACGTTTGAAAGCGCGCTGGCACAGTTTACTGACTCGGTTAGATCTCAGCACAACCAATATTCCAATTGTAATTGCTGCTTGTTGCATGCTCCACAATATCTGTGAGAGTAATGGGGAGACGTTTATGGCGGGGTGGGAGGTTGAGGCAACTCGCCTGGTGGCCAGTTTCGCACAGCCAGACAACAGGGCGATTAGAAGAGTGCAGCAGGGCGCGCTGCATATCAGAGACGCTTTGAAAGCCAGTTTCAAGATTGGCCAGGGTACAGTGTGACAGTTGTGTTTGTTTCTTTTAAAGTTACCTGCCCTCTCTCTCTCTATATATATATATATAAAAGGAAATAAAGTCACAATTGTTTGAAAACTGTTCTTTATTATTTGTTGCACAAAACATTGGGAGAACTCAGACGCTAGATGGGGAGGGGGGCGGTATTGGGTTAGGGGGGTGGAGGAGGAGGGAAGGACAAGTCCAGAAACCAAAATCAAAATTTCAGATATGCCAGCTTTCTGCTGCTTGTGCAATCCTCTGGGGTTGACTCTGTGGGTCCCCGTAGCCTCCCGCCCCCTCCCCCATGTTCTTGGGCATCTGGGTGAGGAGGCTATGGAACTTGGGGAGGAAGGAGGGCGGTTATACAGGGGCTGCAGCGGCAGTCTGTGGTCTTGCTGCCTTTCCCGCATTAGATCCACCTTACAGCAGAGCATGTCAGTTTGCTCCCCCATGAGCTTGACCGTAGCATCCTGCCTGCTCTCATTGTGCGTGTCCCTCCTCTCTTCGTATTCACGTAACACTTTACGCGACTCCCCAATTGTTTGCCTCCACGCATTCAGCTGGGCCCTATCAGTGTGGGAGGACTGCATGATCTTGGCAAATGTCGTCCTAAGTTCGTTTTTTCTGCCTTCCAATCTGGACCAGCCTCTGGGATGGAGTAGATAGGGGCTGCGTTGAAACATTTGTACGTGCGGGAGGAGAAAAAGGGAGGGTTGTATTTTAAAAGATATATTTTAGAGAACAAAGAGGACACTCTTTCTCAGTGAAACAGGCAATTCATTGTACACAGCACATGTTCTTTCTGTACAAGGTCTCATTTTGCCTCTTATACTGAAGTGCCTGCCACTTTGGTGTGAGTAAGCCAACACATGCGGCCGGGCAACAGAATTCAGCTTGCAGGCAGCCATGGTAAGTCCTAGGGGTATGTGGGGTTCTGCTTCTTCTGCATTCATTTCAATGCTTTCAAACTGCTGGGCCCCCTTTCCCATAGTAAGCAATGCCTGGTGGGTTTGCCATATAAAAGGAGCGCCTGCAGGCTCACTGGGATGATCGCTTCACACAACACCCTCCCACACACCCCCCACACCCACCGCATGGCTCCGCTGGGGCTCTGAGCAGGGATGAGCCCTTTAAACTGAAGGCGAACAGCCCAGTGTGGCTGGGTTTTCCCCCACCCCCCACCACGTGGCTCCGATCAAGCTCTCATTCACCAGAAGTGCCTTCTCCAGGGTCATGGTCCGGGAGCATGCCTTGGGAGTAGGGGGAGGCTATTGGCTCCAGCATTAAGAATAGTTCCTGGCTAGGGGGGAAAACAGATTCCACACTTGCTGCCTGTGCACTGTCCTCCTCCTCCTCCTCCTCCTCCTCTTCATCCTCCAAAAACTCATCCTCCTCGCTTCGTGCAACTCCCCCCTTGCAGGTGTCCACAGACAGTGGTGGGGTAGTGGTGGCCTCACCCCCCATAATTCTATGCAGCTCACGGTAGAAGCAACATGTATGGGGCTGTGACCCAGAGCGCCCGTTCGCCTCTCTGGCTTTTTGGTACGCTTGCCTGAGCTCCTTGATTTTTGTACAACACTGCTCTGTGTCCCTGGAGTAGCCTCTTTCCATCATGGCCCTGGAGACTTTAGCATACGTATTTGCATTTTTTTTTCTGGAACGTTGTTCTGCCATAACAGATTCGTCTCCCCAACATGCGATGAGATCCAGTACCTCCTGTTTGGACCATGCTGGAGTTCATCTGCAAATCCGGGACTGCGTGGTCTCTTGTGATGGTGGACTCTGCATGGTCACCTATGATGGTCACCTGTGCTGACGGTGACCAAACAGGAAATTCAAAAGTTCCCGGGGCTTTTACTGCCTACCTGGCTAGTACATCGGAGTTGAGAGTGTTGTCTAGAGCAGACACAAGGGAGCATTCTGGGATAGCTCCCAGAGGCCAATAATGTCGAACTGCGTCCACAGTACCTGTAACCCGGAACTACGATCTCGATTTAGCACTATTCCACTTGCCGAGGTGGAGTACAGAAATCGGATTAAAGAGCCCTTTAAATAAAAAAAAAAACCTGGTTTGGTTGTGTGGACGGAATCAGTTTTATTTCGAAGTAACTCAGCTAATTCTGAAATAACTGTGTACTGTAGACCAGGCCTAAGAATGGGCAACAACTGCAATGATTCTACTTCCTTAAGAAGGAGAAAGAGAAAATAAAGAGTTCAGAAGAGAAATGAGCAAAGCTTGTCTTAGTGGGTTTGCGAAACAACCTTTAAAGAGCTTTAAAGATATGTAAATGCAAAAATATTCTTGGCCTCAAATAAATTACCATATACTTCCTGTGTTTCACAGCTTTTTTAATTAAAGTTACATGTTCTTCTCTCTTAAAAACACAAAGTATAAATATTTTTTTAATATTTGCTATTTCATCTGTTTTCCTTTAATCTTCATTTTATATATTGTTTTAAAAGTTGTAATTATTCTATTTCCCTTTCTTTAGTCAGAAGCAATTTTCCTAGTTCTGTTTGGTTTTGTCTTTCTTATCTCTTCTATTCCTCTTTTATTTTCCTTTTTTCTTAACCTTTAGAACTATGCTAACTTTGAAGCTTTAACAATTTCCAGAAATTATGATATATGAAAACAGGCTGAGATTCTTAAAGGAATGTAGGGAATTTAAAAATATACCTGTCTTTTTATTTTCATAGAAAATATGTGTCTAAATCCCCTAGACTGCTTTTGTATTATTTAATTAATTGTATTGTCATAGGGACCCTCATTAGGAATCAGGGGCTCATTGTGCTAGGAACTGTTGTATACGGATAAATCTTAACTATCATATGCACACCTAGTTCTTGCTAACAGCAAAGGCCTTGAATCAAACCCTTTCTTGGGAGTACCTGTGGGAGGGAGAGAGAAAGGTAAGGGAAGACCACTGTATTCACCATACGACGTTTCCATCTAATTATCTCCTTCAGGATGGGGTGGTCTTTCAGGAGGTTGCAACAGAGGCAGTCTCCCCATACAATAAATTCTGGGCCGCCCCATAGAAGGTTACCTTCTGTGGAGCTGCTACAGCTCTGTTAAGTTAATCATTCATGACACAGACAGGAAATAGAGAGGAGGCCATAGCTATACTGTAGAGAAACAATAGGAATGGGTCACATTCTGCTCCTCTTGACTCTTCTCCCTCCAGTAGCCTGGTACCTGCAAGAACTGGGCTGTCATTGGCTAGCCACCTAGCACTAGCATAGAATCACATCTCTAACTGGGGCAGGAGGCAAATGCAAAGCTGAAGGTGTGTTGCTTCTAGAAAAATTAACATAGGTGTAGAAATCCATTCAGATACCTGCTGCCACTGTCCAGAAGAATGCACCAGAGAGAGGTTCTTCCATGGCTCCTTAAACCTCCAGACCCTTTAAATCTCATTGAGCAACAACCCCATAAAATTCAAACAGAAGAGTGGTAGAAATGATGGGCAGTGGGGCGGGTGCTCCCCAGTCTGTGCCCCCAAAACAAGATACACCCAATCAGTGTAAAGAAGTAGAGGGGTATAAGTTGGCTCCTTATTTCTTTGTTGTATTTTTATCTTAAAAACTACATTTCTGCATCAAGATTTTCTTCTCTACATCTTTTCTTCTCTGTCAATCTCTCTTCCTTGTTATCCACCTTTTACTTAAACTAATCAAAATAAATAAATACATAAAAAACCACTCAATGAAGTTGCCCAGCGGCACATTTCAAATTGATAAAGTAATACTTTATTATGCAATGCATAGTAAATAGCGGCACTTCTCTGTCATGGGAAATCAAAAAAGGGATGGAACAAGTATAATATGAACAGGAACACCAAACTTGGTAATTAGGTCAAAACTTTCCAGGGAAAGGAACCCTCGGGGTCTAGATCATAAGATGATCTCTGTGTGTAGAAAACATTTTCCCCATTTATATCTATAAACTGCAAATACAAGTAATGTACTATTTTCACAGAACATTCAAGTGACTGTGATGAAAAATATAAAATCCTGTGAATTCAAACTTCCCAACTGTTTTTTGCTTACTGTGCTAGAGCCTGAGTTACGTGAATATATTGAATGATCCATTTCCCTGTGGTCTGGACAATAGTGCAGGAGGCAGGCTGGGCTGGGGCCTTGGCTGGAGTCATGTTCTTAGATTGCATCAGACTAAGTCTGCAGGACTCCCTACTTATCAGGAAAGGGAAGAGACAAGAAACCATAGTAGCTGAGGAGAAAGTGAGCTCCATTCTTGGAAAAAAACATTACTGTTTTCCCGAGGGAGGGGATGACTGGCTGGCCTCCTTTTTCTTAACTCCTTCCGCTTTCTTTCCCCTATGCCCCTGCTGTTCTCAAAGGTCTAATCTGCAGGGTGGTATCCATGTTTCAGCTGTCTGGCTGGGACTGAACCATTCAGAAATAGGGAAGAAACCTCAAGATTTAGGAAAATGGGAATCCACATGCCTTTAAAACCCTAGAGATAATATCACTGTTATATAGAACTAGATATAGCTCTTTTCGGGGGGAAGAGGGGCAGGAGGAAAGAATCTCAAGAGCTCCTAAGCAGTTAGGTTCCAAACTCTCACTGGGAGTCAATAGGAGTTAGGCATCTAACTCACATGGGCATTTTTGCAAATTCCACTAGGCACATATCTGCATCTTTGTAAATCTAGTCCTATTTCCTTGGACCTATATCACACTGCTTTTTATTCTGATATATCCCTTCCTATTCTGTGGGTATAGCCTGTAGAAGTCAAGAGTTTACCTGACTATGGAAATTTCTGGATATCCTAGTCCAAGGACAAGGGATAGTTTCTCATAATGTCAGAATTCTATTCTAGATACTAAATATGTTAACACAATAACTGGAATGGACCATTTTCAATCCATAGCAACTAAAAGAACATAATGGGCATTTTAGTTCTAGCTGCCACATTTCTATTCATCTTCATTTCCAGTGGCTGAAAATTAAAACATAGTTTGTTAATTAATATTTGTTTGAAATGTATATGCATTGAAATGGAAATATCTAAGTATATTTGCTGTGGTCATAACACTGAAAATGATCAAGCCATGTTCTGCTCAGAACTCCGTAACTTTTCACTGGCAGACTTTTATTTGTTTTTCTTTTCTATAATCTGATTGTTGTAAATGTCCAAGATAGCACAAAATGCTGTGGTGGCTGGAGCATAAATTTAGATTATAACTACACTAGACATCTTGGTTTTAAGGTATAGCATGGTAATGTTCCCTGACCACATGAGCTGATTTGGATCATTGTACTTACTTAGAATACAGATAACAAATAGCTACAAATACCCCATCAATTAGATAATCCTATAATGATTGTCTGTTCTCAAATAGTCAGATTAAACAAGGATTCACCCATAGGGAGTTTGTCCAGAACGCTTAAGGCTCTCTCACTTTCCAACAGTAAGCTCTGTGGTTGCCCTTAACTGCACAGCCCTTCTACCTCCAACAAGCACTTTCCATATCTCTCAAGTGCTCCAGTTCTCTTTCTTCCAAAGTCACATCCCTTGCCTGTGAAACTTCTCTTCTTGATCATGGCTACACTGTTTAAATGTCCTGTGCTTTGGGACAATGAACCCTAGAGTGTATTGGACATCCCAGATATACGTTTAGCAGGAGCCAAGACCCAGCAGGAAATGATGTCCTTGAAATCTTCCATGATAGGGGAGCTTCCAAGGAAAGAGGAGACACAGGCCAGATTTTCAACAAGGCACTTTTGAAAATCCCACTAGGCACCAATCTGCATCTTTAGGGGCCTAAATACCTTTAAAATTCTGGCCCACACAGTCTATGAGCTGTTGGGAAAGATGAAGTGTATTGAAAGGGTTATTGGTTGCAGGAGAAGAAAGATTTGGAGGGTTGTGAGGAAGACAGCCATAGCAAAGGTCAGTCAACATATTTTAAACTCATAAAATATGGGTATCCTTGGATTGTGTTTTTACTTAGATGTTGAGAGAATAAAAGGAAGAAACTCCAATCCAACATATTTTAACTAATCCTTTTTTAGATAGAACTCATTTTTTCAGCCTTCATTTTCACGTCTTGCTTGAAGGCAGGGGCTAGAAATGCTGCTCTGATCACGTCTTGGATAAAAGCACCAGCTTGGATAAAAGCAGGTGTCAGAATTGCAAAGGATTTTACATCTTGCATATAGTAAATAATATTGACCCTCACCCCTATGGTACTTTGATTGGAGGGAGGAGAGGCAGTAGGGAAGACCACAAAGTCTCACTATTGCCAGGGTGAGGGATGTGAACCAGCCAGATATTTACATTTGAAGGGTGTCATGATAACGCCAGGTAGAGTGGAAGCAGTGGAACTGCTGACAGAGTATCAAGGAAAGAATGATGTTGATGGACTGGCCCTAAAGGAATACCCATGAATATTTTAGAGATAAAAAGCAAGCCCGGTATCTACTGATGTAATTACAACACCTTTTCAGTTAATTCTCTAAGGTTTTCTTTGTAACACCCACAAAGCTTCTTTTTCCCTTCAGTATGCACTTCTTGTTTTGAATGCAAATATGTTTGTCACGTGGGTGAAGCTGAGAACACCAAAATGTGTCACTGGGAGCTGCACTCAGATTTCTACCTTCAAGTTCATCCTCCTCCCTCTTGAAACTAATATAAAAAGGTGCAGAAAGGCAGACAACACACAAAATCTGAGCAGATACAAAACCAAGACCAGTCAAAATACTTGCAGTGAGAGACATAATTAGGCAATTTTTGCCTCCCCAAGCATGCACGGGACTCATTGGCAAATTACTGAGAAAATCCACTTCAGCAATGGAGGAGGGTATTTTTGCCCTTCTTTTTATATTCTTTTTTAACAACTTCTGCTAAGCTATTTGCACTCTCTCTGAAATGAAACCTCTGTGGTAGAGGGAGGGTGGACAGCTGGGGAATTTTGCCTTAAATTAACAGTTAGAAGTCAAATGCTTACCACTGCAGCTCAAATACAATGAAAGAAGAGTGTTGGATGGCCATGTGGCAGACGGTAAGTTGAAAGGAATGGCAAGAATAAATGAAGAGGAAAACTAAATGGAATATAACAGATGGAATTTGAATAACATAGCTGTTAAAGAGACACAGTCAACTTAAAAATCACATTTTAGTTTGTGAATATTGTATCTACTCTATTACAAGTAACCCATAAGATTACTATAAGTGAAACATGCTAGCAAATGTGTATATAAATAAATCAATTCAGTTTGTTAACTTTGTGTATTTGACAGACTTTTATGCCTAGTCAGTTTCCCCTGTAGAGGGAAATTAGTTCGTTTCTGGCTTGTTGAAATGAATTTTTTTAAACATCAACAGGGCAGCAGAAAAATATCTATATAATTTTGGAAAGTGGGATGGGGGAGGTGGAGATGAGACCCAGCACATACACTAATATCCGAAGGACGTTGTCCCAGAAACTAACATTTTTAAATATTAATCTGTTTTTAGGAGAAAAAAAATAAAGTTGTCAGGGGCTTTTTTTTTTTTTTGGTATTGGACTATCTGATCTTTCAGTCTTTTTTATTAACTCAGAGCATATGACAGGTACCACATTTACTGCATTAGCCACAGAAGTCATTTATTTATCCACATGCCAAACACAGCATGGACACTGGGAATCTAAATTTCTCCCACAATACTCCAAAAATGTGCTTCAGTTACATTCTAGAGGGAATACCTCTCACGGTACAAAAAATAGTTGAGTTTCCTTAAGTATTCAGTTCTTGACCTCTCTACTCAGACTTCAAACCAGTGTCAATTGTAGTAGTGGCTTTTGTGGTAAACATCTGTGCACTCAGAAATGGACTGAGTCCACAAATTCATTCCATGTAGATCACCTAACAGCCATGAGGAGTATTGCATTTTCTAGATACCAATGCTAGAACTCTTCTGGATTACATTCAGACTAGGGATTTAACAGTGAAAAACCCCTGAATCATCCATTCTCATTCTTCACTGTTTAATCACCACTGACATGTTTAAGAACAAAAGTAATTCTATCTTGTTTTGTAAAAAATAAAATCTGTAGCTTTGATTTGAAATTTGTATACACTTAGTAAATCCATGTATTTCCTACTATTATAAACAGCGCCTCATATTTATATTTTCTTTATCCACCCTGTTGATTCTTCTCCAATCTCCTGTCTTTAGCATGCTACTTATATGTATATTTCAGCAAAACATAGTAATTTAATGCACCAATACTGCTCCTCGGCAAGGATCAGACACTTGATTCTCTTCTTTGCAACTCTGTATTGAAAATGATTATTTTTCCTCACCTATGCACCAGATCCCCTCCCTTTTTTAACTAAAAGCAAAGAAAACATGGAGGGGGAGCTTCTCCTACACTTTCAGGGGTGCAGAATAATTGGGGATGAGTGACTTTGAACACCTTTTCAAATATTTCCCAAGGCAAAAAACTTTCAAGCAGCAGCAGCAGAAACTGGCTGGTTTTCATAGGCAAGGAAAGTAGTATATCTACATATCTTAGGTTTCAAAGTTATACAAACAGAAATGCCCTTCACTTTTTATTTAGCATCATTATCAAGCAAAGCACACGTAGTCTAGCTACAGAATGCAGAGTCAGGCGCATGTACAATCTTACTACTTTTATACTGATTGCTTTAAGGGTTCACAAAATGCGTGTCTTGTTACAATTCAACCAGTCAGATTGATATGGTGCAATTTGGTGCAGAGTCCTTTTTTATAATTCTCTCCAAATTCACCTCTTCCCACAAGTGGGTGTCTTTCATTATGGATGACATTAATACTGAATGAACTAGCAGCTGCTTCTTGCTAATGAGCCCCAAGTAAAAAGAAATATATCTCAGTGGCTGCACTTTCAGACTTGGCAGCCTGCCTGTAGGAATCTTTTAGAAGAATCTGGTTCTCTAGAAGTGGTATTCTAAAGATGTTCTTAGCCTTCTCATGAATGCTGCAGAATTTCTTATGTTGCAAGCATATTTCGGATATGATTAATAATAACACCTAGATCTTATATAGCAGTAGCACTTTTCATCAATAGGTCTCAAAGTGCTTTACCAATGAGATCAGTATCATTATCCACATCTTAAAGCTGGGGAAACTGAGGCATACAGAGGTGAATTTAATGTATGTTCCTTAATCAGAAATATATGCAATAACCTTTTTTTAAAAGCAGTGAGAATTTACAAATCTTTATTTTTGTCATGATATTAGTATCTCCCTCTTTGAAAACATGTAATATTAACCAAGTGAATTAAATGCAGTATTAGAGACAAATAAAGTGGTAAGCAGCCGTCAGGGAACAATTACTGCAATAAAAAAAAAAGCCCACATGCTAATTTTATATATATTGCAATAATTGTGGACATTAATGTTCCAAAAATGTGTGCAGGAACTTCGTCCTTATAAAAATAAAAGGATATATATTTGTGCTTTCAGTAGCCCTGGACCAAGAATCTGGCCCTACTGAAGTCAATGGGAATTTTATTGACTTCAGTGGAGCCAGGATTTCTCATTTCTTCTTCATCTGTGTTTGAAAAGCACTCGTCACAATGACTGAAGCATTTGGGTGCTATAGTAAAATAAATGATTAATAATAATCCCATATAATTGCTAGTTTACAGTGATTTAAGGTTAACATTGTCAGCTGGAGGTTTGCTGGCTCTCTCTCTCTTCTTAAGTAATAGCCTTGGTTCTCTGTGCAGGTTTTGTGCATCGTTGTTTGCACGCACCATTCCCTGCCTCTCAATTCCAATGCCATATCCAGTTGACCAAAAGGAATATTTGGCAGATCTTGTACACCGTAGAATCTACTGATCTTCTAAGGTCAGTTAAATATCCCCGTGTATAGATTTTACACCAGAAGTGGAAGTGTGGTTCTTGACAGTAGCCAATGCTGAATGCCTCAGAGGAGGACAAACCACCAATAATGCATGTACAGTAATTGTGCAATATTATACCATGAAATAAATATATCTGACCATTGCTGGTAATCAAATTTTGTTCTGAAGCATGAGAATTGCTAGTTCTTGTAGTCTTATCGCTAATGTAATTTTTAGCTATCCCATCACAGTATCAGCCAATTAGTTTGGTCTTACTGTCTTAGGTCCTGCTCTAGCAAAATATTTATGTGTAAGTCCTGTGGCATGAAGCTTTGAGTCTATAGGATAAAGAGCTCTTGGCTCCCATTTGTTGGTAAATGGGGAAATATGACCACAGACCTGTTTTATCTGTGTAAGCTATTTACCCAGAACTCCAGGTTGACAGAAGCTTCAGAGGGGAAAGAGATATCTGACCTATCCATTGGTAAACAGAGGGAAGTATATCTACAGAGAGAGAGAGAGAGAGCGCTTATTTGCATAAGCTTTCTACCCAGAATTCCTCCAGTGAAACTGTGGGAGTTGCTATAACTGTACAGAAACTCAGAATTGATTAGGTAGTGGAAATGGACAGTGGGGGGAGGGGGAGGGTTCCTATCTTGTGACAAGGACTCCACTTAATGATCCTAAAAGCTACTGGTTCTCCTCCAGTAATGATCCTCAGCCAATCAAGGGACTTCTCATAAAGAGATTATGCTGAGGCAGCTTCTTGATGGGAGACAATAGAGAGAGGACTTTTTGCTGAAATTACAGGGGAAAGCAGCAGAGCTGAGTGACCTCCAGCCATGTAATAAAGCTGAAATCACTATACCTGAGTTAGCTGGTAGAGTGACATGACAAGGCAGCCTTCCCAAGGGACCAGAGACAGGCTGCCTAACTTCACCTCAGGCTTCTGGGACAATGCTACTCACTGACACCAAAATGTAAGTGGGGTTTAGTGGATGGGAAAAAGGGAAGTAGTGTGGGAAAGGGACATGTTTGCCTATTGGACATTCACAACAGAGGGTAGGGAACCCTGTTGGCAGATTACTTCCAAAGTTACCATGGGGGAATGTTTTAGTTAGCATTCATATAGATAGATTATTGTTGTGGTTTCTGAAGTGGATGTTCACCTCCCTTTCCTCCTAATAAAGTTTTCCTTGCTTCATGTACAGACTTAGTGCCTGTGAGTGGGGAAGTATTGCATATTAAAGACAAGGTATTTAGTGATCCTAGAACTTCTGAGTGAGGGCTTGAGCTGATGAAGTTTGTTAGCTGTTTGAATCTAGTTATTTGAACCTGAACCTTGTTGCTGTGACTTGTTACGGGGCAGAAGGTTTACCCATGATTTATTGTAAGTGCCTGCCATATCCCATTGAAGTTCGGTGGAAGTACGCAGCTGCTTAAACTTAAGTATGTACATAAGTTACATTGACTTCAATTGAGTTAAGCACATGTGTAAGTGATTTGCTGAATCAAGGCTTTACTGGCTTTTCTTGAATCAGTATCTTGAGGACAATGTTACAGAATGACAATATTAAAAATAGTAGTATCCCACTAGGTCACACTTAGATCAGCTACACAAAATACATAACTAATTCATGGGCCTTTGAGCTATATAATGTAAGAGTGCATAGTGCAATATATTCCATTAGGGAAATACCTAATAACCAGCACCATAAATTATGTTTCGTAAACAACTGCAAGATGCACATTATTGCACACTTTAGTATAGAAACATGTATGTATAATGGGATATTTCAGGAAGGAAATTATTTCAGTGATCCTCTGAAGAAATGCATTAAGGATGAATTTGTGGAACTTTCAATATGATCAAAACCATAAATCCAATAGGTACTCCCACAGAAATGAAATACAGTTAAATACTTGCATATTTCTCACCTTGTTATAGACAAATCAGATTTAATAAATAGCCTGTCTTTTCTTTATTCTAACCAAAGCTATATCAACATTTCCTGAGTAACATACCAAGAGATGGTCCCTGTCTGCCATATCTGCAAAGAAAGCAAGCCTAATTTTTTATGTAGTGAGTCTATGTACTCTAAAATCATGAGTATTTTTAAGATATGAAGATACAGCAGACTACATAGCATTTTCTGATTGGTTTAACAGAATTGGATAACAATTCTGGTTATTAAAATAAGTTATTATAGCAGCTTAGTATTATAACTTCTGTGTACTTTAAACTTGGTGTGACATTTTAAAAAAAAAGCATCTTGAACAGAGGATAGAAGCTTTCTTAGTGGGATCATGAATACAGACAGTGCTTCGGAAAAGGGCCCAGTTTAGAGAGATTTCAGCAGCAGTCTGTAACAGAAGATTAGAAAAGAAGGCAGATTTATTTTATTTAGGCTAAGATTATGGTTAGCTAAACTCACACATACAACTGATATAGCATTAGACAGGACACTGACTAGAGTACATTTTAAAATCATTAAATATGATAGTGTTGTCAGCATACATGGTCTATGGCACTCAAACAAATATTAGGAATGCCACGTGTAGTATGTTCAAAATGAAGAGAAAGGGGATGAAGATTTAGAGCCTGAGGTGACCTTAGCAGCTACAGGTTATAAAGGCAGACTCACAACCATAAAAT
Source organism: Natator depressus (assembly GCF_965152275.1). Lineage (NCBI taxonomy): Eukaryota > Metazoa > Chordata > Testudines > Cheloniidae > Natator > Natator depressus. Next base: position 97,710,099 of record NC_134240.1, on the reverse strand, counting down.
ATTATCTTCTGACATAAGTCAGAAAGATACAAAGAAAAATCAAATCCTACTGTTCTATTTTCAAGAGCATAACAGTAAAATTTATGACAAGAGAGTTCAGTGCATTTTGCAGCATCAACATTTTCCTTTAAATTCAGAAACACGTTGCTAGGAATATTTTCCTGACCAAAGCAAGGTAGAGATGTCAAGTGAAGAGAGTACTTCTTGGAGTACTTCTTGTGCAGTGCAGTGGTTTAATTTTAGATTGACTTTCACAATTTACTAGTCAATGACCAGGGACACAGGGTTTCTGTTTATTTGAAATGTATTTGATGACAAGTAACTCAGGTGACCTTTTTTTTTTTTTTGGTGCAATAGTTTTGTGGACTATCACGCAGCACTGTGAATTATAATGATTTAGGTGTATGTTAAGTCATTCAGCAACAGGTACATTCCAACAGAGCTATGAAATATTGCCAGTGAAAGTTTTAGAAGTTCAGGTTTTATAAAACTTGTATCAGATGATTTTGCAATGCACCTTTTTCTGTTTAATTGAAACACATCATGAACTAAAATTTTCTTATCAAAAATAATGTACTAGTCGTCTTCGCATACAAGCTAAATTATGACTTAATTGACATTCCAGAGCCTTTGTGGGATAAAGGTCATTACTGGAATATTGTATAGCTTGTTCAAGAATGACAGGCAGGGGGGAAAGGGAGGAAGTGTTGCATTGTACATCATAGAATCATAGAATATCAGGGTTGGAAGGGACCTCAGGAGGTCATCTAGTCCAACCCCCTGCTCAAAGCAGGACCTATCCCCAATTAAATCATCCCAGCAAGGGCTTTGTCAAGCCTGACCTTAAAAACTTCTAAGGAAGGAGATTCCACCACCTCCCTAGGTAACGCATTCCAGTGTTTCACCACCCTCCTAGTGAAAAAGTTTTTCCTAATATCCAACCTAAACCTCCCCCACTGCAACTTGAGACCATTACTCCTTGTCCTGTCATCTTCTACCACTGAGAATAGTCTAGAACCATCCTCCTTGGAACCACCTCTCAGGTAGTTGAAAGCAGCTATCAAATCCCCCCTCATTCTTCTCTTCTGCAGACTAAACAATCCCAGTTCCCTCAGCCTCTCCTCATAAGTCATGTGTTCCAGACCCCTAATCATTTTTGTTGCCCTTCGCTGGACTCTCTCCAATTTATCCACATCCTTCTTGTAGTGTGGGGCCCAAAACTGGACACAGTACTCCAGATGAGGCCTCACCAATGTCGAATAGAGGGGAACGATCACGTCCCTCGATCTGCTCGCTATGCCCCTACTTATACATCCCAAAATGCCATTGGCCTTCTTGGCAACAAGGGCACACTGCTGACTCATATCCAGCTTCTCGTCCACTGTAACCCCTAGGTCCTTTTTCGCAGAACTGCTGCCTAGCCATTCGGTCCCTAGTCTGTAGCTGTGCATTGGGTTCTTCCGTCCTAAGTGCAGGACCCTGCACTTATCCTTATTGAACCTCATCAGGTTTCTTTTGGCCCAATCCTCCAATTTGTCTAGGTCCCTCTGTATCCTATCTCTGCCCTCCAATGTATCTACCACTCCTCCCAGTTTAGTATCATCCGCAAATTTGCTGAGAGTGCAATCCACACCATCCTCCAGATCATTTATGAAGATATTGAACAAAACCGGCCCCAGGACCGACCCCTGGGGCACTCCACTTGACACCGGCTGCCAACTAGACATGGAGCCATTGATCACTACCCGTTGAGCCCGACAATCTAGCCAACTTTCTACCCACCTTATAGTACATTCATCCAGCCCATACTTCTTTAACTTGCTGACAAGAATACTGTGGGAGACCGTGTCAAAAGCTTTGCTAAAGTCAAGAAACAATACATCCACTGCTTTCCCTTCATCCACAGAATCAGTAATCTCATCATAGAAGGCGATTAGATTAGTCAGGCATGACCTTCCCTTGGTGAATCCATGCTGACTGTTCCTGATCACTTTCCTCTCGTGTAAGTGCTTCAGGATTGATTCCTTGAGGACCTGCTCCATGATTTTTCCGGGGACTGAGGTGAGGCTGACTGGCCTGTAGTTCCCAGGATCCTCCTCCTTCCCTTTTTTAAAGATTGGCACTACATTAGCCTTTTTCCAGTCATCTGGGACTTCCCCCGTTCGCCACGAGTTTTCAAAGATAATGGCCAATGGCTCTGCAATCACATCCGCCAATTCCTTTAGCACTCTCGGATGCAACTCGTCCGGCCCCATGGACTTGTGCACGTCCAGCTTTTCTAAATAGTCCCTAACCACCTCTTTCTCCACAGAGGGCTGGCCATCTACTCCCCATGTTGCGATGCCCAGCGCAGCAGTCTGGGAGCTGTCCTTGTTAGTAAAGACAGAGGCAAAAAAAGCATTGAGCACATTAGCTTTTTCCACATCCTCTGTCACTAGGTTGCCTCCCTCATTCAGTAAGGGGCCCACACTTTCCTTGGCTTTCTTCTTGTTGCCAACATACCTGAAGAAACCCTTCTTGTTACTCTTGACATCTCTTGCTAGCTGCAGCTCCAGGTGCGATTTGGCCCTCCTGATTTCATTCCTACATGCCCGAGCAATATTTTTATACTCTTCCCTGGTCATATGTCCAACCTTCCACTTCTTTTGAGCTTCTTTTTTATATTTAAGATCCGCTAGGATTTCACCGTTAAGCCAAGCTGGTCGCCTGCCATATTTACTATTCTTTCGACTCATCGGGATGGTTTGTCCCTGTAACCTCAACAGGGATTCCTTGAAATACAGCCAGCTCTCCTGGACTCCTTTCCCCTTCATGTTAGTCCCCCAGGGGATCCTACCCATCCGCTCCCTGAGGGAGTCGAAGTCTGCTTTCCTGAAGTCCAGGGTCCGTATCCTGCTGCTTACCTTTCTTCCCTGTGTCAGGATCCTGAACTCGACCATCTCATGGTCACTGCCTCCCAGATTCCCATCCACTTTTGCTTCCCCCACTAATTCGTCCCTGTTTGTGAGCAGCAGATCAAGAAAAGCTCCCCCCCTAGTTGGCTCATCTAGCACTTGCACCAGGAAATTGTCCCCTACGCTTTCCAAAAACTTCCTGGATTGTCTATGCACCACTGTATTGCTCTCCCAGCAAATATCAGGAAAATTAAAGTCACCCATGAGAACCAGGGCGTGTGATCTAGTAGCTTCTGCGAGTTGCCGGAAGAAAGCCTCATCCACCTCATCCCCCTGGTCCGGTGGTCTATAGCAGACTCCCACCACTACATCACTCTTATTACTCACACTTCTAAACTTAATCCAGAGACACTCAGGTTTTTCTGCAGTTTCGTACTGGAGCTCTGAGCAGTCATACTGCTCCCTTACATACAGTGCTACTCCCCCACCTTTTCTGCCCTGCCTGTCCTTCCTGAACAGCTTATAACCATCCATGACAGTACTCCAGTCATGTGAGTTATCCCACCAAGTCTCTGTTATTCCAATCACGTCATAATTCCCTGACATCACCAGGACCTCCAGTTCTCCCTGCTTGTTTCCAAGGCTTTGTGCATTCGTATATAAGCACTTGAGAGAACCTGCTGATCGCCCCTCATTCTCAGTATGAGGCAGGAGCCCTCCCATCACAGACGTTCCTGCCTGTGCTTCCTCCCGGTATCCCGTTTTCCCACTTACCTCAGGGCTTTGGTCTCCTTCCCCCGGTGAACCTAGTTTAAAGCCCTCCTTACTAGGTTAGCCAGCCTGCTCGCAAAGATGCTCTTCCCTCTCTTCGTAAGATGGAGCCCGTCTCTGCCCAGCACTCCTCCTTCATGGAACAGCATCCCATGGTCAAAGAATCCAAAGCCTTCTCTCCGACACCACCTGCGTAGCCATTCGTTGACTTCCACAATTTGACGGTCCCTGCCCTGGCCTTTTCCTTCCACGGGGAGGATGGACGAGAACACCACTTGCGCCTCAAACTCCTTTATCCTTCTTCCCAGAGCCACGTAGTCCGCAGTGATCCGCTCAAGGTCATTCTTGGCAGTATCATTGGTGCCCACGTGGAGAAGCAGGAAGGGGTAGCGATCCGAGGGCTTGATGAGTCTCGGCAGTCTCTCCGTCACATCGCGAATCTTAGCCCCTGGCAAGCAGCAGACTTCTCGGTTTTCCCGGTCAGGGCGGCAGACAGATGACTCAGTCCCCCGGAGGAGAGAGTCCCCGACCACCACCACCCGCCTCCTTCTCTTGGGAGTGGTGGTCGTGGAACCCCCAACCTCAGGACATCACATCTCATGCCTTCCAACCAGCGGAGTCTCCTTCTGCTTTCTCCCCCCAGACGTATCGTCTGGTCCACTCTCCGCAATGGTACCTGTGGAGAGAACATGAAAGCGGTCAGTTACCTGTGTCTGCATTGCTGGAACCCGGACATTCCCCCTTCTTCTTCTGGAGGTCACATGTTGCCAAGCTTCTTCACTGGCCTCTTGGCTCCGCTGTACAACCTGCTCTAAATCTTTAGAGCTTTGCGCCCGTAGAAGCATATCCTGACTTTTGTCCAGAAAATCCTCAGATTCTCGTATGCAACGCAGGGTCGTTATCTGTTGCTCCAGACCTTCAATCTTCTCTTCAAATATGGAGACCAGCTTGCACTTTGTACAGACAAAGTCGCTTCTGTCCTGTGGAAGAAAGACAAACATTGCACATCCAGTGCAGGTCACAACAGCTGAACCCCCCCCTTCCATATCACTTTCCTACTATGAGCTTCCTCAGAGAAGTTGACAAGATGTAAGCCTCAAGAATATATGCACTTGTTCTGAGGTCCAGACAGAGGTGAGAGTCAGACCACTTGGAAGTCTGTGGGCGAAGGTAAAAAAATGGGGGGAGGAGGGGGAGTCAATGTCATGGTAGGGATCCAATATACACTACCAAATCAGGAGGTACTGGATGAGGCATTTCTAGAATAAATAATAAAAATCACCACAACATAAGAGATGGTAATAACAGGGAACTTCAACTACCCAGGGTTCTGGTATAAAAGTAATACAGCAAAACACAGTGCAATAAGTTACTGGAATGTATTGGTGTCAACTACTTGTTTCAGAAGGTAGAGAAAGTAACCATGGGCAACCATTTTAGACTTGATGCTGGCTAACGAATTCAGAAGGCAATTTGGATGAAAGTGATCATGATATGACAGATTTCATGATTCTAAGGAAAAGAAGGAATGAGATTAGTAGAATAAGGACAGTGGACTTCAAAAGGCAGACTTTAACAAACTCAGAGAAATCCCCCATGAGAAGAAAATCTAAGGAAAAAAGGTGTTCTGGAAAGATAGCAGTTTCTCAAGGAGGCAATATTAAAGGTACAACAGCAAATATAGGAAGAATAGTAAGAGGCCAATATGGCTACATCAAGAGCTTCTTGATGACCTGAAAATTGAGCAGGAATCCTAAAAAGTGGAGCATGGATGAATTGCTAAGAATGAATATAAAAGAATAGCATAAGCATTTGAGAACAAAATCAGAAAGGTTAAGGCATAAAAGGGGACATAAAAGATAATAAGTGGTTCTATAAATACATTAGGAGCAAAAGAAAAGGGTAATGGGGAAGGAGAGCAAATACTGGATGACATCAAGAAGGACAAGGGGTTTAATGCCTATTTTGCTTCAGTCTTTGCTGAAATTGTTAATTGTGACCACTTTCTTAGCACAATTAATATTAGTAATAAAGGGGAAGGAATATAGGCCAGATTAGGGTGAGAAAAAGCTTAAATTAGTTGTATTCAAGTCAGCAGGACCTTACAAAAACAAAATTCACTCTAGGACACATAAAGAACAAGCTGAATCAATCTTGGGACTGATAGTGATGTTTGAGAATTTATGGAGGACAGTCATCCTAGATGACTATAGAAGGGCAAACATAGTACCTATATTTAAAAAGGGGAACAGCAAGGGCCCAGAGAATTATAGATCAGTCAGCCAAACTTTGATAGCTGAAAAGGTACTGAAACAATTTTAAGCACCTAAAGGAGAATAGGGTTATAAGAAATAGCTGTCATGGATTTGTCAAGAGCAAATCATACCAAACCAAACCAAACCCCTTCTTTGACGGGATTACTTAGCCTCGAGCATGAGGAGAAGCCGTAGATGTGCTATATTTTGATTTTAGTAAGGCTTTTTGACACAGTCCTACAAGACATTCTCATAAGCACACTAGGGAAATGTGGTCTAGATGAAATTACTATTAGGTGAATGTACAATTTGTTGAAAAACCATACTCAAAGAATAATAGTTCATCATCAGACTGAGAAGATGTAACAAGTGGGGTTCTGCGTGGGGTCTGTCTTGGGTCTGGTACTATTCAACCTTTTCATTAATGACTTGGATTATGGAGAGGTGAGTATGCTTATAAAATTTGTTAATGATACCAAGCTAGGAGGGGTTGTCTTCTTCTGACCTCCTGGTAACCTCACTGTGCCTGTCTTCTGACACGCGGCTCTCAGTTTGCCCTCTGGCCTGTCTTGGACTCTGATCTCCTAGTATTTGAGGTGGTCTGACTCCCAATTCCTGCTCTGACCACTAGATCAGACCACCCACATCCCAGTCATGACGTATAGAGAGAAAAAGATCTTTGAAAATCATCCAAACAAGTTCCACATTGCAGACACTTATAATAGGAGAATGATTAATGCTTGAGGTAGCCCATAAGAAAAACTCTGAAATGCCTGTATCATTTAAAAGTTTTGACAGTGGGAGATAGTTTAGGTATGTTAATTTTAAATGTACATATGAGGAGGGAAATGTACAGAAATGTCCCTGAAGGATGGAATATAATGTGTGTAATATTTTTGGAATGATACTTTCAATTTACATCAGTGTAATCCTGACTGTTCAGCCACTCTGATGTTTGTTACATGAAACTGAATTAGTTGTCATTGTTAAGAACTAGATGAAACCAAAAACAGTATTATCTGATGATCACAGAACTAATATTAAAATGGCACTGATTGTGATTATCAAAGAACAATGCTACTAGGAGCTATGCTTCTGCAGAGAGCTTTCAATCTTATTCGCCATGTTTAAGACTAGTACTTCCATAGTGATTACTCTATTTCAATTTTATGTTAACTGTCTTTCCATGGTTTAGAAATAGCATTTACAGTGCACATGAAAAATATCAAACTAGATATATGAGTTTGTTAGATAAGCTTCCTGGATAGGAATTAACCAAAGTGACTTCTGCTGACTGGATTCTTAATTTTTTTCATGCTTCCATGTTACCATTTAGTGGAAACTGATACTGACAAAGCCCAGCACTATCTGAGGCAGTTAATCTTCATCTCCTTGGGTATGTTCACTAGGTATATGGCCTGTCATTTGCAGGAGTGCGATTATGACCTGACTGCTGAACCTCCTCTGATTGAACTACAAAACTAACTAACTTTCCTTCCACTGCCTCAAAGAAGAAAATGTCAATGTAACACAATAAAGAACAGAAGCAGCTGAAAATAAGTCCTACAAAGGAACTCTTATTTCTTTCATAGGATTTAGTTTCTGTCTTGAAGTGCTGAGTGTAAAAAGCTGTAAACCTATGGTAACTGGAGGGCCCATAATTATAATTATGTGGTCTTGTTTGAAAAATGGGAACTATTTACTTAATTGTTTTATATACAGAAAGAGATAAAATGAGCCTTATGCCTACTTGTCCATATTGACATCAATGCTAGAGATCAACCTCAAACATATAGGATTCAGTTCTTGCCAACATGAAGGCATGATACACCTATGAACATTCTCTCCCCTGCAGTCCCAGTCCTTGCATTCTATTGGTCAATTAGTGCTAGACCATATAGAGGCACATGTGTATCCTTGGCCCAGTATATCCTTTGCACCAACCAGCACAGCAGATCCTGCTCAGTGAACACCTAGTGTATCTTATCAATGCAGCAGCCACTCCATATGCTCCAGGATCTCCTTATGTAGGCTGTGCCTTAGAACCACAATTTAGTCCATTGCTTTTTAGTGCATTTGGAAACAGCAGTCATGAATTGCACTAGAGGAATCATATGTTTGAACATGTACTTAACGCTTAGGAAAGCCTCCAACTTGACAGCACTAAAAGCCAAATTACTATTTGTCCACAGCTTGGTCCTATGTTTAAGGCACTGATTTGGGACTCTAGATATCTGGATTCAAATCATAGCTCTGCCACCTCCTTCTGGTATGCTTTTCTCAATTCCCAAGCTGTAAAATAGAGCTAATTCTTCCCTAACTCTCAAGGATGCTCTTATGTTAAATTCATTAGTTTCTGACTCTATGGTGACAGGAGCCATATGAGCATAAATGGGAACACTGCAAGCTTCTTCAGACTGGCTATGAAAATATGCTTCATCAGCAAAACATCTAGATGGAAGGGTAACAACCTCTGGGATAATTAGATCAGCAACCTGTTGAATGACATGGTCAACAAGGCTCATGTTGTTATTATCTGTCCAATAATAATCAGGCTGTGCCAACCAATACAGTGTCTATGGATCACTGAGCAGCCCACTGAATTTCGGATATTACTGACCTATTTTAATTTGAACAAGTTTCCTAGAGAGGAAGATCTCCAATTCTTATTGCCCATACCCAAAGTGGTTCAATCTCACTTCTTGATGTACACGGTTTTAAAAGCACACATTGAAAATCCTTCTTTGGGTCTCTATAGACGCACAAATAAAATAGAGGACATTTAACCTTAAGAGTTGCAGAAAATTGTTCACTACATCACAAGCATTGGTGAATGAGCTCCTCAAAGCATTTTGTTATTTTATCTAGAGGACTGGCTCTAAATAGCAAGACAAAATTAGCCAATTAGATTTACTTTGAAAAGTAAGCAAGCAGTATGTTAAGCAAATGTGGAATCCTGTATTTTTTTAAATCCCTGATGTGTAATGTGCTTCTACAAATCATACCAGTGCAGTAATTTTGAATCCCAAATGAAGAGGAAAAGCAGAACAAGGCTCAGACATAAGAAAGCAAATACCAAATACTCTATTCAGGTTTTTATACCATGCTCAAATTTTGGTATCTGAGCTACTTTTAGATTTCTCTTTCTCTCTCACATACATACATGGTGTTTAGCAAGTCCAAGCATTTACTAGGCCAATTAGCAGAGACACATATAGTCGATGATGTCAGGGGGGGCGCAGAGAGGTGTTCCATGAAGCATAACAGATTCTGCAAATGTTTAAAAATCTGGGTTCAAAGATTTTTAGCTTGTTTGAATATTACCAGAAAAAGAAAACGGAAGAATCTCTATATTTCCTAGATCTGATAGAAACAGAAGGAAAGAAAAATTCCAAAGAAGAAAAATATCTTAAAGACATTTTAATGCAACGGTGTTGGGTAATTTTCTAGTAGGTTAAATGCTCCTCAGATGTGCAGAACTTTTAGCCCCAATGACCAAAAACTGATTTACAGAACACACATAAGCATGGGCAATATCAGCCTACCACATCAGACAGTCCAAAAGACAGATTCTCCTTTTCTTCTTTATGACACAGGAAGGGACAGGGCACAAAGGTGGTTAAGTCATTTTTATGCCTCTCTAACTTTGGGCCTCACCTCCCAGTGAAGTTTAGAGCGTTCTCTGAGCTGTTCTCAGTAAGCTGCATTGACTTGTAACAATCTTCTATGGGTTTTAACACTAGCACAGAAAAAACAGAGCAAATTATTCTCTAATCACATCCCCATGCTCTATTGGCCTGCCTCCAAAACAGCCTCTTATTTCAGGGGCTGGGAGAGGCCAAGATAGTTATTTGGCTCTATCCTGGCAGGAGAACCTCCCCCAAGCATCCAGAAAAGATTATTGTGGGGGTTCTTTAACCCCTTTCATGCCACCAGAAGAGTGTAAAAGAGAAACATCACAAGTGAGAACTGGAGCCAAAATAATAGTTTGATCTCTCTACTCATCCACTCTTCTTTGTGCCTATACTGCTATTGTCAAACACACTTTCATTTGTAATGTCCAGTAGAAACTGGACTGTGATGACCTCATTTCACAGCAAAATGACAATTGTTGTGTGGCTTATTGAACTTTCTGTCAAATTGACCTGGGACAGATTTACACCAGCAACCCAGAAGTGAATGTTTTCCACAACTGTCAGCCTCCCTGCACTTTGTAATGTTTCTCCAAATGTTTTCTTGCAAATAAGTCACTCACATTATTGTAACAGTGCAGAATACAGTGTTTTACTAATCAGTGTTTTTATTTTCACTAGAAAGCAAGTTTGCAGTATGTACAAGATTCAAATCTTTAATATGTCATCTGTAATTTTCATCCAAAAGCAAAGTAGTCTGAGGAAGAAGTGGTCATAAAAAGTGCTGAGAAGTACCAAATATTAGTTCTAACTCCTTTGAGAGTGACACATTATTACAAGAGTATCATTTAAGTTTCACAGTTTTTGTGGTACTTTGATTTAAGAAGCTACTGTAACACTTTCCACACATTGTATCTGAATAATTTAATAATCACCCACTATATCTTCCGAAGACTATATTATTTCATGGGCTTTGTTCAACTGCTGCAACAATCTTGCTATAATCATTTCACAGTAGTGAATAAAGTATTTTTTAATTAAAAGGCAGGTTAGCATGCAGTAAATCCCAAAATGAAAGCATAATGGGGGATTCATAATTGGACTCATATTATATAAAAATAAAATTCTTATGAATTATAGGATGAAAGATAATATTACAAGGACAGGGTGCACTCTCTTAGCATTGATTTAGGTCAAGATTTTTTAAAACGAAGTCAATAGGAGCTGTGCAATGCTTGACATTTCCAAAGGTCATCCCATGTATTTAGGAGTTTTAAACAAGATTTAGGAGCCTAATTTTACACTCCTAGTTTTGAAAATCTTGGCTCTTCTGAACAGGAGTGGTAAAATGAAAGTGTACAGTACCACTTAAAGATAATTGGGAATCATTCAAGAGCACCTTACTAGATGCCCAAAAAAGCTACAATCCCACAATCAACCAAGAAAGCAATACTCATAACAAACAAACAAAAAAACCACAAGTGGTTTAGAAGGGAAGTGAAGGCAGTTATAAAAATTTATATACATATACACACACACACACAAATGTAAGAAAGGGGAAGCTGATAGTAATAAATAAAATCAGAAGTTAGAAAGTATAGAAAACTGATAAGAGAAACAGAGATACAAGGCAAAATCTATCGCCAAGAGTTAAAGACAAAAAGAAGGATTTAAGAAGGAACAAAAGAAAATATCAGGATTGGATTTTTTTTTAAAATGACATGCCCTAGGAATTATTTAGGAGAAATTCTATGGCCTGTGTTATAAAGAGGTCAGACTAGATGATCACAATGGTTCCTTCTGGCCTTGGAATCTATTAGTCTATAAGAAGGAGACACCTAGGGAGCACCTGACATTCTGGGAGAGGCAGGAGAGCAAGATTGCAGGATCAGGATGATATTATTTGAGTTGGCAGCATGTTATGAGGAGGAAAATTGTTTTCCAAAAGGAAGAGTCATGGCCCTATGATATTTATAAAGCAACAGTCTGGAGAAATCCAGGGCCAAATTTAGACCCTGTAAGTAGTGTAAAGTAATGGTATCTTGGATCCTTTTACACTATCTTCATGCTGCGGAATCAGAATAGGCTGTAAATGAAAATGGGGAGGGAATCAGTTTAGTTTACACATGCTTCTGGCACCTTTGTGTCATATTACACCAATTTAGATGCCTTTAGATGTTAGTAGAGAGGGTGTGAGTACCACTAAGGGGCTCTAACTCCATGTAAAGGATGTGTAATTTACACATCTCTATTGGATTTGGTTCCCAATCTGTAATTGTATGGAAAGCTGATGGCTGAGCTCTCCAAGGCTTTCTGAAAGCACTGCAGTAAAAGAGATTTTGGAAGCTGGAACCCAAATGCACTATGTCTGAATACTTATTACAAGGTGACCTAGGTAGCAAAAAGAGAGGGTATCGCAAACTCTCACACTACGCAGTGAATGCAGCATCATGTTATATACCACCACATCTGAACCGTTTGTCAATGGCTGGTTCATTTTACTACACAAGGAAAAGCAACTGATGTATAACTGCTGCTGTTCAGATTAGTGTTTGTGGAAACGAAGTTGAAAAGTAAAGTATTATTTAACTGTAAATATATTCATATTGTGGTCATGTTTACTGCATCAATGCTTTATCTGCAGCTGAAATGTAGTTCTGTGCTGCATAAAAACTCCCACAGGCATGCTAGTTGTTTGCTGTTACTTCAGGTGGCCACTGCAAAGTAACTAGAGATTTTTTTTCCCCATTGTCAACAGCTCTCAGAGGGCACTGCACAGAATTAGTTATGATTTATTAATTCAAACCATCTGCAGAAAAAATATTTTGGGGGGACAATAAGGTTAAAAAAAATCAAATACATGTAAACTAGTTTTGATTATGCTGCTTCCTCAGCTAAACGTTGGCAATCTACTGTACAGAAAAAACTCTCCAAAACCACTCTTTCCAGCAGTTCATCCAGACACCCATATAACTGCTATAAGAAATCCCCTTGATTTATATACATTCTCAATTTTATTGCATTAACACAGTGATTCTCAGGGAGATGCTATTTCTCCTGGATGTCTCAAATACCTACTGCTTCACTTCATGCCCCTTTGTATTTGGGCAGTTTCCTTTTTGCCCCTTCTCAAATGGCTAGTGGTGCTATCTAGGAGTGGTCCTGGCGCTCAGAGGAACTCAAGAATCAGACCCCAACTCACAAGCAGTAGTGGGGTGCTTCTATAGTAGCCCCAATTTGGCCTTTAATCACTAACAGTGAAATACACCAAAGAGAAATTAAATCACATTACCTTTGTACAAAAATCCCACATTTTATCTCAGTATCTTTCCCATAAGTTTTAGATTAGATTTTCTCTGGTTTCCCCTATTTTTCAGTTCTGCAGCTACTACAGTAATATAATATAGATGATAAAATAAAAATAATACTTAGCTCTTATGTAGTGTTTTTCTTCAGTAGATCTCATAGCATGTCAAAGAAGTTCAGTATCATTATTCCCATTTTTACAGATGGGGAAACTGTGACACAGAAAGGTGACATGGCTTGTCCAAGGTCACCCAGGAGATCAGTGGCAGAACCAAAAATAGAACCAAGGTATTCTGAGTCCCAGCCCTGTACTTTAGCCACTAGGAAACACTGCCTCCCATTACTTACAGAAACTCACTGCAGACATTTCATGATTAATATCCTGTTTTCCATTAGCCTTTCTGGAATTTCTTAGGTCATCAGACAGTGCACTAGAAACATGTGGCTATCAAGCCATCTGCTTTTACTACAAGGATTCACCAGTTATCTGCTCATGTATAACCTGGCATGTAGAAGGTGAATAGGATCTCTCCGTGCTCACCACCTCTGACAATCAGGTCACAGATTTTTAAAGTTGGGTGACCAAAACTGACTGCATAATCAAAGACACCTTTTGAAAATGAGGGCCTTAGCCTACCTTCAGCTCAATTTATCCACTGATAACCCAAGGATACCACACCTCACAGGGGTGTTGTGAGGCACCACTAATATTTGTAAGTTGCTTAGCAATACTCAGCTAATATGTTTGCATTTTACCTTTCATTTGGTTTGGAGAGGGGACCATATGTACTAGTAAAAATTGGCTAACTACCCTTGGGAAATACTACTGGAGTGGCCATGGAATTCAGTTTGAAATTCAAATGCATTTAAAAAAAAATTAAACACTTCTTACTACACCTTTAGCACAAAGCTTAGGGTTAGGGTTAGGGTTAGCTGCAGTTTCACCAGTAACAGGGACCTGCCTTATCCACTGAGCATGCAGGATGAAAATGCTCTAGTGCCTCTATTTATTTCACATCTGCTATTGTGCTGTTCCAACATTTTCTAAGTGTTCTTGCACTGTTCTTTCATCATCATAATATACACTCACAGTCATTATCATATTATTGAGAGTATAAGAGAATGAGGGATGAATATGTCAATAAGTTACGGCAGGGTGAGCATGAAGAATCTATTGGTAGGCACCTAAGGGTACACTATAAAAGCACAAGGGAACAGACTAATAAACACATACATTGTAGCAGTTAATTACTCACAGTTTTTGTGGTTCAGTAATTTAAATTATATTAAAAACTTTTTATAAACCAGTTTTGTGGGATTTTCTGTAATCTATCCTTCTTCTAGAAAAGTATCTTCTAGAAGAAGGAGAATAGAAAACATTATGGATAAAGTAAGTGGTGATTCAGATCCAGAGGGTCAGGGATTATCTTCCTATCCCATTCCCAGTTCAAAACAGCATGAGAACATTCCACATGATGGGGAGTGGGATTTTCCTGTTATTTTTAAGCAGCGGGGTGGTCCTTACTGCACATTGTTTTGAGCTGGGACATTATCCAAAAGGCCCAGCCAGTCAGAAAGTGGCTTTGCATAATCAGTGTTCACTATCAGACTTCAATTTTGTTTTCTTTTTACTGCAACATTTATGTAGTAGTAACAAAAAATTCTGCCTGTGGAGCACGCCTGCAATATGTGCAGGTTGTGTCCGTTTGTAACTACAGGCAGGCAAAGTAGCTGCACCCACAAAAATCTTCCTGTGGATTCTGATTTTGTGAACTTTCACAGTAATGTTTAGCAGCCTCCCCTCTGCCTCTGTTTTCCTCAAGTTGCAATTCTCTGAAGAGAAAGTTTTCCTTCCTCTATCTCTTTTTACTAATCCTCACCATTATGCAGTCATATCAGGGAGAGTCATCTGAGGGATGGAGTCACCCCTGAGGAGGAATGAAAACATGGTTTCTTTGAATTCAGTATATAAGCATGTAGATAGTGACATATTCCTCTGATCGCATAAAGTGATTTATGTAATGTTTCTTATCTCTTATGTTCCCCATGTGGGGCAGGATCCTCCACTGCTAAAGTCAATGGGATGTTTGCTTTCGCTTTTAATGGGAGCAAGGTTGAGGCCCTAGTGCTTGGAAGTTTAGTAATAAGGCAAATAAGAGAAGAGATTGGATAGCCCCAGAATGACTATCACAAAACATGTGCTGATTTTCTTTAGAGATTCCAATGGCGAATGCTTTTTATAGAACTTCTTAAGATGTTGATTGCTATTTACCTTTCTACAACATAGCAAAGTCATGGATCTTTATCTCTTAAAATTATTTAAGTTTTCACTCTACAGGGTGGATACTACAACTTTGCCAGCTGTAGTACCTGCTGCTGGAGTTGGGGATTTGGGGCTCATGTACGCAAACGTTTAGTGTTTGCAGCAAGCTGGGGTGTGAACGTACCCTGCGGCAGACTGTCTGCATGGACCTTGCTGACATTAATTAACAATTCATTACAGTGCTTTGATCTAGTCCCATTTCAAAGAGGACTAAATCAAAGCACACACATGAACCATTAATGTGCATCAGCAGGATGCACACAGTTAGTCCATGGCAGGGCTAGTGTAGGGTAGATTCATAAATCAGCTTTCCACAAACTAAATATTTGTGAAGACAAACCCTGAGGTTCTGCACTTTGTGATGGTTTGTATATGACTCTCATGTCCCTTCCTGCAATGAGTGGCATGGTTTCCATAGTCTTGTGTAATGCACATTAAATTCTGGCATAATAGACCATAGCATCTCTGCTAACAGGTAGTAAGTATAGACAATTGATAATAAAACTTATGTTATTCAGTGGTAATGCTAATATGGTTACCTACAATGACGCTTGTCTCACTCTTTCAGATATACTACAGCTCAAACAGAAGTTATAGACTTCATGTAAGAATGACTGGGTGAGGAGGTTCTGTGCCTGTGTTACAAAGAAGATCATACTAGATGATCAGAACAATCCCTTCTAGCCTTAAAATCTATTCTTCTGCCTAAGTTTCTTCCTGTCATCTTTTAACTACTGCACTTCTTCTGGTGGTGCTGTGCAGCATGTTATACAAGTGTTCGTGAACTGCAAGGTCTTCTCCAAACACCACTTTTTCTTCACCTGTAGGGACAGGGCTGGATTTAGGGGCAGGCGACCCAGGCGACCACCTGGAGTGCCACTAGGAGCGGGGGGCACCGGGCTCAAGGTGCTTTTTTTGTTGTTAGTGACAAAAGGGAAAATAACCTGTTTGAAGTAACATGTTTCAGATATTCCATATGTGGATTTATTTTCCACTAACCTCTTAGAATGTTCTGGACCCTTCTAGAATCTCCTGGAACTTTCCAGACTTTGAGAACTACATTTTCCTCAAACCTCCTAGAATGTTCTCAGCTTTGCCCTTGCAAGTATATAAGGGGCCGAATGTCGCCAGTCAGTCAGTGAGATATAAGAATGAACTGAAGTGAAGTGAGAGCCCAGCTGTGATATTGTGAACGTTGTTTTATTATGTAATTTTGAAAGGTGTACTTGTGTTTTAAGACTCAAAGAGTGTAAGTTGGAGAGCTTTTTGAAGCTCAGGCTGATTAAAACATATCTTCAATCAACAATGACTGACGAGACACATCGCTTGCTATTTTATCGCTTGAAAATGCTATTGGCCAGTCTTTGGATCTCTGACACTGTGCTTCAGTGCATGAAGGCAAAGGCAAGAAAAGTGACCTTTCAAACCAAAGGACTAGGGTTCACATTCTAAGGCTTTCACTGACTGTAACACGATTTAATACTGGTCCACCAAAAGTTGGTGCACAGTTCAATTTCTTGATGTTAGTACATTTCAATTATTCTTAAAATTAAAAAGCTTCTATAAACTTAGAGGAAATGATTTTTATTTGCTTATATATGACATGGATAAATACAGATTTAAAGATCCTAGCCTGCATCTTGCAGCTTACATGACGGATCAATCATGCACGAAAATTGTGTAAAGTCATGAAATGGGCTACAAATGCAATAAAAATAAGGTATTCGAAAGTTTCACAAATGCGGGGGTGGGGGACCATTTGGTCTAGGGATTCATCAACAGCCTCAGGAACAACTCTGACATCATAATCAAAAAGGCTGACAAGGAGGTGCTGTCGTCATCATGAATAAGTTGGAACATGAACAAGAGGCTGCTAGGCAGCTCTCTAACTCCACATTCTACAGGCCATTATCCTCTGATCCCACTGAGGATTAACAAAAGAAACTACACCATCTGCTCAAGAAACTCCCTGAAAAAGCACAGGAACAGATTTGTGCAGACACATGCCTAGAACTCCGACCAGGGGTATTCTATCTGCTTCCCAAGAGCCATAAACCTGGGAATCCTGGACACCCCATCATCTCAGGGATTGTCACCCTGACAGCAGGATTGTCTGGCTATGTGGACTCTCTCCTCAGGCCCTACGCTACCAGCACTCCCAGCTATCTTCGAGACACCACTGACTTCCTGAGGAAACTACAATCCATCAGTGATCTTCCAGAAAACACCCTCCTGGCCACTATGGATGTAGAAGCCCCCTACACCAACATTCCACACAAAGATGGACTACAAGCTATCAGGAACAGTATCCTCGATAATGTCATGGCAAACCTGGTGGCTGAACTTTGTGACTTTGTCCTCACCCACAACAATTTCAGATTTGGGGACAATATATACCTTCAAGTCAGCGGCACTGCTATGGGTACCCGCATGGCCCCACAGTATCCTAACATTTTTATGGCTGACTTAGAACAACGCTTCCTTAGCTCTCGTCCCCTAACACCCCTACTCTATTTGTGCTACATTGATGACATCTTCATCATCTGGACCCATGGAAAAGAAGCCCTTGAGGAACTCCACCATGATTTCAACAATTTCCATCCCACCATCAACCTCAGCCTAGACCAATCCACACAAGCTGTCCATTTCCTGGACATTACTGTGCTAATAAGCGATGGTCACATAAACACCACCCTATACTGGAAACCTACTGACCGCTATACTTACCTACGTGCCTCCAGCTTCCATCCAGGACACACCACACAATCCATTGTCTACAGCCAAGCTCTAAGATACAACCGCATTTGCTCCAATCCCTCAGACAGAGACAGACACCTGCAAGATCTCTATCAAGCATGCTTAAAACTACAATACCCACCTGTTGAAGTGAAAAAACAGATTGACAGAGCCAGAAGAGTACCCAGAAGTCCCCTACTACAGGACAGGCCCAACAAAGAAAATAACAGAATATCACTAGTTGTCACCTTCAGCCCCCAACTAAAACCTCTCCAGCGCATCATCAAAGATTTACAACCTATCCTGAAAAATGATCCTTCACTCTCACAGATCTTGGGAGACAGACCAGTACTCGCTTACAGACAGCCCCCCAACCTGAAGCAAATACTCACCAGCAACCACAAACCACACAACAAAAACACTAACCCAGGAACCTATCCTTGCAACAAAGCCCGATGCCAACTCTGTCCACATATTTATTCAAGTGACACCATCATAGGACCTAATCACATCAGTCATGCCATCAGGGGCTCATTCACCTGCACATCTACAATGTGATATATGCCATCATGTGCCAGCAATGCCCTCTGCCATGTACATTGGCCAAACCAGACAGTCTCTATGCAAAAGAATAAATGGACACAAATCTGACATGAGGAATCATAACATTCAAAAACCGGTAGGAGGACACTTCAACCTCTCTGGCCACTCAGTAAAAGATTTAAGGGTGGCAATTTTACAACAGAAAAGCTTCAAAAACAGACTCCAACGAGAAACTGCTGAGCTTGAATTAATATGCAAACTAGATACCATTAACTTGGGTTTGAATAGAGACTGGGAGTGGCTGGGTCATTACACCTATTGAATCTATTTCCTTAAGTATCCTCACACCTTCTTGTCAACTGTCTAAATGGGCCATCTTGATTATCACTACAAAAGTTTTTTTTCTCCTGCAGATAATAGCTCATCTCAACTAATTAGCCTCTCATAGTTTGTATGGTAACTTCCAACTTATCTGTATGTGTATATATATAGTATATCTTACTATATGTTCCATTCAATGCATCCGATGAAGTGGGCTGTAGCCCACGAAAGCTTATGCTCTAATAAATTTGTTAGTCTCTAAGGTGCCACAAGTACTCCTCTTCTTTCTGTTACTACACCTTCCTGCAACATCTTTTCAGAGGTCACTTTCTGAAGATTTTTATTTCCTTCCCTAGTTTATTCACTTCTTCTTCTAGCTATCCATCCTTACACCTATCTTTATGACTGTAGAAAAACAACCCCCCTTCCACAAAATGATTTTATAAACTAGCATGGAAGAATAAGGTATTGCAGAGATGAGCAGGGCAACACAAACATTCAGTAGAACAAACAGATCATCAGGAACCAAACAAATAAAAATGCTTCATTTGGAATGTAAGTCAAAATTTGTTGAGAAAAAATGTGTTCTGCCAAATGAAAATGCTGGATGCTGTTACTAGATTAAATGGACTTTTTTCCCCCTTGGCCACCTAAATGTCTATAATTTTTACATCACAGTTAAAAGACTTCAATTGGGGATTTTATACTTTGGAATTTTGCTTTTAAACTAAAAGTTGAATGTGTCTGTTACTGAGAATATATGACGACGGACAGTGCTGGCAGGAACTACTGAGGAAACAAAACAGTGGCATTTTAAATTTTCAGCAGTCCAGAAAACCTTAGACTTTTAATAGTGTTCACCTGCAGCTGCCACTGTTTAGGACTAATTAAAACTCTCAATTATGCTTCTTGATTAAAAAAGCAAGTTAAAAAATGGCCTCATCCATCCTGCTGAATCCAAAGGCCAGCTAAAATTTGGATGTTAAAATGTTGAGAGATGAGAACCAGCAGAAAGGCAAATCTGGGAGTGGGAAAGAGAGGAGAGAGCAGGAGAAGGGACAGAAAGTGAAGGAAACAACCGTAGAGTTTACAGTACCTAATCCCAAACTTCTTACTCTGATCCAGCTGCCACAGACTTTAGTGGGAATTTGGCCCAGATAAAGTACCTGGATTAGGCAATAAATCACTAGAATATTCACCCGTGGAACAACGTGACATGAGCTACCAATAGGATGTCATGGCCAAAAGGGCTAAATACAGTCCTTGGATTTATAAGGAGTGGAATTTTGAATAGGAGTACAGAGGTTATATTATCTCTGTATTGGGCAATAGTACAACTACTGCTGGAATACTGTGTTTTATTCTGGTTTCCACAATTCAAAAAGCATGTTGAAAAACTGGAGAGGGCTCAAAGAAATGCCACAAGAATGATTAAAGAATTGGAAAACATGACAGTGATTGAATAGACTGAGCTCCTTAAGTCTCTTTAAAAAAAAAAGAAGGTTAAGGGTGACTTGACTACAGACTACAACAGGGGTGGACAAACTTTTTGGCCCGAGGGCCACATCTGGGTAGGGAAATTGCATGTAGGGCCATAAATGTAGGGCTGAGGCAAGGGTAGGGTGACCAGATGTCCCAATTTTATAGGGACAGTCCTAATATTTGAGTCTTTTTCTTATATAGAAGCCTATTACTTCCCAGCCCCGTCCCAATTTTTCACACTTGCTGTCTGGTCACCCTAGGCAAGGGGTTGGGATGCAGGAGGATGTGGGGTGTGGCAGGGGGCTCAGGGCAGGGGGTTGGGGTGGGGGCTCCAGCCCAGTGCTGCTTACCTGAGCGGCTCCAGGGTGGCAGCGGTGTGCAGTGGGACTAAGGCGGGCTCCCTGCCTGCCTGCCCTGGCCCCACGCTGCTTCCAGAAACAGCCCCTGGGGGACAGGGGGCAGAGGGCTCCACGTGCTGTCCTCGCCTGCAGTTACCTTCCCCAAAGCTCCCATTGGCCGCGGTTCCCCGTTCCTGGCCAATGGGAGCTGCAGGGGGTGGTGCCTGCAGACGAGGGTAGCACACGGAGCCCTCTGCCGCACCCTCCCCCAGGGGCTGCACGGTCGTGATGCCGGGCGCTTCTGTGGGTGGTGCGGGGCCAGGGCAGGCCGGGAGTCTGCCTTAGTCCCACAGGCCGTAGTTTGCCCAACCCTGGACTAGAAGTATCTACAAGGGGGGAACAAAACTTTGATAAAGGGTTCTTCATTTTAGCAAACTAAGGTACAACAAGATCCAACAGCTGGATATTGAAACTAGACACATTCAGACTGGAAATAAGGCACAAATAGTGAGGGTAATTAGCCACTGAAAACAACCTATCAGGGTTGTGACGGATTCTCTATCGCTGGCCATTTTTAAATAAAGGTTGGATGTTTTTCTAAAGCATTTGATCTAGGCAAACTGGAATTAATTCAGGGAAGTCTGATGCTCTGTGCTATGCAGTATTAGATGATCTCACTGGTCTCTTCAGGCTAAATCGTCTCTGAATTTATGAGATAGTTAAGGCCTGGAAGGGGAAAACAGGATGTTCTGTGGTCCTAGATGGTATAGAAGGAAAGTTGCAAGCCTGAAAAAATACGGGGTTGGGAGATTGTAGAGAGCTCCAAGCACGGCATTGGAAAGGAAACATAAAAGGCAGATCCGTGGGCCATCGTTCTGAAAGCTTGTTTCAGGTTCACATAAGCATCCATACCAGGACTGATGATAAATAAAATAAAATACAGTTTTTTTTTTTTAAATGTTCATGACAAATGTTCCCTTTTGGTTTAAGCCAACTCTAACCTAGAGTCTAGGAGGTTTTTACAAAATGGATTATCTAAAAGCCTTTGTGGCTGCCATGTGACTGTTCAGTCACAACCCCACGTGCATAGGGGAAGTGTACTGCCTGAGGGAAATCTCCAGGAAGCCCACTCCCAGAGCTCTGGAAAATATGGCCTATGCAACATCTTTCCAGGGTTCAAGAACATGGCATAGGCAACATCTGACCAGGGCTGCAGTACCCACCAGTTATGTCAGAAACATCACAAGATGGACTGGTAGCCAACAACCTCTGCATTGGGGATGTCAGTTGAAGAGAGACAGAAAATCCATTTCCTTTGCATGAGGTGTTCTCTTCTGGTTGGTATAGAAGGGTTGGGTCATGTCCCTCTGCTGTTTTGGAAGGTTAGTGCTGCTCTAGGCACTAGGCCTTGTGCTGTTCTAGTTCTCTCTGACCAAAATTATTTTGATTGTGTCCAGACCTCTCAAAGGTGTACTACACTGGAAGGCTCTTTGTGGCCTCTCCCCACCCCCTTTTTAAGTCTGTACAGTGCTGGGCACAATCAATCCCTCCTATGCTGGCCTATTGTTAGCTTTTAACACTGTGTTCTAGTGACATGTACAACAAACATGTTTATCACATATACTTAGGTACAGCCAGGACTATTTCATTATTTTATGCATCTGGCTCTTCAGATTCACCCTCTTTCCCACATTATTAATTTCCACAATTCCCTCCCTAAAATGTTGTATTACAGCAACTCTTCTCTGAGTCAAGAGTTCAGCAGTGACACACACACACACACTAAAGGTAGCTAACGATACAGAACTGGGGAACAAATCTTGCATGCGTGTGAAAGAAAACACAAGTTATTGGACCACACAGGGCTAGCTTGGTGAAATTCTATGGCCTGTGTTACATACAGGAAATCAGACCAGATATTCTGATATTGGGGAGGGGGCGAGGGATAGCTCAGTGGTTTAAGCATTGGCCTGCTAAACCTAGGATTGTGAGTTCAATCCTTGATGGGGCCATTTAGGGATCTGGGGCAAAAATTGGGGATTGGTCCTGCTTTGAGCAGGGGGTTAGACTAGATGACCTCCTGAGGTCCCTTCCAACCCTGATATTCTATGATTCTAATGGTCTCTGCTGGCCTTAAAAAAAGGCTGTACTGTAAAAACACTGGATTACCCAAAGACCATATCTGATCTGTGCAGAAAGACTGCCTTTCTTTAAGTGTCACAGGGACTATCACATAATCTAATAATTCTGGAATATGATCAAATAACCAAATGAAATACTTTACTGGGACATATCCACCAATGGACCTTTGCTCATTTTACTCATTGTAGGCTTCTGAACTGAAAGAGGATGTTATCTAGTCCCCAGTTTATTGCTATGGATTTAGATGCTCAACAGCTTTACAATGGAAGAAGAAAAATCCTCCCACACTATTATAATGTTTACAGATTTAGCTGAGACATGGCAACAATGGATAAGCAGACACAAAGTGCAAGACAAGAATTAGAACATCACTTTAAAATGTTTCAGCTAAACATAACACGACAAAAGGAACCAAAGACCTTCTTCTGATTTTACTGAACCAGCATCTGCTCTAACAATGTAGGGAGGAATGATAATAAAAAGCCTGATGTTTCATGTTTTTGCCTGATGTTCTTTTTGCCTATAAAGATGAATGACAAATTTATTTGCCCATGTTTCTAATGACAAAGGAACATTTCTAAAGATTTTATTCACTACCGGATCATTTGGATAAATTATAAATCACTAGACTATTCACCTGTGAAATAAAGTGACATGTGCTACCAATACAATGTCATGGCCCAAAGGGTTAAATACAGTCCTTGGATTTTAAAGAAGTGGAATATTGAATAGAGAGATTATATTATCTCTGTATTGGGCACTAGTATGACTACTGCTGGAATACTGTCTTCTATTCTGGTTTCCACAATTCAAGAAGGATGTCGAAAAATTGGAGACAGCTCCGAGAAAAGCCATGAGAATGAACAGAGCTCATAAAAAATGAACACATTCTAATGAAAGTTTTATAATATTTTTTCCAATTTTTTGTCCAAAAATTTTCCAAGTGTTTCTGACCAGCTCTTCTCATGCTGTATTTGTTAGGTATGAAAAGCAGCTTTTCCATATTGGTGATAGCAAAGCTTGTTTATATTCAGAAATCTTCCCCATTACTCTGTTCAAGTATCATAAAATGTCAGGAAACATTTTTAATCACCTTACAGGAAAATCCTGAGACCACCATTGATTTGGCATTGATCTCTCTAATTATCAAGGCCATTCACCTCTCAATTTCAGATCTTGAGCGCTTTAAAAGTATCTGGTATACTTAATCTGTTCACATCTTATGACTGCTTCTCTTGAAAGTGACTAAGTGCAGTCTATTAAAAAAGATAATTCTTAAGAATTTTAAAAGATTATCACTCGCATGGTCAGGATCTCCCAAAATACATCCTTGCCATCTGGAACAGTTATTAGTTAGTTAGTAGTAATGTCACTGTGATGATATATTACTCAATAAGAGGAGACCAGCTGGCAAAACACATTTTGAAGATTCAGACTTTAAAGTTGTGTTGGATAATTATAGATATAGATAGTCTGGAAAGAAAGCAATGGATTTCCACAGATAACATCCACCTGTGAGCCAAGGGTCCTTATAAAACAGTGCATTGCATGAGGGACTCTTTTGGCTACTTGAGTCTCTCAGAACTCACCCAAAGGCAGATAAAGGATGAAGCAGGATTAGGAGCTGAACTAGACATTCTGGCTAGACCTGGGCAAGCCATTCACAATGAGCAATTTATTCTACCAATGCAGCCTTTCTTCTGTCCATGGACTATCCATGAGCCAATCATTATTTTTTTCCATTCTCCCCACCCTTATTCATAGCAGTTTGTCAATTAATTTGTTAATGCAAGGTACAATTTATGGATTATCTCTGTACTGAGCAAATCTACACACTGACATTTTGTTTCTGTAGCTAGTCTCTTTGCAATTCCACCTTCCCCAATGCTCCAGAGAAAAGAAATGTTTTCATACTTTACATTCCCCTTCTGACAGGCAATGTGGCCATGCTCTCTACCCTTTGATTAGTGGCAACCTTCATATATCCTGGCTGTAGAAGAGCTAAATACAGCTATATAGAGCTGGAAGATGTTGTTGCTGCATAGGAATAATTTTCTGGCATGCACTCCAGGACACATTGTATTCATACCCTGCACACTATTGTAACAATCTTTATACAAAATATGCCTTGTGAGGTATCATTTGAAAACTGACAACTCCCTGATCATTAATAAACTTGCACCATATATGTATGTGGTACATATTGAGTGATGGGCATATGTTGGCATGATAACTAAAATGTGTTCAAACGAGGTACATCAGTGGCAGTTGTTCTACAGTCTATTTTAAACAAAGGAATGAATGATTAACTTAATTTACATATAAGCAGTAAACAGACACATCAAGCTAACAAGGGGTGTAGCCAAACCTCACACTAACACATGGAGAAGACGACAGCATGGCATCTGCACCCAGCAGGAAAGATAAGCTTGATCTGGGTTTTACTTTTCAGAAGAACCCATGTCAAAGGTTTACTGGTCTATAAAGAAAGGGGGATGAACGTCAGTTGATATACAATTGAATAAACACATTATATACAATATTACTGTATTATAAAAGTGTATAGAGTGAGGTCTTTTATGAAAGCTAATGACACACTGGTGAGCAATTTCACTGTAAAATGTATATATTAAATACTATATAAGGAATTATGGACACTCATTGATATTAGGCTGTACACTTTGCTCAGACAGGAGGGACCATCACAACTATCTACCTGTCTTCTATGTAAATTAAGCATGGTGGAACCAGAAACAATAGAAGACCTATTTACACTGAAATCATATAGGGGAATGGGAACGCACAGGAAGAGAAAAACAGCAAGGTCATTGAACTTTGAAAGATATAAGCAAGGACAGAAGCCATCTTTGGCATTCACCACTAGACAGGTGAGAGGTCAGAGCTCTTCCAAGCTGAGAAAGATCAGTCCATCAACCAAAGGGGTATGCGGGGGGGAGTGTTTGAAATTTCTGGAACAGAATATATATGAGAAACTTACTTAGGCAAAGATCTTTCACCTTTAAAAAGACAAGGGAAGCCAGCAATTTGTGCTTTTGTGAAAGATTGTGACTGAGGGAAAGTCAGCGATGCCTGGGAAGAAACCATGACTGATGAGAGGAACCATCTTAAACAAAGCCTGTCTCTTACCAGTTTTTGAATTTTAGATGTGCGTTTTCACTTGTATTTGCTTGCAACACTTCCTAACATTATTCTTTTTATATAGCATCAATTAACCACTGTCCTACTGTTAAGAAATGTGTTGTAATTTACTATAAACAAACTCAATGTGGTGTTTAAAAGAACATTTATTCACCCCACTTAATAAACTGTGATGTGTTTTTTTGTCTTTAAAGGAACAAACTTTATTATTTCTCAGAATTGCCCAGGAGTAGGCTGGATATTGCCAAGCACGTGGTTTGGGGAAGATTCAGGAAATGGAGTGTGTTGGGGTCACCCTGTGACTAGTAACCCAGGCTGGTGGAAGCTGGCATGGGGCTATAGACAGGCTGTTGGGGTCAAAGCTGCTGAACCAGGGCTGTCATGCACACACATAGTAGGCTGGTTGTGAGCAATCCAGGTTAGGATCTACAATAGCAAGGCATTGGGAGGCACCCAAGTTTGCAGGGCAGGCAGTGACACAATCCCTCACTGGTCTGGACTGCACCCCAGAATCTGACACACTCTTTCTGCCCACATCCTGTTTATCAGATTTTACTGTTCTCTGGAGTGATACTTTATTGTTTGCCAGTAAAATCTGCTTGGCCCATGAGCAAAATTCAAATCCATGACACAGGAAGCCAAATTTACCTCTAGGCATTGCTGAAACAAATGGTGTTTTTTTCTAACTTTGCACTGCTCCACTTACCTGATTCTTTCTATAATTTTCCTATAGAGGTAGCAGTAAGTCAGCTTTAGCCATGACAGTCTCTCTCTATAAAGTTTATAAATCATTAGGGAAAAGCCCTCTCCTCCATTATTAAAGGTATATTTTTATCCTTTAGTTCTTAACTGTAGTGTAGAAGGAAACGCATGCCAGTGTAAAGTTATGAGCTATGTGTCTTGTTTGCCCAATCTGAGAGTTGCCACTGCGTGAAGAAATAATGATACTGTAGGAATTTTATACATTTTGAAGACAAACTAGTGGATCACACAACAAAATATAGAAGGTTTCAAGTTACCTTTGCAAGTAACACAGTGTTTTTTCCCCCCCTTACTGCTTCTCCCTTTGCAGTTGCAAGGAGAGAATCATCAAAAAAGATTGCAATGTGTAAACCAGTTCCATCAAAGGAATCATTCAGTATGGCAAAGCATTTCCAGCAGACGTTCTCACAAGCTTAAAGATACAGTACATACAGCTTAATTTAGCAGAAGAAAAAGGAAAAAAAAGTTTCTATCAAGATCTACTGTTCTTTAGTATAACATGGTGATCTTCTGGAATTAAAAATTAAACTATTTCAGTTGAACTTACTGGGTATGGTAGTTCGTACTTGAACTACCAAAAGACCCTCACTTTGGTTCTGTAAGACCTTGTCTACAACAGGATTTTAGCCACTGGGATAGCTACACGGATATAGCGGAACAGAAACAAATCTCTAGTGTGGATACGGAAAACCATGCTGTCCACCAGTTGGTTTTGGAACAATTACTAAGCAACTGACACCATACTGTGCTATGGATGCACATTTGAAAAAACGTCTTTTTTTTTTTTTTTACAAGTTACACCTAGCATTACTACGAAGGGAAGTGCTTAGAGAAAAAAATATTTCTCTCTAATTTTACTTTGTGCATAGACAGTGTCAGTGTTTCCCTTCTATATTCAGTAAATCCATTTCATGTCTGTGTGGGTGATATAGTCACAGGGAGGGGGAAAAAAGTTTTAACCACAAAAATTGTCAATGGGACGAAGAGCCCAGCTTAACACCAAAAATGATCTTTTACTCATTTTTAAAACTTGAACAGAATTCAAGTTGGCTGTGTTCCTTAAATTTAGAATAAGGCTTACCAAAGGCAGATGTGCACCTATATACACTTGTTTCATCCTCTTAGAGCTCCTACCATTGCTTGCTTGGTGGATCATAGCACTAGATATATAGTCGAACCCTCACCCCTAAAAATTATGAAGGTGAAAAGTTGGAATTCTTCAACACTTCTGACTTGCAAAGCACACTGAAGTAACTCTCAACTCAAAGGGACAGGTTAAAATCCATGGCTAAGAAATGGCTATGTTTGTTGAGGTTAATTAAAAAACCTCAATTTTATGTTCTGCTTCAGTTATTCTATGTAAAGACAAGTGTCATGACACTTGCTTAACACTCAATCCATGCTCGGATTTAAATACTCATGTAGTATAAAATTTAAATCAGTTACTTCATTTATTCTGTGTTACCTTAAGGCTTTATCACGGGTGGCCCATTTTTTCATCTCATACCTCATTTGCCAATGACAGCAGATAGGATCATTAAATTTGCAATATGCAAAGATGGCTTCCAGCAGCAGCACTTAGCAGATCTGTCTTTGCCTGTATGCCCACAGACTTGTTCAAAAACTGAATTTCTGAGTAATTTATTACTGTTCTTACTGTGATGCAGATGGCACATTGATCTGTTAAATCTAAATACCTGTAGTTTTGCTGGGGAAAACACTATGCTTTTTCGTGTTGTTCATTTACGTACTCCCTCTCTGGAATATGAATGTGCTGCCTATTACCTTAAAAATCAGTCAAACAACAAGTTTCCTTCTAGCTAAACCAAAATTAATTTCAAAATACCTAACCTGCCAAAGTAGTGTGGTTAATAATATGGCAATGATGCAAATCTTTGCATAGCCAGCAAAATTTGTTTGAGCATGGGGTTTACAATCAACCTTAAATGCAAATAAATTCTTTGCTTCAGAGATAAGGCTTGGTAAATGATATATTTTAAGGTACCTCCCCTCCTACAGCCTCAAGTAGCCTTGAGAGCTACTCTCCAGTATGTGGCTATCCTCCCTTGACTAGCCTCTTTAGATTGACTGAAGGTTGAGGGGACTGGAGTTGTTCCTGATTAGCTGTAGTTCTCTCACAAAGTAGAAGGTTGGCATGTAGCGTTTTCATTTGGAAAATGAAACTATTTATGTTTTGTCTAGGGTATTAGTTGACTTACTGTTCCACTTCCCCTGTGGATAAGCATACTTGTCCTTAGCATCAGAAGGTGCGGGCTGGGAGCAAAGCTAACTTGGTTCTCTTCTCTCTTCCTCTCCCAACTCCACCTCTCTTTTCCTCCAACCCTCTCTCAAATATCCTTCTGCCACATTCCAAGATTTCCCTAATCACCAAAATAGCGACCAGCGCTCAGGATGAGACTCTTGTACCTTGCCTGCCAGCCTCCTCTCAAGTAGCAGCTTCTGGGCTTTGTGTCAACTTCTCCCGACTCCCAGCCATTGTCTGCACCACGTGCTTCCTGGTATGAGGCAAAATGCAGAAGCCAGCAGCAGCAGGCGGGAGGACACTTCAGCCAGACATACATTACCCCTGATCTTTGTAACATGGACATCAGTGGCAAAGAAGAGGCCCACAATTTCCCGCCCTCCCATCTGGGAAGTGGACTACCTATGCTACTTCACACCCAGAGAGATCCAGTAAGCATTCTGAACACTGGTCCAGGTCAAGAGCTGACAGTTATGCTGGGAGTAATGGATGCCATCAAGTAATCACAGACTTCATTAAAAATGAAGTGCATGCTAGCAGCCCTTCATTCAGACTAAGCAAAGGATTAATTAAATGTCCTTTTTTAAACATTATAACTGAACAGTGGAAGCCACCACCCAAGGCATGGAACACCATGGCAAGGTCTGAGTAGAAGCCGAACCATGTGAACTGAGGGCTTGCCTTAGGAACTGATAGCAAATGCAGGGGCTGCAGCAATGATTGTTTGAAGCTATGTCTGTCTGTGTTTGACAGAGGCAGAAAGAAGCAAGAAAGCTAAGGAAAAGCAACCAGAAAGCTGGCAGACAGCAAGAGACACTCTCATGAGCATGGCCCTGAAAAGGAGCAGAGATAGAGCACTTAGGGACACATAAATGAACCCTCAGACAGGCTTGGAACTGTGAACAAGGAAACTACCTCCTGTTTGTTCCTGCTCTATTCAGAGAAACAAGACTGTTATGCATTACTTGTAAATACACAGGACTGTATCTAAGAAACACTGATTTATAAATTAATCCTTCAAATGGAAACAGTCTGTCAAGGTCCCTGTGGCAAGGCACCTCCTCCGTCGTGCTGGTCTGAGCACTTCCCCCTTTGACAGTGGTGAGGCCTGGGGAGAATCAGCCCCACCCCCCAGGATAATGTTTTTACTTACCAGTATTTTCAAGGTAGGCCTCATGGCAGGCCCAAGGAGTGCTCCTCCACCAAACAAGAAACCAATTTTCAAAACACAAAACAAAGGGGGATATCTTTCCCTGCCCCCTCACTAGGGGGCCGCTGTCCTGTTGTAGGCCCTGGGGTGTCAGTCCTTCCCTAAGCACGCACTCAGTTTTGGTTGTTCCCCCTCTAGGGCGGAGAACACCATGGAGAAGCCTATCTCCCTGCTATTACTAGCCTTGCAATAGCTCCTCTCTCCTCCCCCTCTCTCTGACCAGGGGAGGGGTTTTTAAAACATCTCAGGAAGCCCTTAATTGGACTCAGGTGTCCCTAATTGACCTGAGGTAACCCCCTTATAGGAAAAAGGGCCTTTATCATTCTAGGGCTAACGTACAATTCCTAATGATATATTTTGCATCTGGATAACACTAATGCCATTTGGTTCATCAGAATTACATGTACAGCAGATGAAAACAAACAAAAGAAAACAGGAGTTATAAAAGAAACTGCCAGAAAAAATAAGCCACATTAAATCACACATACAGACCTTAGAAAATGTTTCGGAACTGTCGGTGCACAAGTTAACTTATGCTACATAGAGCTCATAGTCTCTGTGACCTTGGTAGGACTGCAGTGATAATGTTTTTATAAGAAGAAAGGAGTTGTGAAATATTGTCTCCAGCCTTCTTCTCAGCACAATATTTATTTTAACTTAGAACATTATTTTCTTATTACCACATCTCTCTTCACTATAAAAAAAACCCACATTTCTTATAAAGGAACAGTGAGTTCACTACAGTTTTGAACTC
The DNA here is from genome assembly GCF_965152275.1 of Natator depressus. NCBI lineage: Eukaryota > Metazoa > Chordata > Testudines > Cheloniidae > Natator > Natator depressus. The sequence continues at coordinate 97,679,208 of NC_134240.1, read as the reverse complement.
TGACAATACCAGCCTTTTTAATTTTAAGTTTGAGCTTGTGAAGTTTGTCTGAGTTGCTCAGAGTCATAAGGCCCTATATCCAGTGGAGGGCTGCTCAGACACTACAGTGAAGAGAGTCACTGCCCTGCACTTTAAGCGGGAGAGGGAAGGGGGTTGTCTGGCTGGCAGGGAGAGGAGGGCAACGCTTTCTGGCTTGGGGGATGAGGGGAGACGTAAAACTGCTGGAAAAGCAGTCAATGTGAAGGATGACTGACCCCTCCTATGAGTGGCGGTGGTTGGTAAGGCCCCAGCAAGGGAATTGCTGGAGGGACCTGTATGAAAAAAGAGGGGGAGCTGGTGGAAGCCCCCCTCACCCCGCTTCCCGCTCCAAAATTGGCTGGAATTGGAGGGTCCCGGCAGTGGATCTGCTGGAGGGACATAAACAGAAAGGGGGGGGGGAATGCTGAAAAAAGTACTCATTCCCCCTGCCCCCTGTGAATTGTGGGGTTTTCACCTGCACTGCACATTTTATCTGCCGAGTTAGTCCCAGACATCTAATAATAAAGTTGCGGCCTAATTAAACCCATATCTAATGTCTCTTGTCATTCTTTCAGCATAGCCAGACCACCACATATGGTAAGTACGCAACTAGAGAGAGATGCTAGTGATACACATCTAGGCATACCTTGCTGTGCTGTCATTCCATGATGGAACAGTCAATGGAAGAGCATCAGGATGTGCTGGCTTTTCATAAGGGCAAGAATTAGGGTGGGATTCCACATCTGGGATAGGAGATATTACTGAAGGTTACAAATTTCTGTTCTAAAGTTGATCATTTCGTTTATCTAAACATGGAGGAGGAAGACAAAAATATTAGCCTTTAAAAATGGTCATTGTACTTATCAATCAGGATGTTATACTGCAGCTGAGATAAGAGACTGGGAGATCATCAAACAGGATGGAACTACATCTTTCATTTTATTAAAATTTCACTGATTAAAAGCTTTCTCCGTAGACACAGATATTTTTATAGTAAAGTATTGATCCTCATTTATTAGCATTCTAAAGAGTGGTGCTAATATAATAGGGCTAGATTGATAGCCTTTCATAATGGATCTCAGAGCTCCTGGGGAGCACAGGCTCTGTACCAGCCCTTGGAAGGGTGTAGCATGAACTTAAGGCAAAAATTGTTTTTATTAAAATGATAAACTGTAAGCTTCTCAAAGAGCTTCACCTCCTCAGTAAGCCCTGATGGAATGAGAGAGAGAGAGTAGAGCGGATTCTCTTGTCATTTCTAGCAGATTTACTACAATGACACACCAATGACTTCATTAGAGTTGCTCCTGATTTACACCATTGTGGAGAGAAGTCAGGCCAAGAACCATTACTTCTTTAGAAGGACTCATACTGGACAGCTTCAGGGCAGGACATTTACCTAAACAACTGAGAACATATTAACCTTTCCTTAGAGTCACATATGCAATATTAGGTGTCTGAAAAATAGCCATCTGCTACTGGACCAAGTATTATGTTATCAGCATCCTTGGCATAACATGGAAATAAAAAACAAAAAAAAATCTATGAGAATAGAAAGAAAAGAAAATGTGTGTGACAGGCTTTTTTTAACCAAATCTTTTTCACGCCACTCTAAGTAGGTAACTGGCATCTTCCTTAATGGTGCTGATCTATACGCAGGCCTTTTATTTTGAAATGACTGACTAGTCAGCACACACACAGATTTTTGTAAGAATGGGATAGAGGGGAAGTCACTCAGAGTTGTTACACTGAAAATGAAACTAATTTACTTTCCTTAATTAATCATCCACATTTTGTCCCTATTTACCCTTATGCAATGAGGTGTAAATTACAGGGGCAGATGCATATTCTGGGAAGAATTCCAAATTACATTTTCTTTAAAAAGTAAGGCAGAACTTAGCAGGGTACTTTAGTGTGTCATTGCCATTAGCAACAGGATACTCACTGGACTGCGAGCACCTTAGGTTCAGAATACAAAATACTTGCTAAGAAAAGTCACCTACCATCATCCCTATTGAAAAGGCATCTCACAGAGCCACACATTATCCATATCCCTTCCATTTTCCTGTGATCCCAGCTCCTGTTAGTCTGGAAGTAAAGATCTGAGCTCAGAAAAGAAAGGATCTTCTTGTGGTTAACCCAATAGACTGCGACTCAAGAGATCTAGATTCATTTCCTGGATTTTTTGCCACAGACTTCTGCTGGGAGCCTGGACAAATCATTTACTCTCAAAGTTCCCCCATAAGTGAGATGGGGATAACATTTCTCCATCTTACAGGGGTGTTGTGAAGATTAATCAATCTATGTTTATGAGGAACTCAGATACTATGGTAATAAGGGGGCTGTATAAGTACCTAGATAGATAGGCCCTAAACTTGGATCTTATTTGACCACAAAGCTGACATTTAAGAAATGTTTATTATTTTTGATGTTGTCATATAGTATAGTACTGAATGGTTGATTATTGCTCAATAAACAAGCATAGTAACAGGAAATTACAGCAGTTATGGGTTACAGTTTTCAACCGTTTAGACCACAGTGATAGTGGCTTGGACTACTACGGATATAATAAATATGCCACACAAAGCCTTCTTCAATCTACATATGTTACTTGTCTGTCTCCCTGATGGGAGTAAACGGAAGTCAAAGCATATGTTCTATTTAGCTTTCTACATTTGGACCCAAGTGGTCGTAATTGTGCATTCATAACTGATATGCATTTTATACATTCAATTACCTTGATCATGAATGCAATCAGGAGATCTCGGCATGCAAATTAGACGTCTGAATATTTGTTCACACAATTATAATTGGCTTTGTGTGCAATCAGATGTGCATATTATATGCATGAATTTTGTACACAGTATTATTTTGTACACTGTGTTATACACATGATTATGTAAAAATGGCCCCAAAAGTTCACCCTAAAAGTGTCTTTCCTAACTCATGTAAAAATTTCATCTCAGAAATTGATATTGCCTAAATAGTACAGCCCCACTCTGAGTATATTTTGTCATCATCATTCCAATCAGTTGCTCTCATAAACATTTTGGATGATACGATACATCCTGTGAAATGTGGGAAATGGAAAGGATACACTGGGAGAAAGTTCTGAGAAGGGATGAGAGGACCTTTCCACTGGAAATATCAAATATATTCAACACCACCAAAAATTCTTCTATACTGCTAGTAACTATATGTTAGAGCCTCCAGCCATTAACCCACATCTCCATGAGTAGTAGGTATCTTGTCAGCTTTCTAATGGTACACATTGGGTTTTGTCTGAAAGGTAAACACATTTTTTTCCTTTCAACCTTTGTACTGATTGGGAAACTTAAGTGCTGTATATTAATTTCAATGGCAAAAGTGGGCTCAGAGAGTGAAAGCTGTTAACATGACCCAGTAACTATTCAACACTAAAGAGTTAAACATGATTCAGGGTTTTACATACAGAAACCTCATCCTGCTTAGTACCATGGCAACCACAGTGTTAAAAATCTTTTTTAACCTTTCATTAAAGATACAGAAAAAAGAAATAAAAAAGTGTATGCATTTGAAATGTAAATATTCAGTAAGGCTTTTGTTTTAACAATATGCTTAATTCCCTTTCCCCCTTTAGCTGTAGAGTTTTTATAAGGGAAAAAAATCTTTTTGATAGTTTTTTAGATGGTATTAAAGATGGTAATAAGATGGTTCTTGTGGGGGGGGGGGGGGAAGGAAGTTAGTTGAGATAGGCTGTTGCTGTTGTTAAAGTCCAAACCTGTTTCCAAGAAGACAAAACAAGATACACACAAAAGGGGAGAAAAAAGAACAAAGACAGAAACTACAATGTTCTGTCTCTGGTGCTGACCCTTACTTACAACCTTGCTGCTAGAGAAACATGGGCACAGCTTACAGTCAAATCGGCCACTCCAAGACTTGTGCATGGGCTGTTTAAGGAACTGCTTTTAGCTGCCTCTCAGGTGACAGGCTCACAGGGCAGCATTGTGGGGGGAAATATAATCTTGGCAGCTAAGCCAGATTCTTATTCTTATGAAATAGAAGACAATAAGGGAGAGATGGGGAAAGAGAAGAAATCAGTTAGGGTAAGGAGAAGGATGTGGGGTAGTAGGGAAGAGAGGTGATAGCAAGGATCAAAATCTCATGTCCCAGGTGGTCTTCAAGATTCAGCTGGAGCCCCTGGTGGTGGTAATGTCTTCTGTGTCCCCCTTGCAAACCTAATCTGGTTGGGACATCTCTCAGGACCAGGACAATGAAAACCCAATCCTGTTGCGGTGGATCCCCAGGAGACCGTGGACGTGGCAGTTATGATGCTAAAACTTACTCTTTTCAGTTCACCTGTATCCCAGCCAGCCCCTAATTTTAATGACCCCAAAAGGAAGCAATGGATGGAATAGTCCATTTTTTTGTTCTGCTCACCAGTTAGGCCTAATTTCCGACATACCAGTTGTGATTCATTGATTTCCGGTCCCACACACCTCTAGTGATGATCTTAATACAGTCCTTGAGGTATATCAGCAGGCTAACCCAGTCTACTTGTCTCCCTTTTTTTCCTCCATTAACATTTGTTATAGATGATTAGAACATTTTATAAACTTTTAATTACAGTTGGGGTAGGCCCAATTATTACAACAGTGCTAGAAGCAGAGATATTACAAGTTACTATAATGTAGTTTGTCCACTAAGATAGCTATAACAAAGTTTTTTTCTCTTTGTATTTTTTAACAAGATATTCAGACAAGTTGTTAGTGGTGGCAGCAGCTTTATATTTTACTAATTGTCAGTGATCCTCAGAGCAAATTTGCGGGGGTTGCTGACATATTGGCAAGAACATTACAGTGGGTGGAGGTGAAGATGGTATCCACTATAGTTGTGCATAAGCTTTTAAATTTTAATTGAACAGAATCATGTTTATTACTCAAAAAAATCCAGTGAAATCTAACTTACTATTAAAGCTACCTTCCCCCACACACCCCGACTTCTGGGTTAGGGATCTTCTGACCTTGATGGAACAGACCAATCATCATTCAAAGCTTGGTACCTACACAAACTTCTCAAATGTCACTCATTTCACTTCCAAAATCTACCTACCTTCTACTCAAATTTTGTGCCCTATCACTTTCTCTGTTCAAAGTTATTTTATCAGAATCATCATAAAATGGGGGCTATACATACATTTACACTAAATAAATGAATCCCACAACATTTTGAACTTTCTATTTGAATAGTTACTTTTTATCCCCATATTGTGTCTTTGCCACATTGGACCTATATAGGTTGTACAAACAATGTATACATATTGCACCTGGTAGATCTGCATAGCTACAGGTGCTATAGAAAAGGGTGAAGTTCAGATCAAAGTACTTTTATATTCAGCCTTCTATTGTCTTTCAGTTAAGGGAAAAGACAAACTGCAGTTTAGGCTTCAGACTGCCGTGATGTTATCATCTCACTCCAGTCCTCTGCTCCAGGTCCTTTCATGAAAAATAATTCTTATATTTCTACTATAAAGATGATAATAAATTAACTATTCTTAGGGGAAAATTAAGACAATTATCAATCAACAAGGAGACGTAAAGGGTGAAAACATATGTTTTTTTCTTTGAAATTCATCTTTTGAGCTGGAGTCATTACGGTCTAATTGATCTGCTACATGTAATCCCAAGCCAGGTAAAATTATATGGCCGGATCCTGCCTTTGCAATACTGTAGTGCCAAAAGTGGGCTTTAAACCTGGCCCAGATGGGCAGAGCTGCCTCTATGGCACACCCTCCTGCTCATTCCCTGGCATAACAGCCATGTCAATTGTGGGCTGGAGCCCACTATGCTCCCACTATTTTCAGTGTAATGCCATTAGGGGTTATTTGAAGCTGGTACAGGTTAGAGCAGACCTATAGCTACTTTAACTTGCCCTCAGGGCCAGTTCAACCCTTTGCCAGCCCAAGGATTGAGGCAGGCAGAAAGGTTGCTTAGGGGCATCTTTTCCTCTCTCACCCCCATTAGTTGTAGACAGCATGAGATTAGCACAGTAGAGAGTTGAGCCCTATTTCATTTTAATATTCAGACATTACATATATTCTAAAAGGTTAAAATACTGGATAGACTGTTGCAGTTTGTTATAATCATGCATGCTATTTTATTAGTTGTACTTTAAGAAATTAGATCATCTGGTAAAATGTATTTGACCAAAGAAAGTTACAGTTGATTAGAGGCTGCAGAATAGTATATAGTTCAGTCATGGAGGAAGACTTCTGTTATGCAGAACAGTAGCTATGAAGAAGAATGTACTTGTCTTCTGGGGAAAAGACAGAGATAGAAAAGGATAGTTCAGTGGTAAAGGTGCTAGTCTGGGATTCGGGAGAACTGGGTTTAATTCCTAGCTCAGATTTAGCCTCTTAGTGCCTCAATCCCCTATCTATAAAATGAGTATATCATCACTTCCCTCCTCAGAGGGGTGTTATGAGAATAAATTAATTAAGGATTGCGAGGCACTCATATAGTACAGTAATGGGGGGGCAACTTTAGATAGATAGTATCTCATCCAATTAGTCCTTGGAGTCTTTAAATCTGCTTTAGAATGTTAGAATACATCCCATAGAAAATTTGTTCAATAGGGAGAGGGGAAGAGGTGTGCATAATTTAACTTATCACATGGCTTTGTAAAATATCACAGGGATCTCATTTCCACATGTGGTTTGTTTTATATATTCAGGGGTCAGATTTAAAATGTTTTCAAAGATTCTACTCTTTTCAGAAATATTACCTATACTTAAAATGGGGAACAATGCTGGAACCAGTAACACCACTCAAAGCAAAAGAAGCTTCTTAAATGTGACTATTGTATATATCAATATTTATAACTTGCCTATTCACAATCAGGATTTGGGTCCATGACAGCAGAAAGTCCACCTGAAACAGAGTTGCAGGTTGGGAAGGGGACAGCAAATAGGAGGAACCACCTATAATTCCCAGTTCTGCCAAGGTGTCTGGACCCAAAAGTGGGTGGAGACTGCTGGACAGGGAGTAATACAAGACTATCTGGGAGATGCATTGATTCAACACCTCTTTCTTTTTTTTTTTTTCCTTCTTGGAAAGTCTGCACTAGCAGGGCTCCTATATAGTTCTGTGTGAATTTTCCTTCCCTTGTGCAACCCTAGGAAGGACAGAGATGGCACCTCTGTCTGCCCTCTCCAAGGTTGGATGCATCCTCCACTGCAGTATGCCAGCAGGCAGAGGTAGTGTGGGTGGGTGGGTGTAAATTGTGCCTATTCTGTACCTGGAGGGAGAATCTAACCCAAAAGTGCCTATACATCAATCAATGCTATATACAACAGAAACTCTCTGTGGGGTGAAACATTCTATCCTAATGCCATATCACTGTATTGTGCTGTATTACACACCCTTTACCTTTAGGCTGTAAGCAATGTGGGTCAGGACCCTGCTTTGTTTGGTACACATGTTGTATAGTGCCATTTACATTAATGGCACTGTGTACTACAGATGATCAACACTATCAAGCTCTTATCACTGCTGTTTAGAGCTTCATAAATCTATACCAGTCAGAATGTTATGTAGTTAGACTCAGCATCTGATCTCCAAGCAGAAATACTCTGTCTGAGTTAAGGCTAATTAAGGCTGACAGATTTCTTCACTCACTTCTGTTAAAAACTCTTCAAAGAAACTTCTAAGTAGACATACCTGCCTGCCTAAGACTCCATTTTACACAAAATATGAATAAAAAAACATATCCACTGTATATAGAGCCAAAGTTAAGGTCACCCAAAGAACTTAAATTCTGTCACCACTGAGCCAGAGAAAACCAGAGACCCTGGAAGAGCCTTATCTATCCATTAAACCATTCATCCCATCAGTGGCTGTAAGAATAGAGTGGCTTTCTTTATGGCTGTATGTGATCAATGGAAAATTCCTAATTAGTCTTAAAGCATACCGAGAGGCATCATTTCCCACTGTTGACATAGATTCAATGGCCTGACACTTATACAAGTGCCATTAGACACACAGCTATTGAAACTATTTACATAGGAGACTTCTGGGTAAAATCATGAAATGACAGCACTTAGAGGGAACAAAAAAAGTGGCAACGGAGATCATGCTTAATACTGAGACATGCATTTTGAAACCACTGCAAGAGATTTCTCTGTGGATCACAAGTTCAGTAGCTCACCTGCAAATTCCACTAATAGAATGCTTTCTCTGTGTTTAAGATTAGAAGGGATGTGGGAAGGCTGACATTGAACAGGGCCAGAGGTTTTAGTGATTTTAACTATGTGTTTGTATAAATATGAATATCTTTGATTTTTGGTGCAGCAGCAACAGTTCAAACACCCAGCATACTTCTTTGTCTTCACTTTATCTAATAACAATACATACTATATATTAGCTTACTTTAAAAATAAAAGAAACCAAACACCTACTGTATATATATTATATATATTTTCTCCCAGGCAAGTATGGAATGGGGGGGAAAACACATTTGTTGAACATTACTTTTTAAATGTCCTAATTCTGGAAGATGCTCAGATAACTCAGAGAGGGGTGCTGTGTAGCAACCTAAATAGAATAAGAGCTTAAAATGGAACAGCCTAGCTGATGCTAGTGTAGACATTCCAGGACTATGGCAGATCAGAGGCCAGTACATGTACACAAAAGACAGAAACTGAGACAAGACAACTTCATGAACAGAATGTGTAAGCATTATACATTCTTTCTGTTGTGTGCATTGAAAGGCAAGTAGTGTGTAAGGGGAAAAACAGGAAACATTGGCTTTTTAGAGTTCTCTGTGACAGAGATCATTTCAAGACCCTTGTCACATCAACGTATGTATTTCCAGAATTATAAAAATATTTATACTGAAATATTTTATAATGTATATATATTAAAAGATATTTTTAAGTATAGGTGTTTAAAAACAATTTTGGAAATAATGGCCAAGATTTTTAAAAGTGACCTGTGATTTTGGGGTAGTTTTAGAGACTTTAAAGGGGCCTGATTTTTAGTGGACAGGAGTTCAGCACTTTCTGAAAATTGGGATCAGTTTGGGTGCACAACCTGACCTATCTTAAAACTGATGCAGCCAAAATCACTACTCACACTTAAATGTCTTGGAGACACACACAGAGAGTTGGTTTTCCCCTCCCAGTCACTGAGTATACTTGAGGATAAATAATAATTATACTTGGATTAGAAATGGAAGAACAAAAATGCTTGAGGTAGATATATTTTTTGGTGGTTTTCCAAGTAATGTTAAGCAACAAGTGAGCAAATTTATGCATCTTTGGGTATGTCTACTCTGCACACTAAGCCTGGACTCTGGCTCAGATTTGATCCCAAGCCCCTCTTCCACCACACATATAGCTGTCTGACTTGGATCAGCAAGCACTCGGGAGTCAAGTCCTAGGACGCTACTGGCGGATGGCTCGGAATCCGGGTCCCTTATATGACTTGGGTGCAAGCCCTGCCATTTTGCAGTGTGAATTCAAGTCAAGCCATAAACCTGAGTTCAGAGGTCTGTGTAGCACAGCATGGATGTGTTAGCAGAGCTATGACACCCAGGTCCAGCAATAATAAATTCAGGTTTACAATGCAGTGTGGACTTGGAAACATTGAGTCCACGCACCTGGGTTCCACAGACCTAGGTTTACAATGCAGTGTAGACATAACCTTTTACATCAATAATTACTGGAGTCTTCTCTTATTAGGAGTAGATATGGGAGCCGTTCTTCCCAGGCTGTCTAGCTAACAATTTTTGCATATCCTAGTCAAAAGTTACTGATGTGAAGACATCAGGCCCTTCTTGATTCTTCTAAATCAACTTAAAGAACTAATATTTTATATTACTTACTGAGTTCCACGTTTTTGGCTTTCCTCAGCTCTTACTGCTCTATCTATAATGCATGTTGTGTAGCAGTTTATAAACCATATCAGATTAATATTGTTTCCTGGAGCAACTGGTCTTTCAGTAACTGAGTCAACCTTTAGTACAGTGGAAAATATATTGTGAGCATTTGATTTCATTTTGAAAATTGTCCACCTCATGCAGAGAGTAAAGAATTCATTTTGACACAGACTCCATTAGCGACATCTGTACTGGACAGCTGGAGAAGTTAAACAGATAATTACCTCAGCATATATCATGGTACATTGTGTTATTAAGATACTGATTAATTGTGTTTAAAGTATACTGAATGACATTGAAAACTGCAAAAGATATACTATCCTATACATATCCTTTGTAACTCAGCTACTAATTTTATCCAGTATTTTAAATTGGATATATCGCACTACTGCCAAAATATTCTGAGTTGTTTTAATATTGTTATTATTTAATACAGAATCATTAGAGTTGGAGTATTCATTGACAAAACAACTTACTAAGGTACTAAATTTCTAATAAAAATGAATTTTATATGAACATTTATATGTTTTTTCCTCTTGCACTGAGAAATTGAATCACAGATAAGATACTGGTTTCAGAGTAGCAGCCGTGTTAGTCTGTATTTGCAAAAAGAAAAGGAGTACTAGTGGCACCTAACCAATTTATTTGAGCATAAGCTTTCGTGAGCTACAGCACGGAATGCATCCGATGAAGTGAGCTGTAGCTCACGAAAGCTTATGCTCAAATAAATTGGTTAGTCTCTAAGGTGCCACAAGTCCTCCTTTTCTTTTTAGATAAAATACTGGATTTTCACACTGGATTCTGTGCTAATTGGTACTAACAGACAAACCTATTTCTTTGACACCTACTAAATAACCTGACCATGAAGATCTGTGTTGTGTATATGAAACCCACACACCTTCTGGATGTGGTGTTCTGCCCCATCTAGTGGCACCGAGACCACTTAGAGAGCAATTAATGAGCCTGTTCTACAGCCTTAGCTAACACCCAGTTGGCTTTTAGCTCATGCACTAAGCTCCAGAGGTGCCAGGTTTGATCCACCTGCTGATGACCGGGGTCTACTGGTGTTACATATACAGCATACTTTTCAGCAATATTTTTGCCTGAATCTCACACACAAAGGAAATGTATCTTCCACATACCACTTTCATAGGTTAATCCCAGAATGCATAAGCAGGTGCAGCTTAGTAATCTGAAACCTTTTTCAAAAGTATTTTCCTTTCATATTTGATCTGGAACCTCTGATAGGATTTAGATCTGTGCTTGTTACTTCTAGTACTCTTGATAAGTTTCAATTCTCTACTTGGTCAACAGGTAACAAGTGACTTAATATTAGTGGACTCAATATTAGCTAGCAGAGGTTTTGTTCTCCTTCCAATATAGTCCAGCTAAAACCCTAACACCAGCACATGCACTGCCTGAATTGTCTGAATGAGAGTCATCTGTCCAGCAGGGTGGTTTGTTGATCCATGTGCACAGGACATGGAAGGAATGGGAGTCTTAGCTCTATCCCATTACTCCTTGAAGAGTCATTAATAGGCTGTCTCTGCCCTCTGAATTCTCAACATGCCCTGTGTCCAGAAGGCACTGGAAGTTGAAGAATGGCTCCAACATACATATGGATTCAAAACCTCATAAGAAGCTCAGAATGTCAGCTCCTCCAGTTATCTCAAGGCTTGAGTAGAGGCAGGAGGAGGAAGATGGGGAGGAGGAGGCACCATTCAGACCACTCTCATTCTTACTATGACTCCAAGAAGGAAAGGAGTATAGCTCCAGTTGCAGGCCCCTGGAGAAAGCCTCCCAGAGCTGATATCGGCGCAGGTGATACCCCATGCAAAACATTTTAGATCCAGCAAGTGCTAAAGTTCTGGAGTTAGAGTTCTAAACACCAACAGGCCAAATGGATCCATCCTCACTAAAAATCAAGCCCTTAGTTACTAACTTACTATTTAGATATGACTAAATCTATTCACATATCCTCAAGACATTTTGCACCTTATGGTGTTAAGTTCCCCCTCAGGAAAATCTCTGCATAGAGAGATTATTAAAATGGATTTGCCTTTGCATGCATTATTGTTAGGATCTCATAGGTGTCTGTGACTAAATATCCTAGAAGACACTCAGTTCTAAAAGATGACAGGTTTCAGAGTAGCAGCCGTGTTAGTCTGTATCCGCAAAAAGAAAAGGAGGACTTGTGGCACCTTAGAGACTAACAAATCTATTTGAGCATAAGCTTTCGTGAGCTACAGCTTACTTCATCGGATGCATTTCTCAGTTTACCTGAGAAATCCCTGTTGAAGTGATATATAATGCTGCTACTTTGAATTTTAGTAATACTGTAAAAGAAAAAAAAAGTATTGCCCTCTTGACTTGTCAGCTAGATCTGATACTCAATTAAGGTCATGTAATCATTATTTAACGGAGCCTTCCTCAGATCCTTTTTTCCTTTGAGGATTTCCTAGTTTATATTCCAGAAGCAGGGATGCACAAAGACAACAGTTGAAGGAGGAAGAAGGATTACTTACCACGTAGTCATAGTTTTTTGAGTAGTTTGTATGAATGCACATGTCCACCTTCATTCCTGTGGATTCATCTACCTGGCCCTGTTTTCCAGAAAAGGAATATCCTGGAAGTGTGAGCCATACAGACAGACAACCTGCTTGAAGAATTACAGTTATCTGTTGTTTACAGTGTTGTTGTAGCTGTGTTGGTCCCAGGATATTAGAGAGACAAAGTGGCTGAGGTAATATATTTTACTGGACCGACTTCTGTTGGTGAAAGAGTCAAGCTTTTGAGTTACACAGAGCTCTTCTTCAGATCTGGGAAAGGTACTCAGAATGTCATAGCTAAATACAAGGTAAAGCAGATTGTTTAGCATAAGCAGTTAACACATTCTAAGGAACCATTCAAGTTGAAGTGGCCCAGTAACACCCCTGCAGTCATAGAACAAAAAAAGGGGAAGTTTGAGGGGTTAGTGGGTTACAGATTGTTGTTATAAGCCATAAATCCAGTGCGTTTACTAAGACCATAATTTTTAGTGTCTAGCAAAGTTATGAATTTAAGATCCCAGGCTCATATTTTGAAGGTAGTGTGGAGGTTTCCTTTTAGGATAAGGACTGAGAGGTTAGATATAGAGTGATTATTTTGTGAAAAGGGTTCATCCATGGGTGACATGGGATTTATTTTCTGTCTTTATCATTTTTCTGTGTAAGTGCATTCAAGAGCCTAGCGATTGTCTGGTTTCACCCACGTAGTTGTTATTGGGGCGTTTAGTGCATTGTATGAGATACATCGCATGTTGCGACAGGCATCTGTAGGACCCATGTAATTTGAAAGGTGTGTTGTGGGAAGTATTGAGCATTGTAGCAGTAAAGATATGTCTGCAGGTTTTGCATCTGTTGTTATGGCAGGACCTGGTGCCGCTTTGAGTTGATGGGTTGTGGTCTGTGGGGAAATTGCTTCTGATGAGATTGGGGGGTTGTTTGAAAGCCAGAAGAAGGGGGTCAGGAAAGATTTCTTTCAGGAAATGAGCTGTACCTCACAAAAGCTTATGCTCAGATAAATTTGTTATTCTCTAAGGTGCCACAAATACTCCTTTTCTTTTTGCGAATACAGACTAACACGGCTGCTACTCTGAAAGCTACTCTGAAATTCTTTCAGGATGCGGTTCCCATCAAGTACGGGTTGTAACTTTTTAATGATACCCCAGATACCCCAAATAGGTTCCAGGGTGGGGCGATAGGTGACAACTAGGGGTGTGCAGCCAGAGGGTTCCCCCCCCCCCCGTATTAAAGCAGGTTCTCTCAGGGTATTCGTGTGGCCCATTCCATTATGTAACCTATTTTTCTGGTGGAGTGTCCTTGTTTGGTGAAGGTGGTTTTAAGTGTGTTAAGGTATGTACCCAAGACTTTCTCCTTGGTGCATATTCTGTGGTAGCTGAGGGCCTGGTGGTAGATAACAAATTTCTTGGTGTGTTTGGAGTGGTTACTGGACCTGTGAAGTTAAGTGTGTTGATCCATGGGTTTCTTATACATAGTTTTCTGTAGGGTTCCATTGTTAAAGCTTATTGTGGTGTTCAAGAAGTTGATATTAGTGTGGAAGTATTCTAGACAGAGTTTGATGGATGGGTGGTAGTTGCTGAAGTTGTGGTAGAAATCTATGAGAAAGTTTATGTCTGTCCCGTGAATGAAAATATCATCAGTATATCTCAAGTATCACTTGCTTTGTGGTGCATTTGTCCAGAAATTCTTCCTCAAGGCGGCCCATATAGAGATTGCCATATTGGGGAACCATCCTAGTACCCAGGGCTGTTCCCAAGGTGTGGACAAAGTATTTGTTGTTGAATGTAAAATTGTCCTGGGTCAGGATGAAATTGCTAAGTTTAGTGATGCGTTTAGGGTGAATATCTACGCAACCTTTCGCTTGTGAACACAGCGGAGAGATGTTAAAGGCTACATGACAATAGGGGTATTAAAGTTAATCCATTGCCATCTTTTTTTGATTTAGTAACCTCCTCAGTTTGACAAAAAAAACACACCTGTTCATGACCCAAAATCACCATATGCAATTATTTAGTATACTGATACTGAAGACCATTCAAAACATTCCAGTTATCTTAAGGTTAATCTATATCAAAGAATAATATCTGTATAAGAACATTGTACATTCTCTTTCCCGAAGGGGAAAAAAACCCAGAGTGGTTATTTCAATAGCTTATGAAGAAGTAAAAGGGATAACTACAGACTGGATGAAGTCATCCAAGGGTATGTCTACACTGCAATCAGAAGTGTGATTGCAGCTTGGGTAGGCACACCTGTGCTAGCTTTATTCTAACTAGCATGGCTAACATATAGAAGTGAAGATTCAGTAATGCAGGCTGCAGCACAGGCTAGCAACACAAGGGTCCAGACTTTGTCCATGTAACCCACACTGAAGACCGTGCTGACACATCTCCACTAGTTTGTATTTTTAGCCATGCTAGCTAAATTAGAGCTAGTATGGGTATGCCTACCTGAGCTGCAATCACACCCCTGACTGCAGTGTAGACATATTCTAAGAATGGTAAACTATGATTAAGGCTGAGAGTCTGTCATGGAAGTCACAGATTCTGTGACTTTCCGTGACCACCGCAGCAGCAGCAGTTTGGGAGTATGGGAGGGGGCTCAGGGCTAGGGGCAGGAGTTTGGGGTGTGCAGAGAGGGTGCTTACCTGAAGTGGGGGGCCCCCTGCAGCTCCTAGGTGGCGGAGGGGGGTCTCTGTACTAAACGCTGCCTGTGCCCGCCCCCGTTGCCGGTGGCTCCTGGACAATAGGAGCTGCGGCAGCCGGCGCTTGTGGTGGGAGCAGCAGAGGAGCCCCTAGCCTAGCCCCTGCCTCCGCCGCCTAGGAGCTGCAGAAACAGAGCTGGTAGGAAGCCTGCCAACCCCACCCCAGCACCAGCAGGGGTCCTGGGTCACCTCCCCCAGCACCTGAAGCCCCCCTCAGATGCCCCCCCAGAGTACCCCAGCCCACGTTTTAGTCATGGCAGATATTTTTAGTACAAGTCATGGACAGGTCACGGGCCTGTGAATTTTTGTTTACGGCCCATGACCTGCCCAGGACTTTTACTAAAAATACCCATGACTAAAACATAGCCTTAACTATGATAGACTGCTAATGAAACACCACATATGCCTCACTACTTGTAGAGAGTCTCTAAATACCTGAATTACCTAAAGGCTTACTGCGTAACTAGGCTACCATGACTCTGTGCCATATCCTGAACAATTACTTGTAAGAGGACGTTCTTTCAGAAGGTTTTTAATTGATTTTGTACCTGTTCTGAACAACTAACCTTGGAAGCATCACTAGCTAGGGGAATTTTTTCCAAGAATACTTGATTTACAACTGTGAAAACTCCTAGTTCAGATGTAGGTCATCTAACCTCATAAGTTTTCCCTATTCAAAGATGCTTTTAGATCAATAACTATGTTCAGTCCATCTTAATGATGCTTGATATTCTTCTGTATTGTTTAACATACTGCCATTTCTCAGCATGTTTATCTTAGTTATTATTGTACAATTGTATCTGAAGCACCAGTAAAGGATCATGGCCAGATTGTTCACGGGTATGTTTAGTCTAACAAAACAGAAGGCTGAGGGGGGACATAACAGTCTTCAAAATATATAAAAGGTTTTTATAAAGGAGATGGGGATAAATTGTTCTCCATATCTTCAGAGGGCAGAACAAAAAAGTAATTGGCTCAGTTTGCAGCAAAGACGACTTGGGTCGATTATGAGGAAAAGCTTTCTAAATATAAGGATAGCACTGGAACAGGTTACAAAGGAAACTTTTAGAATTCCCATCATTGAAAGTTTCTAAGAATAGGTTAGACAAACACCTGTCAGAGATGGCCTGGGTATTCTTAGTTCAGCATGGCAGGATGGACAAGATGACTTCTTGAAGTCTCTTCCAGCTCTACCTTTCTAGGATTCTGTGACATGAAGACAGAAGACAAAGAATTGCTATTTCTGAACTAAAAGCCCAGTTCTAAAACCTTATTCACATTGCATAGTACCTTACCCCACAAGTCACCTGACTAATCGGTAGGCTGTCTTGCAGACTAAGGACAGCATCAAGCCCTAAATACTTAGCCCAATACGTTTACCTTTATTGTTAACATAACTTGATGTTGACATTACAGTAAATAATGTTATCATCCAACATACAACCAAACATTGCAGAACATATCTTTGATAATTTCAATACACATTTTAGCAAACCAAAAGAATATGCATGATGATATCTGCTAAATGAATGTAACATTACACAGATGTGTGTCTGCAATAAGAAATATGGTATCTTTTTTTACTTTTCTTTAATTTCCCACACTCCCCTTTACCATCTGATGTTATTAGTGTACCGGAAGGAATAGCTCATTATAAATGCAGGGCCCTGGAGACAGTTATGAATTTCAAGCATCTGAAACAAAGTGAATGAGTCCTTCAGAACTCCTCTTCAAATCAGTATTGCCTCATTAATAATTAACTGCACTGTGACCTAAATAAATTATAAGATCATACTTCATTTAAATACTGCTTGTCACATATCAAGCTAGTCCGATGTTCTAAAGAGTTTGAATGTTGAGGCAGAAAGGAGTCATCTTTCAAGTACAATTAAATAATGCTAGCTGTACAGTGTTAAACATGAAACATCCTGCAGCAGTTAGAAATGGTTTTGCCTTGAATATCAATCACTAATGTCAATGTTATTTACATTGTCATTAGGCGGATATAAAATTTGTGGGTGTTTGACAGGAAAATGAAAACTAACTGCTCATCAATAAACACCCCTTCTGTTTATTAGAAGATATTTAGTGCTTCAGTAATAAAGATAATTGCTGTGCTTCTCTTACTCTGTTACCAAGAAGTGATATTCCTTTGCTAATAGTTCAGTGAAGTCAATTAGAATAACTGGCACCACCAGCTACTGCAATGTGTAATGAGCGATAGAGAGTCACACATTCTTTAACGAGTGCGTTGGTAGAGAGAATGGATACCTATAGCGAAATCTGCTGAAATTGAGTTTGAAAAGTACATTTTATCTCAGATGTAGTCATGGATTTGAATAAATTTAAAAGTTTACCCTTTTGAATATCTTCTGCTTTCAATACACAGAGCAAAAGTCTCAATAAGGTATGTCTTTAACAAGAGCTTGCAGCATTTTCACCATCCGCAAATGCTTATATATTTCCTCTGTTTTGACTAAAGTGAGAAATTAGTAGCATTGAATATTTGACACCCCCCCCCCCAAAAAAAAAAATCAGAGTGGAATTACAGGCTCAGATGTATCAGTACATAATGATTCTTTATATTTTCATATTTTAATGAATTGATGTCAGTATCATCCATCTACTTTTAAATGCCAAGTATCCCATTATAATTGCAATATTTTTGTATGTGTACAAAAGCAGCACACATGTGACAGTCGCAAAATTTGATATTGATGTAGTAAACCCAAACCAAAAACTTTTGAATTTCAAAAACAAATCAGTTAATTGCTCCTCACCCTACCCATTATTTTCCCATGGTGATGCACCTTTGCACTTTTAAAGTCTGGCCAGAACTGAAAAGAGAGAGGTCCTGAAATATGACAGGAGAGATTGTTTTCCCTTCCAGAGCAAATGCAGGAAATAACAGAAAATTGTGAGAAGCAGCCTGTTCTCATGAGATTTCCAACTCAAGACACAGAATTTGAATAAGCATCTGAACTTTTTGGGTGCTTATGTGACCCACATAACCATACCTTTGAATCAGAGCTGGTTGAAATACTCACTGCAAAACATTTTTCACTGAAATGTGCTTGTCTTCAAGTTCTTGACATTTCCATAAAACTGCCACAATCTTGTGATCATTATTATTATTACTAATTATTTTGCTAGAAATGAAGGGTGCGGTAGTTGCAAATTATTGACAAGGAGGAGGAAGAAATTATAGTAGTTGAACTAGTGAATGGTGACTTACCCTTTCTAATGACTACACCAAGTGACCCTGAGTTCTATGGACATCTCCACCAGTCAGTAACTTTTACTACAGTGGTCACACTTTAAAACTATTTTCTTCTGAAAGATTCTACCTATTTGAGAATGACACTCCACACTTTAAATGGGAATTCTGCTGGTATCAGTAATCTCTCTTAAGCTGGTAGAAATATTTGAAGTATGGTTAATATTGTGAATATTAAAGTCTGGTAATGTCCCTTCCTTAATTTAAAAGGTAAGATTGGGATAGAAAAATAACTTTTCAGCGATTTAAAAATAAATCCAGCGGCTGACAAGAGTGGAGGCCAGATAATATTTGAGAGTGCATGAGTGAGTCTCTTCTCCTATGTATATTTCTCTGAAGCTGCCTGGTGTTTAGGTTACCACTATAAGTGGTAGCAGGAGTATTAAATCACTCTCCAAGACCCTGATCGTGCACCATTAAAAAGTCATTGTGGGAGCTGTGCCATTGACTTCAGTGAGCACAAGTTCAAGCACTATGTAGGCACGTCAGCTTTTGTCACTGTTGGCTGCCACCTCTTCCTTCCCCATTTTCTGTATGGTGGGTGGGAAAGCTCCCTGGTGCCCCTGCTACTCTACTACAGTATATGAGCTCAGAGTAAGAATGCAATATTAAGTTACTTTTAAAAAGCATGGTAACAGAGTTTAAAGACAGCTTCAGAGGATATCTACTACAGTTATAACACCTGCTCCCTTGTAAAAAGACCCGTTGGTTTAATAAACTGCAGAATCAAAGTACTGATAACGTAACTTTCATCTTGGCCATCAACCTTAAAGTCCAACAGCATACATAACCATTAACATCATGTAAGGCAGTACACTAGCACCCTCCTCCAATTTTCCAACTTTTGTCCTTACCATTTCTGAGTGACTATCCTTAGCTTGGGTTTTGAAAATTCTGAAAATTTGGAAGGAGAGACAGAAGGAACTCCAAATCCATAAAACAACTGTGCTGAAATACCTTCAGATTACAAAGCTGACAACTGATGATAAAGATGTATTGTATTACTTTTGCGCATGTGGCTAGTTCCAGTGGACAATTCATACCAGCAGCACCCAATGTAACAAGTAAATGTTTTTGCTATCAGTAACAGAAATAGAACTGAAGGTATCCAGACTGCCAATCCCATGCTGAATCCATGTGATGTGATCCCCAGCAAGCCTCAAATAATGTGTCTCAATTTTGACATGAATAAAATGGGAGTAAATATATTTACTGTACAATAAAACAGGCAAATATATAGCATTTGTGATGACGACTCTACATAGAAGTAATCATCATTACCAGAGCAGAGCAAATTCCTCAAAATTTTACCACTAGTATTTGCTCAAATGAATATCTGACTTTGACCATGCATGTGCCCCTTGTGCATTTGCTTCCTATGAATATTCTAGTTAATGAGTTTCTTGGCAGAGACATTTGCAGAGAATTTTAGTCAAATATGAGAGACTATCCAGAAAAGAAATTTTGAACTAAACCATGACTATTTGCACTGCAAACCTGACTCTAAGAGTGGTTTAAAACTGATGCAGTTGAAAGACAAAAACTGGGGCCTCTATACTCAGTCAAAACTAAGCAACATTTCTGATATCATTACTCCCAAGGAGCTGTTTGTGAATGAGCCAAAAGACAGAATAAATTGGCAAAAGTATTCAGCAAATAATTTCAGTTAGCAAACTAATTTGAGAAAATTCCTACATGGTCACAACAGAAAGAGGTATATTTCATTGAATAAATTATTCACTGTGAATTATTGTCTAAGCTGCAACTGTTAACCCCATTTTATAGACAAGGAAACTGATACAGACCTGTTAATTAAGGTAACTAAACTGAAGCACACTAGGGTCTAGTGGATAGTAGATGAAAAAATTATCTTGATCCCATTAGGGAGTCTGACCTACAAATAAAGACATGCATCCTGATATTTTTGATATGCATTGAGTGCACTTTAAAGGTTCATTTCAGATTTAGAGATATTTTTAGTGGCATTCCCCACTTTAATTATAGGGACCATAGACAGAATTGGTAATACCACTACAATCAAAATGAAGTTTTAAAGTTATGCCCACCAGTCAGTAATTTCTCCGTTTTGTGTTGTTTCCTTTATATACAAGTATTTTGTTGTGACCGAAAATAAGAATTTGGCCCAAGACTTGTCTATATTTTTTCTGCTTTTAAGTACACCGTTTTAAAAATAGAAAAACAGTTTTTTCCAGATAAAGTGTTTTTTAAAAAACACCCAGACACTTACATGCTCACCAATCTAAAAACAGTTTTATGATTAGAAGACTTAAAAGCTAGAGTAGCAATGCATTTCCTGTACAATAACTTATAGTAGGAAGAACAGTTCTCTTGTGATTTACAGGCTATAAAGGTGTTATAAATAAATCTGGCCCGCCAGACCATTAGAATGACAAAACATGTCTGAAGAGTCACTTTTTTTTCCAGACAGTTTTGATCAGACAGGTATTGTACTTCTTTCGGTATAGGGAGTGTTAATTTACATATTTCTCAAGTTTTACATAAAAATGCACTGTTTGATGTATCTAACTTACATCATTTAGCGAAAGCTAGAATGTCCCTAAATGGCACTCTTATACCTCCCTGACTGATGTAGTTATTACACTTTTGGGAATGAATTGCTATTTTATCCTCCTCTAAACTACTTGTTCTGCTGACACATTCTAACAATGCATTATTCAAGTGAAGTTCTCCAGGAAATACTGAATATTAGAAAACCATAAATCTACAGATAAACTAATACTTTGGGGGTAGGGGGTTATGCCTCCAAATAAACAGCACACAAATGCATTTTATGCAGGCCTTAGTTTTAATTTTGTTTGTGTGTTGATTTAATACTTGCTCCAAATTCTGTATCTGTGAGAGATAATTGAACACACGGGGGTATATTTTCCTCTCAATGTGCATGCTCATCTCCTATTAGTGTTAATGGGAGTTAAAGCCCACACACTCCAAAAAAAGAATGCACTCCATAGAATCCCGCAGAGATTGGCCTATGAATGTTTAGTAGTGATGAAGCGAATATATACTTAAGGAAATGAATCAACACCAAGAAAGCCTACCTAAAGGCTTTTTACACATCACAGCATTTGTCCCCAGTAAAAAAAAATAATCCTGGTGTTTTTCTTATTGCATCATAAGTTTCTGATTTCCTTGGAAATCTAGTTAAAACAAAAGTATAAACCTTTCATTTCAAGCAAGCAGCCCTGGGTATTTAAAATATGGGGAGAAGACAGACTGAGAGCCTATCTTCAGAGCTGACGTTTCCTATCTTTGCTATTAGACATGGTAGGGTACCTTATCACTGAACAGCTAGAGGCATGAGATAGCATAACCTTTCTTATCAACTGTTTTACAAATGAAAACTCCATTTGATGAGGTATTTTGCAGTTAAAGTTTTTTCTCTGTTTCATGTGGTCCTCTCTGAACTTCTAAAATGCCGAAATGTACAAATGTTTAATCTCAGATGGAGAAAAAAAATCACACTAAGTTCTAGTCTATACTTAAAATTTACGTTGACATAGTTGCAGTGAAAAATTCACACTCTTGAGCACCACAGCTATGCTAACCTAACCCCCAGTGTACACGCTGCTAGGTCGATGTATAAATTCTTCGATCAAACTAGCTACTGTCACTCAGGGAGCTGGAGATCCTACAGCAATGAAAAAACTCCTTCCGTCACTATAGGCTGCCTCTATACTATGGGGTTATGCCAGCATAGCTATGGCACTGTGGCTATGCCACAAAAATCCCCATAGTGAAGACATGGCCTGGAAAATAAAAAATAAGTGCAACTCTACAGAAGTGGAAACAGTGTTAGTAAAGGTTATAAGTCAGAGATGGGGATTCTGTGACTTAAAAATACTATAGAATGTTGATTTGAACATTTTTATCAGTGACCTGAGAGAAAACAAAATCATCACTGAAGTTTACAGATGATATAAAGATTGGGGGAGTGGTAAATAATGAAGTGGAGACAGACAGAATGGTCTGAATTGCTTGGTAAGCTTGGTGTGTGTTTTAATATAGTCAAATGTAAAGTCGTACGTCTAGTAACAATAAATGCAAACCATACATACAGGATGGGGGACTCTATCCTGGAAGGCAGTGACTCTGAAAACATATGAGCTCCCAGTGACACGCTTGTGGTCAAAAAGCCTAATTCAATCCCTGAATGTATAAACGGAAGAATATTAAGAAGGAGTATGAAGGTTATAGTACCTCTGTATTTGGCACTGATGTGATTGCTACTGGAATATTGTGTCCACTTCTGGTGTCTACAATTCAAGAAGCATGTTGATAAATCAGAGAGGATTCAGAGAAAAGCCACAAGAATGAAAAGATTAGAAAACATGCCTTATAGAGAGATACTCAAGTACCTCAATCTATTCATCTTCACAAACAGAAAGTAATGGGGTGACTTGATCACAGTCTATAAGTATCTACTTGGGAAAGAGAAATTAGATAATAGAGGGCACTTCAATCTAGTAGACAAAGGTATAAAACAAGATAATGACTGGAAATAGAAGCTAGACTAGTTCAGACTAGAAATAAAGCTCAGTTTTTCTTTTAACAGTGAGGAACATTGTCCCAAAGGCTATAATGGACTTTACATCACGATTGAATATTTTTCTAAAAAATATGCACTAATTCAGACAGAAATTAATTTAGTGAAGTACTACAGCCTGGAAAGTCTATGATCTGGGTTATACAGGAGGTCAGACTAGATGGCCTCATAATCTATGACTATGTACTCCAATGGTTCGGCTTATGATGTCCAGTGTATTTAACACAGCTGTGAAAAATTCTACCTGCTCCATTCATCTGGACCAGGCAAATTATTAGTTTGATGGTGAATAAGACACAGTTTGTTTTCCATAATCATATCCAAGTTTGGG
Source organism: Natator depressus (assembly GCF_965152275.1). Lineage (NCBI taxonomy): Eukaryota > Metazoa > Chordata > Testudines > Cheloniidae > Natator > Natator depressus. The sequence continues at coordinate 97,655,820 of NC_134240.1, read as the reverse complement.
TAAAAAATGTTTTTGTCTGGATTGGTAAATTGCCATAGCAGTTTTGCAAACGCCATGCAACTGTAGTTACCCTCCTCTTTTCTAAGATAATTTCACCTATCTTCTTCTAGCATTGGGCAACCTCAGCACAAACTGAATTCTGCAACCTGGCTTTCAGCATTTAGATGTGAACAAACCGATTGCAGGTTCAGTGGGACGTTCAAATTTGAGGCACTGCCCATGATATAAAGCTCTCACATTTAACCCTAATGAGTTATATATTATGTTATGGGACCGAACATTGTCTGTTCTCATCATTGGGTCAGTGTAATCCTTGGTGGCACTTCGATATTTGTGGGGAAAAAAAGAGGAAACATTTTCGTAGTCAGGTGGTTTACAAATAGCAGCTATTTGAAAATGTTTAGAAGTTTGGAAGAGCAGTAGTAATCCCGGCTACTAGTAGGAAGAGGCCATCTGACATTTGATAAAAACAATTCCTCATATGGATATCACAATTTATGTGGCGCGCGCACACACGCACACACACCAACAGTACCAACTGTGTTTGTCACTATATAGAAAACTGTTTTCTTTTTTTGGTAAATGCACTACAATATTACATTCCAAACCTAGGTAAATGAGGATTAATGAAGTTAAATCAATATCATGACAATTGTTTTCTTTTTTATTTAAACCATTGTATTTTTGTTGGTCTGTATAAAACTGATTTCTTTCCTTTTTTAACCTATAATTATAGTGTATTATTATTACTCAATAAATTATCCATCTACATCTTAGAAAATTATTTCATGCTATTAGCAGTTAATAATCTATGGTATCAATGCATTTCAGATATGTTGAGTAAGCTTACTTTGCCCTCATTGTGTTTGCTACACAGATGATTTTTATCATGATGGGCATGATTTTGTGGGGAAAAAACTGGTAAATAAACATGCTAAAAGGACTTAAGCAAAACTAGTGGAGAGTTGTAGGGGGTCAAGAAAGATTTCCCATACTCATGGATTTCACTGCACAATAGTCAGGTGTGTCACTTGCCTTTGACCTGTCAGGTGGTAGCCATCACAGCATGCTGAATTCTTGCATCAGTGATCAACAAGCTGGGTTATTGATACAGAACTGATGCAGGATACTTGGGTCAGTGATGCAATATAGCAACTTAAATTCTGTTCTTGATAAACTTTCAAGGTGTAATATTTCCCTGCATACCTGAAGTACCATACTCTAAGCATACCACAGAAAATCCTGCTTAGGGATACTCTTTCTGTAGAAATGGCAACCTCACAATTATGGTTCTGCATCCACTCCCAGATGAGAAAAAAGAGGATGAAACTACAATGTTCAATAAAAATAAAAACAGGACTTTTGTTACACTACATTGTGTTTTGAGCATGATTAATGAAACTGACTGGGTTAATATGCCTTGCAATGAATAGCTTTCATGCAACCTCATCCTTTATTATGCTTGCTGGCAGCATGACTATTAATAGTGCCTGAGCCTACACTTGTACTTTCAAACATTTCAGACACAAATAATAGAAGATTTCCAATTAAAAAGGATAATCTCTCTTCAGAAGGAGAGAAGTAAGCATAGTGAATAATTTAAAGGCTTTGGGGATATAAAGATTTATTATATTTCCCAACAAGCAATAAGCTGGAGGCTTGATTAATGCTTGAGAAATAGAAGATAGGGGATGATTCCAGGATTCTGAAGACATGATCTTTATTACAACTTATTTTTGTATCCTTATATTAGTTTGAAAGTGTTTCCATTGTAAGCAAATCTTTCAATCTTGATTTTTTTAAATTAAAAATATATTGATCATAACTTACTTTTCAATAAACTCATTTGAATTAACTTCCAAATTCAGGATCAGAACAAGAAGTGTTAAATAGCCCTATTACGTAGTAAAAAAGTCCCATATTTTGAGATGTTCCAAACACAGATAGGAATATGGAAGCTTTCTATCCTTAACTCCCTCAATTTACAGGAAATCAAAACAATGGAGGTTTCTCTTAGAAAGCATTGCACTTAAGTACAGAAACATTAGACCAAAATTTCCTCTGGATGAATGAATAGCACATAGGTATAATAGGAGTTGTGTGGACTGATCCAAGGGCAGAAAGCTCCCTAAAAATACAAACATATGAAACAAAGCAAGACAACTTCCCCTAAAATACATTTCTCCATAAAAAGATCTCTGTAGCTATATGAAAGAATGAGGAGTACTTGTGGCACCTTAAAGACTAACAAATTTATTTGAGCATAAGCTTTCTTGGGCTAAAGCCCACTTCATCAGATGCATGCAGTGGAAAATACAGTAGGAAGATTATATATATTTATATACACACACGCGCGCACACACACACACACACACACACACACACACACACACACACCATGAAAAAAATGGGGGTTGCTATACCAACTCTTAACGAGATCAATCGATTAGCACTACAATTTTTTTCTCCTGCTGATAATAGCCCACCTTAATCGATTGGTCTTGTTAAGAGTTGGCATGGCAACCCCCATTTTTTTCAGGTTCTCTGTATGTGTGTGTATATATATCTTCCTACTGTATTTTCCACTGTATGCATCTGATGAAGTGGGCTTATGCCAACAAAAGCTTATGCTCAAATAAATTTGTTAGTCTCTAAGGTGCCACAAGTACTCCTCATTCTTTCTGCTGACACAGACTAACACGGCTACTGCTCTGAAATCTGTACTTGTATGGTGAGTTATGCTACTCAGACTGGAAGCAAATTTAAAATGAGCACAAACAGAGAAAATCTCTAACCTTAATCCATTCCTAGGCCAAAGGGAGCTATGAGAACTGGAAATTGTACAAACCTAACATAATCTTACACTTTTCACATCATTATCTATTTGTTTGCTTTCAATACTACAACATATTTTTAAACATGAACAGCTTTCTGAGCTGAAAAGATTTTTGTTTCCATTAGCAATTTACTGTTCGCATCTTGTTTCATTTTTCACTAATATGTGCTTGTCAGAGTATATTGCCAAACACGAATAATAGCTTATAAGTTTGTAAAATGCAATTGAATTTCCTGTACTACTTCCATGTTAACACTATTGGATAATTCTACAACAATATTGCTTTCTGCCAGTTACAGCTCAGTTTCTATATAGCATGCAAAATGTGCTCCTAGAGAAGTTCCCACATACAGTAGGATACACGTCTCATACTTTTGTACTGAAGAAGGGTTTACTCTCTCAATCAGCTCAGCTTATCCACAGGCTGGTACTCAAACCAGCTTCTTGGCGAGCTTCCTCCCGGAGTAAAGGAAAAGATACGTCAGCTCAATGTTGCAGAATAAAAATATGCATATTTTCACTTTGCACATGCAGACTTTCTTAACGACATCACTTTTTTGAAAGTACTATCTCTAGAGACAATGTGGGCTAATAAACTGGAATCTAGGCTATCTGGGTTTTATTCCCAGACATGCTGCTGACTCTGTGTGACCATAGGGAAGTTGCTTACTTTTCTGTGCCTCAGTTTCACCAGTCTGTAAAATGAGAATAATAATGAACACACAGATTTGTAAAATTCATTGAGCTTTATAAATAAAGAGGGTTTTATAAGAGCTAAGTATTAGTCTATATGAAAGACATTTGCATGAAAATAGGATCTTCGCATCTTAGATATTCATCCAGATCCACTGCTTATTCTTCCAAATCCTCTTAGGACATCTTAATTTGCTTTGTAGCTATTATCAGTGATGCTAGACAGTTTGCCACTTCCAAGTGAGCATTAAGCAACCTGAGCAGATGCCCCTAAAGAATAAACATCTTGTTTTTTCACTAGGTGTCCTTAATAATCTGGATAAAGGGAAGAGAAAGACCAAAAATGTTATTGAAGTAGATCTGCCCTATTCAAAGCTTAGCGTGAAGCATTAAAGCTGTTTGTCTGTTAGATCTCTGAAAGCAAGAGAAAGATTCAGTCACCTAATGACACTTGATGTCTCTTGATTTAAAATTAGAGCTCGGGCTACCTGGGCAAAAAACAAAACAAAAACCTGATGAGCAAACCAACTTTTTGTTAAAAAAATAAAAAACAGCCAAATGGGAAAGCAAAAGTTTGCTTGGTTGAAGCCAATAGAAAAATTAGAAATGGCAAAAGTGTTATGGCAGCAAGATATAAACAGATGCCTGTAAAAAAAGAGAAGAACAAAAGACTAATGGTAAAAAATTAATTTTGTAATGGTACTGTTCTTTCCAATAGTTCTCCCTAAAACCCATCTTAATTGGGTAATTAAGAAAAAGTGAATGGCATTGTCATGTCCTGCAGGTAAATCAACAGTGACAAATGCAGTTGTGTATTTCATTTCACATTCACTCTCACCTACAACAGACATATCTCTGTGCAACAGAAATTGGAGGATATTTGAATGAAGTTTATTCTCTTCCACAGTTCAGTGCTGAAGAAAGAGTCTCTCTCTCTCTTCCCAATTCAGTGAGTATAAACACTGACACACTCATGCCATCTGGCTCATTTCTTTCACTTAACAATTCTGATGAGATTTTTTCGTTACGTTACTTGATCCAGTCCCAATGAAGTCAATGGGAGTCTGCCGATTGACTCCAGCAGTTATCTGATGAGGCTCTCAACTTGGCACACAGTTTTATACAGATTCATTGGTGGGTGACTCCAATCCAGCTAGCTGCCTAAACTGTAGAATCCTTTTCAGAACTGTCCCCACAGCCATAGTTGATCTCACAGAACCCAACAAGATCCCATCAGATTGTAGCTCTTCCAGGGGTAGTGCAATGTAGGCTTAAGATGGCACATGAGAGGGATTCAGGGCACCAACATCCACACAAGCCATTTAAGATTTCATCTACCCTCTCCTACACTTGCCGTGATGTGTAGGGTATGTGTAGCTGCACGCTGCAGTGAAAGGCAGGCTGTGTCCACACACAATGAGGAGTGTATGCTACCTGTGGCAGTGAAAGGCTCCAGCAGCGGTGAGGCAATGGGGAAAGGCTTTGGCAGCTCCACATTGACAGAGCCTTCCACTCCAGAGGAAAGGCTCTGTGGGTGAGAAGAGGCAAGTGGGAAACGGTCCAGCAGCAGGGAAGCAGTGGAACACTACACTGCTAAAAATAGTAGAGAGAGAGCCAGGTAGGGTATATGGGTTTTATTACCAGACTTGCTGTTGACTCTATGTAAGCTATGTAATAGGTAAATTGCTTACTTTTCTGTGCCTCAGTTTCACCAGTCTGTAAAATTGTGAATGCTACGGTTCAGGTGTATAGGCACTTTACTTACCTAAGCTGTGCCTCACTGTTTACACTGCTATTTATACCCAAGCTAGCTGTGGTATGCAGTGTCTGTACTCTACATGCTGACATAAACTTACACCTGCCTTAAGAAATAAGGTAGAAATATTCTTGAGGCCTTTGCAGAATGGAACACAAACCTCCAGATTAGCCCTCAGGGCTTGGTTTGTGGCCAAACCCTGTTAGTGTAACCCACACAAATCAAGCTTGATGGATTAATTCCTCAATCCTGAGTAAGCCAAACACAGTACACATAGATTCACTCACATAACTGTGTTGTGACAGGTGAACTGCATCAGTGACTTCTGCAGGGGTAGAGGGAAAGATGGGATTAGAGTCACAAAACAGCAAATGTCCCAATTTAGGCCTGCATCAGGGTTTGGTTGGCATAAATATCCCTGTCTCTATAGACAACTCCACCAATATGTTCCCATGACAATGCTTGCTTTTAATAGCCCTTTAATTTACTCATCTATTGGAACAAATTTATTGACCTCTCTGTTTAGCTGTGCATTTACTCAACTGATGTTAATAATTTGACGATTTTCTTCACACTATCCAAGAATATTTGACACTAACTCCTAACAGAAAATGGGGTACTTTGCATTGTAGAACTAATGTCAAGAGACAAGCATGGCAGAGAAAGTAGAGGGAAATGAATGAATTCTAAACAATGTCTTATAACCATAGAGCAGTTTTCTGCAATTTCAGTTATAACAGCAGAAATATTGCCTTGACTTCAGGTGATGGTCAGCATTTGGCATCTGTAAATGAAGATGACTCCAGTTTGTTCTTAGTCTTGCTCAAAGTGTCCTCCTCTTTTGTTTGTTTGTGTGCGCACACATGCACATGCATTAATATTTTGTCCTCAATTTTGAATGCATCACTGTTTGAGACTGCTGCTGACCTCCAGACTTGCTCACTACCCTATCAATTTAAGGTTCTTGCTCTCTTGTACTCCAAATATAGTACTTTCCTGATTGCTGTTATGAACAGTTTTCTTTCCAATGACATTTCACCTAATAACTTATAGTGTAACTCTCATTATGAAATGTATTACTTTGGATGTGGGGCCCTTCCTCAGCTGTCAGCATTTTACTAAGCTCCCATTCCCATTTAAGTTTAGTGAACTGTAGAAATTTATCAGATTCTTAACTGTCTCTTTTTCACTTTCAGAGCTTTAATCATTTTCTGTCAAGATTTACCCCTCCGGGAGGCTGTCCCTGTTAAAGATCCTCACCAAATTCTCTTCAGCTCAGTTATAAACTGTGTGTTACTGAGGACTGTTTAGTGCAACTTTCAACATTGCTCATTGTACTACCTCACTTTGATGCATTCAGTGGTTATCCAAAAATCTTGCCTTAACTACTTTTCATCCTCTCTTGTCCCCATTCACTCACACTTACTACATTTTGCAACGAGCTTTTAAACTATAAGCTTCTCATGCAGAGACTGTCTTCCCGTGTGTTTGTCTAGCACCTAGCACAATTTGGCCCATCTTGACTTTGGCCTTTGGAAGATGCTGCAATACAGATTATAAATGCTAATTTGATCCTACAACACGCAAAACGGTTAGGCTAATTGCATTTTATATATTTTGTGAACCTCTGCGCTTCATGATTTTGGCTAGTACTGGATGAACAAGTACTGAGCAAGAAAATAATTTATTCAAACTTTTATAAGATTTCTATCTGTATTTTCAGGCCTAAGCGATTCATACAAGTGTGGATGATCACCCAACTCTCTGATGCTTAACTGAACATCTAAATCTTCTGAGATTCACTTATTTCTAGACATCTTTTATTCAAAGAGATAAAAACATGTATCACAATGTCACTGACATGTCTTCTGCCTCTCCTCGTGAGAGCTATATATAAGGGCAGTGTGAGGTGCCACAGCATCTGATACATATTACATCTAAGTCAGTCAATAACACTGGTACAATCTCTGCAATTTCAGTTTATATAACTAATAGCACAAGGTTGATTGCCACTTCCATCACAAATCTGATGTCAGAAATTATTTTATCCAGTTCTTGGAACAGGTCTCATTGTAGACTGTGCTAGTACTGAGCCCATAGTAAGGTCCCCCAGGAGCATCCCAAGCATCCTGTGACTCAAGATAAGCTATAAATCCCCCTCTCCTTCCCCTTGCTCCAGGCCAATACCAGCAACAAACGACTAATCACCCGCTCTCATGTTTGCTTAGCTGCACTGGCTGGTACATTGTGGAACAGTAATTTCAAGCAGTAACTTGTGTAATTTCCTCACCCACTCACTCAGAGTAGCACATGCATGGTGTAAAAAGGACGAAGCTCTTACTCCCATTTTGCTCCTGTACAGATGCGCAGTCCAGAACACAATCTACCCTTAGGGTGAAATCCTGACACTACTTAAGTCAGTGGCAAAACTCCCAAAGCATAAACTGGCAAATTACAGGTGTACCACATCATCAACTCAGGATTGTTCAATTACACCTCATTCTACTCACAGACACTGATATCCTTATTTACACTTCAATAGCTGTATCCGCTGTCATGAACTTTATTGCAGTTCTCTCTGATCTCCTGTGAATGATTTACAAATGATCTAGAACTAACAGGAGCCAGAAAACTCACTATTTTCTTGCCTTTCCAAAAAGCTTGGTTTGCTTGAATCGACACTTGCATAAAGATTCTGTTTTTGACATTCAGATCACATTCTTGCTCCAGATATTCTTTGTGATTAATCTTTGTATACGCTGGTAGATGAATTTTGCCTCATCATGCTTTCCTTTTATCTGTCAACCTTATCTTCAGTATATCTTTGGTCTTTTCTAGTGCTGTACAAACCATACAATGTATAAGTCCTTGAGCAAAGTTCCAGAGGTCTCATGGAACATTACTTAATGCATTTGTACTCATTTCCCTCCCCCACCCCCCCAATGAGAGAAATGGGTTGTTGTATGAATGGGCAATGTGACACTTTTCAGTTACAATATATTAAAAAAGTTATCTGAACTATGGAGTATATTTAACCTGCATTCCTATAGGTGGTAATCTCCACACTTTCCAATGAGTAGGGAGATTTTTAAACTGGAACATTTCTTGGTATACAAACAACAGTTTAAAAATTTAACATGAGATTGCTACTTAATTAGTTGGTGAACAAAACAGGGCGACATTGTTCCCTTAGCAGAAGCCCAAAGGAAGGGCTGGCACAAAATGGAAGTGTAGGTCTGATGGCATGAGCAGTCGGATGGGCTATCAGCTTGACTACGAGCCTGTCTGAGACCCAAGATATGTACTTGGGCAGGTTGCCTGTCCCATCGCTCATACCACCACAGCTATGCTTCTATTTTTAGTATGGAAGTTTGACCAGAGCTATCACCTCAAAAGGCACACTTCCTGCTCCAGTGAAGGCATACCCTTAGATAGAGCAGAATAGAATGTGAAGAATGTGTTCACTCTTTCTGTTTATGAGCAGATCATGAAATCCTTGATCCATCATTATTCAGACTTAATTGTCATATTTTTTCCTGTCCCGCTCACTACAGATTTCTCACCATCAACTAATTGTGAATATTTGCTACTGGAATCTTGATAACCATGCTAAGTCTGTTAGTTATCAAACTCATGTAGTGTTGCTTTTGTACCCTGATTTTATGTTAAATTAAATAGAGCTTTCTGTGAATTTTGAGTATTACAAAAGAACACAATGTTAAATTCTCATTTTTGTGAATATTCATGCCAGCAAAGCTTGAGCACGTGAATGTTCATGGAAAGTGAATACACAAAAGTTGCAGAAAAAAGAAGAATGATCCAGTGGTATACTAGCCAGGACTTGAGATACCCACATTCAGTTGCCTGTTTCACCACAGACATCCTGGGTGACCTGGACAAGTCACTTAGGTTCTCTGTGCCTCAGTTTCCCATAGATAAAATATGGATAACAACCCTTATCTCACAGGGATGCTGTGAGGATAAATTCAGTACAGATTGTGAGAAGTTCAGATATTATGGAGATGAGGACCATACAGGACCAAAGATAGATAGGTTTCATACATTGTCACAGGGGAATGGGCTTTTTAACATATTTTAAGTTAAATATTACATGCATCTGGAACACAAATTGAAAAAAGTTATATTTCTTATATCAATATTTAAATGTAGACTCAACTGTTCAAAACTTTCTTTCCAGTCCCACTCCAATCTCCCTATACAAATTTCAGTTTCCACCTATAGCAAGTTAGAATCTCTAGGCCACATCCTCAGCTCCATTCAGCACAACTGGGGATGCATGCATACTTATATGCACGTGCAATAAGGTAGCATGTGATTTTAAGCCACCTTTGCACTTCCCCAATTACCAGAGTTGCTGAGGTCCAAACCCATACCTCAGGGCAGTCTCAGAGTCTCAACATAAAAGCTATGTATGTACAGTTCTTTTCACTTTGGTACTAGACTAAGAGGGTTGAGGGCCTACTTATATGAAAGCTTGAGTTGCGGTCACCTGATTCTAGGGTGAAGAACTGCTGTACCTCTGGTCAATGCACCAAGAGTCAAGGATTATTGCTGTGTATGTAGATGTTATCAGACTGGATTATTGGTTTTAGTTTCACGTTTTTATTCTCAAATAAAAGCATAATCTGACAAAACTGAGTTTGTTGTGTTTCTTACCATTATCATCCCCTGGAGTCCTTCCATGCTGTCTACAGCTTTGCAAAGTAAGTGGATTCTGTTGACCTGTGTGATGTGACACTGCCTAAAGAGATTCTTTAGACACCCTGGAAGACTTGCTAAAAGACACAGAATGGCTGGCAGATTCTGTCTGTTCAGATAGCAGCTCTAATTAGTATGAAAGCAGTCCTTAGGGGTTACCAAAACAAGTGTCCCATACTTTGTAATTTGATAAGTTGCTACAGACTTTGCTTCTTCCTTTCTGGGGGGTTGATTCTTGAGCCTTAAATGAAAAGGCAGCAGAAAGCAGCTGAAAAGATGTCCTAATGGGGCAGCTGAGGATTCCCTTGATGCTGGGAAACCCCTAGGTGGCATAAAGCCAGTATAGCTGGCTACAAACCATGCCACATTATGTAGCAGGCTCTACACTGTGCTCCAGCAATCCTTACCTAAGCAGTGGCTACTGCAGGGCCATTACCAGCTGGCAGAAATTAGAGCAGAGCTTCAGTTCCTTCAGCTTGTGCCAGGGGCCATTTTGTCCCTTTCCCCTCACACCAGGCCCAGAATTGGGGAGGTGGAAGAATGGCATACAGAACCCTTAACCCCTCCTCAGCAGTGCTGATCTCTTCCGCAGCACAGCTGAGGATTTAACCTTGTATGCTAACAGCATGGATTATAGTTCCCAGGCTAGAACAATTTTTTATTAACATTTTTGATTTTTCTGTGTTCATTTATATGAATAAAACAGTATAAAACAAACAAACAAATACATTTAATAAAATGTCTCTCAGCCCTGCTTAGTGCCGCAGTGCTCCTAATAAGACTGAATGTCCTGTTAGGAATTGGGGGTTTATTTTTTTTTCCCCTTCCTTTTTCATTAATACTTTTATGAGACAAAATTATTTTTCCACAGCTTGTAAAATATTGTGGGCTGTTTTAGATGAAGAACCATTTTCAATCAGAAGCCACCTTTCCATTTCTCCTAATCAGTGCCTTGTTATGGGCCATGCAAGCTCCGTTCACTTATTCCAGCCTACAGCATTAGTTCTTGTTAAGGAAACTGGTGCATTTATTTTAGGTAATTTATTAGTTCAGAATATTCTACTATCCTTAACCATGGCAACAAATGAAATTTCAGCATTTCATTCCAGTTACATATTCCAAATTCTTACTATCATAGTATGTGAAGACTTTTTTTTAATATATCCATCCATATAAAGTAAAATGTAATTACATTAAGCTTTTGGGAGCAAACTGTTATTTACAGGATATTATTTTCATAGGAAGTATATTTTGCACATTGAAAAGTTAACTGTGGTGCCCCATAGAAGACAGCCTAGCAGGAGTGAAATATTCTCATAGCCAGCTCTTTACAGGGGACAGAGAAGCCTCAGCATCAATACTTTAGCTTCTTGGGCAACACATAGGAAGGCCTTATAGGATTGGAAAAGTGAGCGGTCCCTCACCAGGGAACTTACTGAAGAACATGGAGGCAGGGAGAAGGAGGGCATCCCACTTGGTGCACCCTGAGAAAGCAAAAGGTGGTACAGGGACAGGCCATTGGGTGTTCTTGTTGGCTTGGCAAAGATGCAAACTAGAAGGATAGGATTTAAACAGCCAGCCCGACAACAACCATTAAAGTCATAAGGTCTGACTCTGTGCAGTGCCTCCACAGGAGAAGGGAGGCAAAGATGGTCTTTGCACCAACTGGATTCTGAGCTGGCTAGGGCCCATTGTAACTCTGGACATAAATTAAAACAGCCCTGGCTGTTGCTCTAATTTGCAGACTGCATTGCAACCTAGAGACTCTCGCACCATGTATCCCTAATGATAGGAAGGGAGTAGGGTAGAACAGCTTATGTCAGGCCTATGCTGCTCCTGTACCAATGGAATTCTTCCTGACCTCTTGTGGTATCAAGGGAGGTTGATGGGGAATTTCCAAGCTTTTTTTTTGCATGTGTGGTTTTTGTAACTCTCAGAACAGTTTCTTTATACATTTCAAGAAATGCTTCAACATGGCAGAGTTATTTGCAAGAGAGACCAAAATGCCTGATTCAAACCCCAATGAAATCATATAGACAATCTCCAATGGTCTTCACTGGGCTTTTGATCGGGTCTTAATCTTTTGGAATCATTCAGGAGTTTGTAGGTGAAAGAATCAGTGAAATGTAGCAGGCTGAGGGGGTAGGAGAGAGGAGATAAAAGGATTTCAAGCACTGAAAAAATGTTAATCACAATGACTTGAAAATGTTTTTTTACAGGTTTATCTCAAATTTATTTATTGGTTATTTTAGCTGAAAATGTCATGTGGTTTGTTCTGGCAAAAGTTAGAGGGCCTTATGATGGGAACCTTGCTTTGCTCTTAACCATGGAAAGATGATGTGTCCTTCCATAACAGGGATAGCGGATATTGGTACAGGAAAGTGGATCACAAGGAATATTAACTTGGAAAGACTATGAAATAAGGGCTCTTTGTGTGTCTATTTTCTCTGTAGAGCTCTCTACATACCTATGTCACTTGTGGTAAACCGAGGACAAACAGCTACAAAAGGGGGGGTGGGTATTAATTAGTCCCAGGGGATTAAAAGGCCCCTCCCTATCCACTGAGGAGAGAGAACCATGGGGCAATAAGGTTCAGCTGGAAAAGGGACTGCTAGGGAATCAATTAGGTTCAGCTGACTGCAACTACTTGGGACCTTTTTAAACCCTCCCCTGGGTGGTAAGAGGGGGGAGAGTTGTCAAGCTGCCAGTAGGCTGTTTGCAGTAAGACACCAGACCGTCCAGTAGGGAGGCTGCACTTGCTTCCCCAGAAGGGAAGGAAAACATGCACAAGGGACCGACCGACTGACTGACTGAGGAGAGGAGAGGAGAGGAGAGGAGTAGCAGGACCCTGTGCCACCTATAAGGATTTGCCTTGCCCCAAACCTGAGTCTCCAAGGCTAAAAAGGACTGAGCCTACTGAGGCGAACAAGGTATTTTGCCACACACTATATTACTATGATTATTAAATAATAAATACATGATTCTTGCATATTTTTGAATCTGAAGGGTTAAAAGAATGACAATGCGATTACTTTTTATGAAAATGCATGTTGTACTCACAAACCTTGAAGTCCAAAGCTATGTGAAATTTTTCTTCCAAGGTACTGAATATTAACTATTGTATGTCCCTTACCAGCAAGGAAAATCTCCACAGATTTCAGGAGTTCAAAACAGCCTTCATTTTATATCCTGATTTAAATACTGTCTAGTACTCATTTTAAATAGCATCTCCTACCTTGCAGTTTAAAACTAATTAAGCAATAGCTCATATTAAGGATAGTTAGCATGATAATTCACATCTTTGAAAATCTGCTTAATGCAGGGAGGGAGGTTACTCATTTTTTCCTCTCCCCACAGATGATAAAACATTAAACACATAATCAATGCAAGAAGTTGGGTAGCAGGAACAAAGACTGAACTAAAATATTTTCCTCTTGTTTAATACTATTAAATGTCTTAGATTGCATTAACATTATCTTAAATTTTAATCAAAGAACAGCAGATGGGTTGAGAGGAAGCTAAACAATACATTTATTTTGGATTATAAAGTTAAACAACTCAAAATAATAAATAAATTGGCTTGCTTTACAAAAAAGTTGCAAAACTCTAAGTAAAGATGGTATTTCTTATTCAGTCCCAGACAGCATTAAGATCTGTTGATTGTATCTACCGAAAGCCTTCTCTTCTGGCCTCTATTATAGAATATATGAGTTGTACAATATATCCCTTGCCGCTGAAGAATTGTGAAAAAATTTTTTTGGTGGGGACACAACCTGAGTACTGTTCATATATTATATTGAATTGCTATAAACTTCTGTGGCCTAAAGCCATCATGGTTTTCAGGTGGAACAATAAGGATCCTCTTATTAAAAGTCAAGTTTTTGTAAATACCATTTTCCTCAGTGAAGTCTGTAATTACATTAAACTTGTTCCTGTCCACAACAATTATCCTAATGGATCATTAATAATGTGCTGTTTTGTACATGGAAGATGAAGGAGGAGATTTCTTCTTTACCATACTGCAGGAAATCAACTTACATTCCAAACTGTGATTTGGTAACCCTCTTATTTATTTTAGCATGGAAACCTATAAATGTTGTTGTTGGACACCTACCATCTTTTTGCTCATACCAGTGGTATGAGCACAGGTCTGTCAGCAAGGAACACTTGAGTTCTAATCTAAGCCACATTAGACATTGACTTCTTGTAGCTTCGGTGAAATTTTCCCCTTCTGTAAAATCGGGATAATAAAACTGACTTATCTGACTTATAGGGCTGTTGTGAGGATTAATTCATGTTTGTGAAACATTTTGAAATGGAAATGCACTATACCATTTAACTAGTTTTTTAAATCAAGCTCAGGGCTTTGCCATTAACCTCAGTTATTTTTTTTCTTAATTGTTTCTTAGTAGAGATCTTATCAAACACTTTTTTGAAATCCCAATAAATTATATCCACTGCATTCTCTTTATCTACTTTAATGTTCTTTAAGGAATTCTGGAAAGCTACAGAAGTCATGCTGGTTTGATCCTATCAGGTTTAACTTTTTCAAGTATTGTATAGTAGTGCTCTGTCCTTAATTACTGTCCCAGCCAATTTCTCAGAAAAGAGGTGAGACTTAAGGCATGTCTACGCTTACCAGTAGATCAGCACTGCTGCAATCAATGCAGTGAGTGTTGATTTAGCGGGTCTGGTGAAGACCTGCTAAATAGATGGGAAAGCACTCTCCCATCGATTTGTGTACTCCACCTCCCCAAGAAACATAAGGGAAGTCTATGGGAGATGCTCTCCCATTGACACAGCACAGTGTAACCACTATGATAAGTGGATCTAACTACGTCAACTTCATTACATGGTTCACTTAATGGAAGTTGTGTAAAAAGATTGATTGATTGACCACGGTAGTGTAGACTAGCCCTTGGTCTGTAATTCTGGAATTTCCCAGGTATTTTATTAGCAGATTAAAAACTCATTCATTTGGTTTTAATGTGAGTGTACTGTTTGTGATATGCCATCTTCATTCTGATTTAGAATTGATTAGTGCCTGCTCTCATCCTACATGATTGTGCTAAATTTTACATTAATCTACCTTGCCCAGTTATTATAGAATTCCACTTAAATAATTAAACAATGCAAAGGCCTGAATATTTCAGTGCTTAGATCCTGATTAAAAATTATGTTGTACAGATGGTGCTCATTAAATCATTGTCATCAAGGTAACGTATGCATGAAGGGAAGTGCACTGAAATATCATCTAGATAAGGCTTCAGAGTATTTTATACTCCTCTTGGAGGAAAACATTCCACTGAGAAACATTTTCCTCTTCATAAATTTACCTAACTAGGTTCATCATAACATACACACCCCATCACCACAATATTTGAGCACCTGTCATATCTGAATATATCAAGTATATTTTTGAACAAACAAAGGGCTAAATTATCTTCCCCCTCCTACAGACCCTTAGTGGAAACTTTATGGTTAGGTCATAGTCACCAAGTTACTTGAAATGATCTGAGATGACAGCATTTCTTATTCTCAGGAGAACATTTTGCTATTTTTGAGTATTATACCTACTAGCATATTAAAGCACAAAATAAATGGTTCACTATTCATAGCATCCTTATTTTGGTACTATAGTTATGTATAACTACAGGGTGGCTTTCAGTTCTTTTTGAGTTTGGGTTTTTTCCCTGGAAGTCACAGTAAGAAATGCTCAATGAAAGTATAATTTAATAAGGAGTTTACTCATCCCTTGGGGTAAATATACTTTAGCACTATATGTAATTGCGCAAATAAAATGCAACAAAAGCATATCTAAGTCTGAAGGTGTCACTGGTAATGTTTTAGCATACATCGGGTAGGGCTGTCAACGCTCCAAGATTGTCCTGGAGTCTCCAGGAATTAAAGATTTAATTAAAAGATTGTCATGCGATGAACCCTCCAGGAATATGTCCAACCAAAACTGACAACTCTAACAGGGCCTGATCCTGAACTATTTAATTCAATGAGAATTTTGTCAGATACATTGGTGGAGGATGTCACTAATTTCTGCAGAATTCTACATATGATAAGGTAGTTGTGATGGGCTGTGGGATTCCCTGTCCAGTGCAGGTTGAGTGCACCCCATCCTCAAGCCGCCTTCTGCATCTAGGCCATGAGGCCTAAAGGTTTAAGTCCACCAAATGACTTTGTTGTAGGGCCATGTAGCCTAGGAGTCCTAGTAAGTAGTAATCTCCTGACCCACAGGGCAGTGAGGCCTGGTGGCTAGAGTCAATAGGTTCCCCCTTGTCCACAGGGTGGCTAGGCTTAGTGGTTGGAGTCAATAGGGCTGGGCTGCCTCCCAGGAGGGTGGCGACAAGGGTAGGGAGACTCAGGCCCTCCCTGCTCCACTGGGTCTCAGCCCTGGGCCCTCAGTGGTGAAGGCATTCACCACTTAGTCAGTGGGAATCCGCCCAAAACACACTGACTGCTGTAGGGACAATGGCTAGTCCCTCCCTGGGCTACTTTCTACCGCGATTCCTGCAGTCCTAGTCTAGGCGACTTTGGGGTCTCTGGTCTCCTCGGGTTGTGCTGGTCCCAGGGGCTCTGATCTGTAGCATCCTAAGGTACCTGGGTGTCTGCTTGAGTCTTGGTGTCTCCAGCTCCCACAGTTTGGGGCTTTGGCCGCTCTGAGGCTGGAGCCTGTAGCATGCATCCGGTGGCTAGCCTAGACTGAGCTGGGCTGCTTCCTCTTATACTGATGCTACACCTCAAACATGCCCAGTAAGGATGTGGGGCAGAGCTTCCTCAGCCCTCAGTGAGGAGATAACCCTTCCCTGTCCAGTGCAGGGTGAGTGCACCATCACAGCAGTGTTTGCATCATGCAAGGGTATATGTTTGTTTAGGTCTCAGTAAACTGTTTGGATAAATGAGGAACACATGGGGAACCAGAAGAGAGAAAAACAATCTGAACAACCATGATGTTGAAGTTTGAACTGGGATCCAAAATATGTGGAATTGAGTCCATTTCTAGCCTTCAAAGCAAACCTGAACCTTTTCAGGCATTCACATATCAGTGATGAGCAGAAATCCTAGTTTCCCGTGATTTAAAACTCCCAAAATTCTTTGACTTTAAAAAAACCCATAAAAATCCACACTTTTTTCCCACGATTAAAATGAAATGTTGAACTTTAGTTTCCCTAGCCACAATATACCTAGGTATCAGTTGAACACAATGTTTTATTGATGTACAGTAGAACCCTGTTGATCCAAGCCTCGTTATCTGGCTTTCTGTAGTAACTGAACTATGAGCCACCCGGGGCTGCCCACTCTGCCCCCATATTAAGATAAGGGATAGAAAGCTTTGTGCAGGTTCTCCTGATTATTCAAAATTTTGATTATCTGACCTGGCCCTAGTTCCAATTATGCCAGATTAACAGGGTTCCACTGTTAATTTAGAGCACGTTCAAAAAATCAGCCACAAGACAGGGAGGTTGCACACATTGAATAAGTGGCACTTCCAGTAAAATTTAGTTAATAATGTTTTTATTTTTTCACAAAATGTAAAAACTAAAAATTCTCTAAAGGCAAATTCCACATTTTTCCATGGCAGATTTCTAGAATCCCTGTTGATGAGTCGAGTACAAGAATCAGATTCTTAGCTGGAGTAAATTGGAGCAGCTCCATTCGCTTAATTATAGCTATGCCAATTTACATCAGCTGATGATCTGTCCACAATTGTATAGATAGCTCAGAGGCTTGATAGGGGTTTTCTTTTTTTTTTCTTCTTGTGCCTTTGAACTTATTTTAGCTGTGATAGGCAACAGAAAAGAATATTTGTTTTTCCCCCAGCCAAAACTAGGAACCATTTGAAATGTAATGCCTGCCTGCTTTTGCAATACTTTTTTATAAATTTCCAGACAATAAGCATTACAAGAACTGGGTACTTACCTGAACTAGAATTGCAGGCCTTTTTGGGATCATCCAGCACTACTTTTTATTCAAAATTGCTGCACTGAATTAAATATATAAAAGGAATGAGTTCATTTCAATGGACTGTTGCTGATAATTCTATTTATCAAAATGCTTCGAAACTAAAAATGTTGCATAATTTAGTATCAAAATGTCTTTGCTTTGTTTCTGGGAAACTTGCTCTGTTCATAAGTGGCAGTTGCAAAGAAAAAAATGTCACCACAAATGAGTTCGTCTAAATCATACAAATTCATTAATACAGGCTAAATCTTCTTGAGAGCTTTAAACATGCTTTATAGGAAGTGAACCTGACTCACGCTTTGTAACACTGTACACTTAATGGGTCATCACTAGCCCTACTGCTTCAAATAAGGGGGGGGGGAGCCATTAAATGCTTCAGCAACCACCAAAAAGAGATATGTGGGCTGGTCTTGGCAGTAGGTTGGCCTTTGCAAAAATAGCTCAGTGGTCCTTTTGGCACAGTCCCTTCCATTCATCCTCACTGCCACCCAAAAAGCCCAAGCTGAAATTTGTGGTTGAGTTAAGCTAGGAACACAATGTATGGGGAAGAACTACTCCCTGTCCACTCTCTTCTTCCCTTTGCACCTCCATACTCCACACACCACTGGAACTGACCACACATGCTACAGCTACAGTAGAGTTCCTCCATGACTGCTATTGTACCTTATTGGAATAACATCTGCTACCCATACATAGAAGGGATTTTGCCACTAGATTTGTACAACTGCAGTTCCAGAGCCCATCCATCTAAGCCTATGGTATTTAGAATCAGTGCAGAGCACACTTCCATGATGTGCAGGGGGTGGGGAAGTCACACTTGATAGCCATTCTTCCAACACACTCACACTACACACCCAAATAGCAACTCTAACTTTTTGGGTGGCCATCCTGTGACACACAACTGCTGACGCAGATCTATACATTTAGGAATTCCAGCCTCTCCTCAAATGCACTGTACTTGAGAATGCAACTGCAGATGTGAAGGAAACTCTAGTTCATGCAGCCAATTCACTGGCAAGCACAGGCTGATGCACTCCATTTCGGTGCACAAATCTGAGCACTAGCTGCCCACTGAACAAACACATTGTTTGAAGTTCTTGTCTTAATTTTTGAGGTTCAAAGAGTACTGGGACTGAGCTATTGGAAAGAATGCCTTTCCTTTGCAACTGTGATTTCCCTCAATGAAGGTAAGACTAGTGCAATCAGGGAAAAGAACCTTTTTTAATAGCCATCCAACAGCTGTCAAACACCTTTCCAACAGAGTTGAGGATCAAAATTAATCTGACCACATTTGGGACAAAATGCAAGATCCCCTTCTAACAGCCTCCCTGTAAGACACACACCTACTCACATGCAAGAATAAAATCTTGTATGCTATTTTGTCTGCACTCCAAAGAGGAGAACAAACAAGAACAGAAGGACAAAGATAAATTTTAATGTTTCCTACCTGCACGTGGACAAGGTACAGAAGCAAGTCTGTGTATTGATATTTCCACAGTCACCTGACAAAATGTCAGTATTCAAATATGATGGGTATTTAATAAAAAAAACCAGACAAACAGCCTGATATGCAGGCCCTTCACGTGTGGATGAATTTCACTTCCAGTGAAAATGGTAAATCATAATCACAAACATTTGCTCTGAATCTTATTACAAGTAATCAGATAAATAAAGAGCTAACAAATCAATAGTGTTAGTTTTGGGGTCTCGCTTTGCTCTCAGTGAAGTCAGTGGCAAGAACATTCCCTTTTTAAACCATTTAGGCTAGGAAGAATATATATTAAAAAAATTAACCAAGGTTCTAGGCATCTTTGAGATAAATTTAAAAATAATCACAAGAAATAAACCAGCAGCTTCCATTCATCCCAACAACAAGAAATAACCTATCAAATCCAAATACCTTGCCTCACCTATAAATACTTGCTTCTATCATAACTCCACCTCAAAATGCTTTGGTAAATCCTGGCAGCATGCCCTGAAGATCAGAATTGGACTATTTCAACCCAAGTTGCAAGAGTATGTTCCAAAGTTGAGAGTCCTTTCTGGAAACACATACAGCCATCTGCTTCTGTTAAACAGAGGTTTCAGATCAAATGCCTCTACTGAGAGTAGCCAGGGTGGTATTATATGAAGAGATGTGGTCTCTTAACAAGGCCAGTCACAAGATATTAAGGGCTTTCTGAGTAAAAATGGAGCAGCCCTGTTCACTCCAGGTACAGTGCACACATCAGTCAACAACCACCTCTGATCAATAGCCAGAGGCATAGATAACTTTAATATGGTGATCATCTATAAGGTTTCTTCTATATATTTCTTCTATAGCTTCTTTGCTGTACTTCAAGTCTGGGCACAGATGGGTGTGATTGAAAGAGATTTGAGGCATCTAACTTTTCTCATATTCATGATCAGCCTGCAATATGAGAGAACATACAGACTGTTACAGCGATAGCTTGACCCCATTTTCTGTCTCTTCCTTGGGCACTCATTCCTAGCCAGCATGCCTGTGTTTCTCTCATGGAGGAACCCCACAGCTCACCAGGTTAGAGTAACCTCTGTTACACCAATTACATTATACCAGCAGGCCCAACAGTTATGCTATACGCTTCTCTCTGGGAAATGTGACCAGCTGATCAATGCAGGGACTTAAGACAGCTTTTCAAAAACAAGTGTGATTTAGTTATCTATAGAAGCATCACAAGTAGAGAGACCAGGATTAAAATAATAGTTTTAAACACATTTTCTTACTAACCCATGGCCTTTCTTTGCAAGTTCTAAGTAGCTTCACAGTAACAGTGTGGGCAAGGTGGACTGCTCATGTAGCCTCCTTCTCTCAGGGTACACATACACTAATGTGAGGTGTGACAGAAGCACTGGAATACATACCCACACTATCATGGCTAAAAGTAGCAATGTAGAAGAAGCAGTATGGTCTTAAGCACAGGATGTAAAAACGTGTCGGGGACTCTGGTTATGTATTCATTTTGCTAGCCTGTGCTGAAGCCTCTATTGCCATGTGTACACTATTTTTAGCTGTGCTAGCACAGGTATGTCTATGCCACAATATCTTCAGTGATTCCCCCAGTCAGTATTTCTCTCTCCTTAGGTCATGGGTGTTTTACATTTGTTTTATTTTTGAATGCAGTTATATTTTTTACATAATTCTACATTTGTAAGTTCAACTTCTATGATTGCACTACAGTACTTGTATGAGGTGAATTGAAATATACTATTTCTTTTTTTTTTACAGAATAAATATTTGTAATAATAGATATAAAGTGAGCACTGTATACTTTGTATTGTGTTGTAATTGAAATGAATATTTGAAAATGTAGAAACATCAAAAAAATTTAAATGTTATTGTATTGTCTAACGGTGCAATTAATCGCGATTCTTTTTTTAACCGCTTGACAGCCCTTGTTGTTCTAAACAAATCAGTGCAGACGAAAACATTGCTAAGAACTAACACTAATCTTTCTATTCTTTAGAACATGCCAGGAGGCTGAGTTGCCCATGAAAAATGTGTTTGTCTGATATCTGCAGATAGACTTGCAAATGACTAAATATCGTTCTCTTAGCACATGCAAAAAACCTGCTATTCCTGTCTTCTACAGAACAACCTTGAAAATTGTCCAAAAATGGAGGGGCACATAGTGAAGCTGCTAGAAGCTGAAGGAATATTTGCAGTGCCCTGGTTTTTGTTGTGGGTTGGTTTGTTTGGCCTCAACCTTTTTATTCCTGGGTAAAATCAGGAGACTTTTCCAACTCTCCAGCCATAATCACATTATGAAACTGACCACACCAGTTCAAAAAGTGTTTATTTTCTATTTTTAGACATCCTGGGACAACCAGCCTTCCCAATTTTCTTGTAAAAAGCATGAGGAAATCAGTGTGCATGTGTCTGGAGATAGGGGTATGAGTTTGGAGGAGATCTGTATTTCAAACAATTCAATCATCTGCAGAATAAGTACACCAATTGCACAGTCCATACATTTTAAAAAAGTAAAATAGTTTCATTGTACTATATTATACAAGCCCTTTACTGCTGGAAATTGAAATCTCCTTATGATAGAAATAAATGTAAAAAGTACTAGCAATAAG
This sequence comes from Natator depressus, assembly GCF_965152275.1. Taxonomy (NCBI): domain Eukaryota; kingdom Metazoa; phylum Chordata; order Testudines; family Cheloniidae; genus Natator; species Natator depressus. The sequence continues at coordinate 97,633,744 of NC_134240.1, read as the reverse complement.
TACCAGGAAATTCAAACTCATTGCCTTGGGTTTTAATTATTTTATTCTGTATCTTTAACAAATATATTCTATTTTATGAGCGCAAAAATCAACGTATTTGGGAGAAGAAAGGGGAATACTAGAGAACTCCATCTAAACACTCCCCCGCACCGCCCCCCCCCACATTGTAAATGGTAATTACATAACCCAGATGCCAAGGTAGGGGAAATATTCTTTCAACAGGAGCCAATTCTCTGGCAGAACAGGTAGGTTAAACCCTTGAAGGGCTGTCTGGGCTGCTTTGTCCACCTGAATGTCATGTCCCTTGACTGAGCTCTCATTCTAAAGAATTTATGCACATTCATTTTCAGGAAGCTATGAAAAAAAGGGAGCATATCTGCACAGCAGGAACCTAGAAAAGCCAGTAATTAGTTGAAGCACACTGAGATTTATTCAGTGAATTCCCTCTAACAAAACAAGGAAAATAACAGACATACACATTGCAGTTTTACAAGGACTAGGAAGATTAGTCAACAATGAATTCTTGCTTAACTACTTTTTTGAGATAAGTTTCATTGATTTTTCTTTTAAATTAGGTTAAGCTAATTCCAAATCTGGAAGAGTCTAATCTTCTTACACTAAGGAATAAGTTCCTTAAATAGTTATTAAATAGTGTAGGTCATTAATTTATATAACTGTCACAATTTAATGTACTGTATCTATACCAAGTGGATCAAATTTGATCCCTCTGTTACACCGTGGAATGAGGTTGCATAGGTGGAACTGAGGGGAGAACCTTGCCTAGCATGTATGTATGTATGCATGCATTTTTATATAGCACATTACAAACTATAGTTTGTGGGAAAAAAAATAGGATCTCTTGTTTGGAAAGCATTCCTATGTTAGGACACTTAAGTAGTTTCTGAAGTCCCATTTAATTCATTTGCTGAAGTGCTTTTCTGAGGGCTTAATAAAGTACATACACAAGCAATTCACGACTGCAATGCAGTTGCTAGTGGCATGAAAGGGCAGTATGAAGGTAGATCTCTGGACAGAGCCAACATTTTATTTGAAAATGTGGAATAAAAACCTATTCTCATAGAAATTGTCACTGAACCTTAACAGGGGGATCTATAAGAGTATTCTATCAGCATTAGGCTAATTCTGCTCCTGTTGAAGTCTATGAACATTTTACCACTGCAGAGTTAAACCAACACTGGACACACTTGTAAATGCCATTCTTAATATCCACAAAGAAGAGACATGACTGCTGTTATAAAGTCTCATCTGGAAGACTCTCCTAATAAACTGTATTGAGCTTCTACCTAAGAAAGATGAAAGGCTGAGTTAATTAACAGGTTTCATACTTTTTATTCTAATCAGATAGTTTACTGGTTATTTGAATACAAGCAATTGCATTTGTTTATATATAGGTGTGTTTGGTTTTTATATATATATATATATATATATATATATATATACACACACACACACACACACACACACAGAGGAGGGAGTTTGGAAGGATTAATTTGTATCAGTAAAATGTTGATTTCATTGTATGCACACAAACAGTTCCATTGATATTCATCAAAATGTACAGATAGGCAAAGAAATGCTGCTTGAACTTGAGTATGATTTAAGGATATTTACTTCGTATATTTTGAGTGTTTTTTAACAGTTGTAAATAACTTTTTTAATCTCCTTGTCTTGTCATTAAATAATTATTGACTGACCCCCATTAATTTCCCACAACTGAAAATTTAAAAAAAATGCTTAACCTGTAATTTTACTCAACATAATAAAAACCTTTAAAGTATCAATATGTGAAATAATTTAAAAAATGGAGCTCTACCAAAGCCTATTTATACAGCACCTAAACCCACACACAAAGTCCATTCTCCAGCTGAGTCAAAGGACAGTTTGTGCATGTAAATCCTTTGTGGAAGGTGGCAGCATCTCTCCACGTATGGAAAGTGAATGTCTCTTTATTCCATGAGTTCAGGATGCATTCATGACTCACCAACAAAGAGCCATGAAAGAATCAGTTGGCAGTATCTAATGGAGTGGAATGAACATGCATATTCCCTGTCTCCCTGTGAAGTATGGCGATTATAGCAGAACAGCTACTTTCCCATTTGTTCATTAGTTCAGACTTGCATTTTACATCCTGTCAGGAAATGGAGTCTGAGTGGGGAAAAAAATCACCCTGAGCAATAAAAACAGCAGTTTCTGATGTTGGCAGACAGCATTATATGCATTACCTTTCAGAGTAGTTGTGACATGAACAGCAGAAGATTTCGTAAGTGAGGGAGAACTCAGAATGGCCTAGCTTTGACAATACTATAAAAGCGTGGTCAAAATAAGAATAGAAATAATTAACTCTTTTCTGCTATATTCTGGACAGCTAATGGCCAGATGTTAAAGGTTAGAGGTACAGCTCTCAATTCACTTAGAAAGTCAAGGTAGCTGATTTTCCACTTGCTCATAAACCAACATTTGTGGAGTCCCTGGCTGTGCATCAGGAGAAGTAGAGGAATGTGCTGCTCAGCACCCTGGTGCCTCTGCCTGAAGTTCTGAGAGAGCTGATCAAAGAGACGCAGCAGTTCAGAGGCACTGTCTGGTCTTGCTAGTGGAAGAATCCACAGATAGGCCACCAGCCTATAAGTAGACACACTGGGGGGAAAAAAAAATACAGCAGGCTCCTTACAAAGTTGATTGCAGCTCCTGCAGCCTTCTCTAAACATCTCCCTTTATCTAGTGCTACTTGGATGTAATCAGAGAAATGGGGAGTCCTATAGTGTACTATAAGCTATCTAAAAGAAATTTTGGCTGGGAAATGTAGGGATGGAAAAAGGCTAGGACTGGAAATAGCAGGCTTGGAAGGACTGCAGAAAAGGGAAACTAAGGAAGCTTAAATCATGTGAGATGGACAGATATATCTGTGGTAGCAGTATAGGAATCTAGACAGCGAGACAAAGGCTGAAGTGGGACAAACCAGTGGAGGAAGGACAAATTATTAGAGCAGATAATGGGGTGCCTCTGAGAAATAGAAAAGTTTGGGGGTATTCATGCAGAGGAGGAAAAAAAGAGGAATGGCACAAAAAACATGGGGCTAAGGAGGGAAAAATCACAGGAGAAAGTAAAAGCAATGAGAATAAAGGAGTTAGTTTTAACAAGCACTGAGGAAACCTCTAGAGCTGGGCAGGAAACTTTTTTCCTTCTGCAAGAATTTTCAAGATTTCAGAATATTTCCCTGTCCCAAATTGGGATTAAAAAAATATCAAACTCCAAAGAAACATAAAAAAATTATAACCGAAATATAAAAGTTTTAGGATTAGGTTATAGAAATATTTTGTTTCAAACTTTTGATTTTGCTCTTAAAAATATTTGTACTATAAATTAACTTACATTTTGAAACAGTCATTTTAAACCAAAAACCAGAAACTTTTCATTTCAAAAATACCAAAAGAGGGCATTTCTACAAGTTTTTCACAACAGAAAATTTGTCAAAACTGATCCTTTCATAGAATATTGGAGTTGGAAGGGACCTCAGGAAGTCATATAGTCCAACCCCCTGCTCAAAGCAGGGCCAATCCCCAATTTTTGCCCCAGATCCCTAAATAGCTCCCTAAATGATTGAACTCACAACCCTGGATTTAGCAGGCCAATGCTCAAACCACTGAGCTATCCCCCCCCCCCGAATTGTTTCCCACAAATTGTTTCCGTTTCAACAAATCAGTATTATTAAATGGAAAAAATTCCCGAATGGCTCTAGAAATACACTAAAACTACATGGGTCTGTATCTTGTTTCTTTAAATTGTATAGCAGAAAGGCTAGGAGGAGCAGCTGGGGAAGGTAAAGAAAAGCTGCTCTGCAGCTGAAGGCCTGCAAAGCTGGAGATTGCAGGCAAATAATGTACTGTACTGATTTACATACCATGAATATTCATTCTCTCATTCACATAAATGACATCAAATTGCATATTTATGTAAATAATGCAAAAGCTCCACCCTGTATGTCCCCAAAAGTATCACATCCTAGTTCAGTAACATTCAGATCCCCATCCTTGACATGATCTTGATTAAACCATTGCATCCCCCAAGTCTTTCCACATATGGGGGAAAAAAAGGACAGATGAGGGATTGAGATAGGAAAAGTGTTGCTTCTGCCAGGAATCTAACGAGTGGATAACTTTAGATCAAGTGATGGGAGGAGGGGGTTAGGGTAGACTACAGTAGAATGGAGTAGATTAGGTTGGGAAACTAGGGATGGGATTGTGGCATAGCTGGGGATCTGAGATAAACTGGAGGAGAAATGTGGGTTGAGGCTGTGAGTGTAACATTGGCCTCAGGAGCATTCATGATGTGCGTGGGTGGAAGGACCCTCAAATCAATCAATTTCCTTTTTCCATGGTGCCTGGCTCCAACTTGCCACGTTTCTCTGCAGAGCATCTGTCAGGATGACTTCTGCTTCTCCCAAATGCAGTGGAAGTGGGCTGGGGACATTCCACTTTGGGGTTCTCCCTTTTAGGACTGTTGGTAACTGTGAGAAGCTTCCAGATTTTCCCACTCCATAGAGGTGCCTAGGGTGGTGGCCACAATACTAAGAAGCGTACCCAGCTACCTGCCTAACAGTGCCACTGCTTAGACAGGAAATGCCACAGAATGGCTGACTCTTGAGAAAGGTGTTTCCCCCTGTATGATATTTCCTGTCTGGGCAGCAGCACTCTAGGCAGCCAGCTGAATGTCTATGGAATGTACACTGGTGCATCTGCTCTTTAGTCAGAGCTGATCTGTCGTGATTCAGGCAGTACTTGGAAGGAGTACCTAGAAATGACAATCTCCTAGTAAAACAGGAGATATAACATCTTTGGAAGTTCTTCCTGAACAGTTCCATCTGAGAAGGAAACACCACTCTCTGTGAGCCTTTCCCATTGGCATATGGGAAAAGTTTTAAGGACATGGCAAATATATGTGAAAGGAAATAAAAAGGAGCTAGAACAGGAGGTTGAGACAGTATTGCAAGAATCTGCTTTTACTGTGCATTATTTATAGTTGGCAAAAAATATAAAAATCATTTTGCAAAAACAAAAAATAATTTCAAGTTACTTTCATTCTACAGGTTTGGAAGGGGTGAAAATTGGTTTGATTAAAAATTGTTTGATTTTTCTTTTTAACTTTTCCTTCCTTATTAACACCTCCACACTTTTTTGTTGGGGGGGGGGGGCAGTAAATGTTTCTGATTTAGGGAAAAAAGCTACTTTTATTAAAGAAATTGTTAGAAAAAAATTGACCAACTGTAATAAGTATTTATCCCTATCAGTACTACTGGTTTTAAACTCTCAATATGGCATCATTTCATACACATTCTTAACATTTTTACCACACATTTCCTTGTTAGGATGTTAAGCAGCAGGGCGGGAGGTTGGGGAGGGAAGACACATTTTGTGTGCCATTACAAAAGTTACTGTGGGCTTAAAGAGCTTACTATCATACAAGTAACAGTATTACAATTACTATTTATGTCTAGTTTTGCTACTAACAGCATTATAAAACAAAACTTTACAATATAAAAAAAATTGTGGTAAAATTAATCCAGCAATGATATAAATATCCCTTTTGTATCAGAGTGAGTCACTATTCCTTTGATAAATCTTATCACTGCAGAGTTTCATTGCATTCAAAGAGCCACAAAAAGAGTTTAAAGAAACATCTAAATGCATCTGAATATAAAAAATTGTTCGATATTCCACCACACTCCACCATAGCACTTCCATTAAGTTTTTTAAAAATAGTATTAAAGGACACTTCACTCTATTCAAATTTATATGTATTGTCATTTAAATTAGTTGCTAATCAATAACAAAGCCTATACAATCATTATGCTGTTGTGTGTCACTGCTAGACACACATTCAAACAAAACAAATGAAGGAGTCTGGAAATTGCTACAGCAAAATGGGAACAATTTTTATTAAAAATATCAGAAAGCAATGCCATTGAATCAAAAATACAGTAATAAACAAAGAATGACATACAAGAAAACTCCTTTTTTTATTCTTAGGTGACTATAGTTTATACAATCATGTGCAAGTGGCTTAATTTTGAAAGGGCTTCTTTCGAAACAAGAACAGCAAGCTATCCCCGACAGTCTGCTGTACATTCACTTCCCCTTAATATATGCTGACTATTTAAATATTTGAAATCTACCACCAAATGAACTATTAGTCATGACAACACAGATTTAGAATAAACTTCTATCAGATCATTCAAATTTTTTCCTGCAGAGGAGGTAATTAAAAAGTCAACATTTGACAGCTGTTACCAGTGTTATCTTTTATCCTCAGTACAGGGAATAACCATAGAGAGCTTAGTTAACACTGGGTAGTAAGTCTTGACAAATGCTGACTGTTAATGGGGGACCTCTCAATAGTTAACATTTGAGTCCTATCATACATGCCTGATGACAGTAAAACTCCAAGGGACTTTTGAAAATAAAAAAAGTTGCATATTTGGAACCTATATTTATTTTTGAAAAAAAAGTGCCTTTGTGTGACATTTCCTGAGTCTAAAAATGAGCCACTTGCCACTAATTTTGAAATATTATATTCTTGATTGAAATGAACTCTAAGCAGAGGTTGTGCCAACTTCTGAAACTCCATGGGAACGTTGTAGTAAAACTCTAATTATTTAAAGGAATAAAAAGAACTGTTAAGGGAAAGTAGATAAATATTCTGTGTCCTCATATACAAGGTACTATATGAGCTATGCACATTTGTAAAATGCATACATATTCCAAAAAGACTGCCTTCATTTTGTCATTGTACTTCCAACAAATTTCAAGCAACAGCCATCATATTATTGCCATCGTATACATTTCCAATATGGTCTCCAACTCTCATAAGAGATCTTCCACCCAGCACACGTGGCTCTCAGATCCAAATATGTGCTATTTTCCATTCACTCACCTGGTAGCCAAAGATACCAACATTTTGACTCTTATCCTTCATGTACAGACCAGGCTCCCAAGAGATCACATTGTATCTTATTTTCTGTATATAGTTCAGAAGCAACACCTTTACCTTATCCATTATTACACAAGACAGAGAAAGAAAAGACAAATCTATCCAATCCACCTTCTCTACAAACCACAGAGCCAAAAGTTACTGTACATAGCTTGGAAACCACCAATCCTGAGGGGAGTTGCAGAGGCTGCTGCAGTTCTGTATACCTCTGAGATCATGGGTAGCTGAAGAGCCCTATCAAGCCAGGGAGGTTGGACAACCGTGCAGTGGTCCCTCAGATAACAGTGCAAATTAGGGTGGGTCAGACCCCGGCCTCTTCCATGGAGGGACAAACCCCAACATCCTTATGGAAGAATTCAAAGACACATTCCATCACCATGTGGGTTATCCTGGGGGTGGGGAAGGGGGGAGATGAGGCCTAGAAGATTAACAAATGGGGAACTTTTTGGAGGGAATTTATGCTGTTTCGTCTCTATAATCATACACTTTTCCCATCACAGGAGCAACTTCTTGAGAAGCCATAAACCCTTAGCCCATCTCCTCAGACAGAAAATCTGCACTTATTAATTTCACTTTTTTTCCTAACCCTAAGAAAAGTTCTCAAATGTTACACTAGCAAATTATACATTGATTAGATCAAAGTTGCATTAGGGAATAAGTACATCATGCAAGGTATAGCAAATGGAATAATTAGAGCAAAATACATATATCTACAATTTAAAAGATATTCTAAACAAGTTAAACATAATATTTTCTAAGTAATTCAATAATAACATTCATGGTTACTTTATAATCCAGTGCTTACATTTTGATTTCTAATGACTGGTCACTGTTATTAGGTTTTGCATAGTTCAGGGAATTTTACCAAATAAAGACAGATTTTATATGCTCTGTGTCATACGTTTATATGGATATGTATTTCTTAAATAACATTCATAATATTTTATTATGTCTGCTGCTCTTGGTCATGCATAATTTCTTACCTTTTAAAATAGCTGAATCAGGTTATACTAATGTTAAAGATGCAGGGATTTTGCATAAAACCTTCATTTTTTTTATTAAACCACACAATCCCAGATAAAAGTGTGTAGTTCAAGGCTGGCAATTCAAGTTAGGAAACCCTTGAGTTTGTGATTTTTTAAAAATAGTATTCACGCTGTTTCAGAGTGTTCGAACCTTGTCATTCTCTGAAGAGAGCAAAAAAGATGAGGAGCCTGAAGGGAGAAAATAGGAACAAAAGGGAAAGGAAGCTTTAAGAGCCAGAAGTTGTTTATCTTTTTGGAGCAGAGCAGGAGTAGCCAGGGTACAATTCAACCCAAACACTTTCAGCTATGCAAACCACATGTAATTTCTACTATTTTGTTTGTGCTCCCTCAGCATGTATGAAGTGTTCTTTGACAAGGCTATTCTCAGTACATTGGAAAACTGTTAGCCTTGTATTCAACTGATTTAAGTCCTGTCAAGGTTCCTTCCCCACTCTGAACTCTAGGCTACAGATGTGGGGACCTGCATGAAAGACCCCCTAAGCTTATTCTTACCAGCTTAGGTTAAAAGCTGCCACCACCAAAGTGTTACACAAAGAACAGGGGAAGTGCCCACTTGGAAACGTCTCTCCCCCCCCACCAAATACCCCCCCAAGCACTACACCCCCTTTCCTGGGGAAGGCTTGATAAAAATCCTCATCAATTTGCATAGGTTAACACAGACCCAAACCCTTGGATCTTAAGAACAATGAAAAAGCAATCAGGTTCTTAAAAGAAGAATTTTAATTAAAGTAAAAGAATCACCTCTGTAAAATCAGGATGGTAAATACCTTACAGGGTAATCGGACTCAAAACAGAGACCCCCTTTGGCAAAACCTTAAGTTACAAAAAGATACAAAAACAGGAATATACATTCCATTCAGCACAACTCATTTTATCAGCCATTTAAGCAAAACCGAATCTAACGCATATCTAACTAGATTGCTTACTAACTCTTTACAGGAGTTCTGACCTGCATTCCTGCTCTGGTCCTGGCAAAAGCATCAAACACACAGAGCCTTTTCCTCCCCCGCCTCCAGCTTTGAAAGTATCTTGTCTCCTCATTGGTCATTTTGATCAGGTGCCAGCGAGGTTATCCTAGCTTCTTAACCCTTTACAGGTGAGGGTTAAGAAGGCCAGGAGGGATTTAAAGGTGTTTACTCTTCCCTTTACATTTATGACAAGTCCATTATAAACTCTCCTGTAAATTCTTTTGCTCTGGGAGATGGAGTTTCACAATGCATTAAACATCTTCATGAATTAGCTATTTTAATAAAAAGTTCAATTTAGATATCACCAGGTGAAGCATCGACCTATTGAAACCCATAAGCTTGCTAGTGACTTTGCAGAAACAGTTTCAGAGAAAAAAACTTACCAAATAGAAGTAACATCACATGTGTGTATACACACAAATTCATTAAGAATTCTAAATAGGAAATTTCCTAATGATGAGCATATTTTGGTCCATGACACTTTAAAAGAATATTTCAGGGCCAATAGGTTGTCAAATTTTCCATACTTAGGGAAGGATACTTTTGTAACCAATAAACCAAAATCCTGCAAAGACTTTTGCATATGCTTCACTTTCCTAACTTGAGCAGTCCAACTGAAATCAATGGAACTAGCTACATAGTAAATGTAAGCACATGTATAAAGTCTGTGCAGGATCTGGGCCAAAGTCTTTAGACAAGGGAATGCCATAGAACTACATTTAAGGAATAGGAAGTTTAAAGACTCTGGTGTATATAGGGAATCTGACATGACAACTTCCAAATGCCCATGAAACCTCTCTAAGGGTATGTCTCCACTGTCGGAGTTACAGCACCGGCAATTATAGCGCCGCTCAGAGAGCACCGAAGGGAAAGTGCTGTTGTATTTTCACCCTGACAGCTGCCTGCGCAATAGCGTGTTCACACTTGCGGCACTTGCAGCAGTATTCGGAGCGGTGCACTCTGGGCAGCTATCCCACAGAGCATCTCTCTTCTCTTCTGTCGCTAAGAGTTGTGGGAAGGCGGAGGGGCCATCTTTCAATGGTTTGCGTACTGCACGCTCTGCCTCTTCAGTCTGCAGGAATGGATACCAAACTGCTGACCAGTATGCTGCTTGCTCTGACTAACATGTCACAAGTGGCAGTGGAGTTATTCCTTAAACTACAAAGGCAAGAGGAGTGGGACATTGATCTTGCCATGCATAGTAGCTATCACACGAGATTGCTTGCGGCATTCAGGGAGGCGCTGACCACAGTGGAACATTGCTTTTGGGCTCACAAAACAAGCAGCGAGTGGTGGGATCACATTGTCATGCACGTCTGGGATGACTAGCAGCGGTTGCAGAACTTTCGGATGAGGAAAGCCACGTTCATGGGACTGTGTGATGAGCTCACCCCAGCCCTGTGGCGCCAGGACACAAGAACGAGAGCTGCCCTGCCACTGGAGAAATGTGTGATGATTGCACTGGCTACTCCAGAAGCTGGCTACTCCAGACTGTTACCGATCAGTCGCTAACCAGTTCAGAGTGGGAAAGTTGACCATTGGACTAGTGTTGACGGAAGTGTGCAGGGCCATTAATCGCATCCTGCTCCAAAAGACTGACTCTGGGCAATGTGCGTGACATTGTGAATGGCTTTGCACAAATGGGCTTCCCTAACTGCGGAGCGGCGATAGATGGCACACATTCCAATTTTGGCACCAGACCACCTAGCCACTGAGTACATTAATCGCAAGGGGTATTTATCTATGGCTCTCCAGGTGCTTGTGGATCACCGTGGGCATTTCACAGACATTAATGCAGGGTGGTCCAGAAAGGTGCATGACGCACGCATCTTTTGGAACACTGGCCTGTTTAAGAAGCTGCAAGCAGGGACTTTCTTCCCAGACCAGAAGATCACTGTAGAGGAAATCAAAATGCAAACTGTGATCCTGGGAGACCGTGCCTACCCCTTAATGCTGTGGCTTATGAAGCCATACACGGGGCACCCTGAAAGCAGCAAGGAGTGGTTCAACAACAGGCTGAGCAAGTGCAGAATGACTGTTGATTGTGCTTTTTGCTGTTTAAAGGCCCGCTGGCACTGCCTATACTGGGAGCTGGACTTGGCTGATGACAATATTCCTGTGCTTGTAGCCGTGTGCTGTACGCTCCATATTATTTGGAAAGGGTGAAAGCTTCACTCAGGGCTGGATTTCCTTCCCCTCCCCCCCTTTATTGAAAGTCTCTCACTGACCTTCTGCTTCCATTAGACTGTTCCTCTATTGTCCTTTGTTGAATTAGCTTTACTGGAAGAACAGTAAGGCTTCCATTTACAGATAAGCTTGCTAGTAGGCTAGATAAACTAGAGACAGCAGAGATAGTGGAAACATACTAAAAGTTGCAATACTTTACAAATATTAATGGAGTTCCATTCAGTTAGTCAGATACGTGCAATCCTGACTGCTGGTGAGATGCTCTGTAAAGCCTGCAGAGATTCTGAGGTTGTTTCTTTGAATAATAATCACATGATTAAACCTCTTGTAAAACTGAAAAAAATAAGGATCTTATTTAGTTCATTTGCTCATATTTTATATCTGTAACTAAATGTAAGGAGCTAATTTTGAAATGTATAAATAGGATACTCAACACTGACACAGCAAATCATGTGGTTTTAATTTAACAAAATTGCAATAAGAGCGGTACCTAAGTCAACAAAAATGTGACCAACCTTTCTTGAAGCAACAGATAAAAGGTATACTTTAGAGTCAAAAATCCAACAATCCCCATACAAAAAAGTAAAAAGCATTCAGTAAAATGTGCTATAAAAACACAAACAAAAACCACCTGCCAAACCAGCCATAATTCAAAAGCTTTTGAATTACGCTCACAAATCTGATGTATGGTAACAATGCAACTGAACTGTATAGCACATTTTATTTTCAGCCCCACAGAAAATAGGAGATAGTATAAAATTAGAATTATTCTCGCACAATAGGGCTCAGAAAAGATCTTTAAAATTGTGTCCGGAGTAATTCTGTTCTGAATAAAAGTGTGTAATGCTTTCATAAAGAAACCTGAAAACTTGTTACAAACTCAAAACTCCATTAAAAAAAGAAAAGTGTTAATTAAATCTGTGACTGAACTCCTTGAGGGAGAATTGTATGTCCCCGGTCTGTTTTACCTGCATTCTGCCATATATTTCATGTTCTAGCCATCTCAGATGATGACCCAACACATGTTCATTTTAAGAAAACTTTCACTGCAGATTTGACAAAATGCAAGGAAGGTACCAATGTGAGATTTCTGAAGATAGCTACAGCACTTGACCCAAGATTTAAGAATCTGAAATGCCTTCCAAAATCAGAGAGGGACGAGATGTAGAGCATGTTTTCAGAAGTCTTAAAAGAACAATACTCCGATGCGGAAACTACAGAACCCAAACCACCAAAAAAGAAAATAAACCTTCTACTGGTGGCATCTGACTCAGATAATGAAAATGAACATGTGTCGATCCGCAATGCTTTGGAACGTTATTGAGCAGAACCAGTCATCAGCATAGACACATGTCCTCTGGAATAGTAGTTGAAGTACAAAGGGACTTATGAATTTTTAGCACCTCTGGCATGTAAATATCTTGTGACGCTGGCTACCGCAGTGCCATGAGAATGCCTGATCTCACTTTAAGGTGAGATTGTAAACAAGAAGTGGACAGCATTATCTCCTGCAAATGTAAACAAACTTGTTTGTCTGAGCGATTGGCTGAACACATAGTAAAACTGAGTGGACATGCAGGCTCTAAAATTTTACATTGTTTTATTTTTGAGTGCAGGTTTTTTTGTACATAATTCTACATTTGTAAGTTCAACTTTCATGCTAAAGAGATTGCACTACAGAACTTGTATTAGGTGCATTGAAAAATAATATTTCTTTTGCTTTTTCATAGTACAAATACTTGTGTCAGGGTTCCCTCCCCACTCTGAACTCTAGGGTACAGACGTGGGAAACCCGCATGAAAGACCCCCTAAGCTTATTTCTACCAGCTTAGGGTAAAACTTCCCCAAGGCACAAACTCTTTGCCCTTGGAGGGTATGCTGCCACCACCAAGCGATTTAACAAAGAATCAGGGAAAGGACCAGTTGGAGTTCCTATCCCCCCCAAATATCCCCCAAACCCTTACACCCCCTTTCCTGGGGAGGCTTGAGAATAATAGCCTAACCAATTGGTTACAAAGTGATCACAGACCCAAACCCCTGGGTCTTAGGACCATAGAGAAATCAGTCAGGCTCTTAAAAGAAACAGAACTTTATTAGAAAGAAAAAAGGTAAAAGAAGCACCTTTGTAAAATTAGAAGGGAAGCTAATCTCACAGGGCAATCAGATTTAAAACACGGAGGATTTCCTCTGGGCAAAAACTTTAAAATTACAAAAAGAAAACCAGGAATACACCTTCCTTTCAGCTCAGAGAAAATCACAAGCCAAAACAAAAGTAAACTAATGCATTTCCTTGCTAGTGCTTACTAATTCTAATGGAGTTGGATTGCTTGCTTTCTTGATCTCTCTCCAGCAAGCACACACAACAGACAGACAAAAGCATTCCCTGCCCCTCCGCAGATTTGAAAATATGTTGTCCCCTTATTGGTCCTTTTGGTCAGGTGCTAGCCAGGTTACCTGAGCTTCTTAACCCTTTACAGGTAAAAGGATATTGTGCCTCTGGCCAGGAGGGATTTTACAGTACTGTATACAGGAAGGTTGTTAACCTTCCCTTTATATTTATGGCAACTTGTAGTCAAAAATAAATATAAAGTGAGCACTTTACACTTCGTATTCTGTGTTGTAATTGAAATCAATATATTTGAAAATCCAGAAAGCATCAAAAATATTTAAATAAATGGTATTCTATTATTTAACAGTGCAATTAATCGCTTGACTGATTTTTTTTAATAGCGCGATCACTCTACCTAATACAATAGCTTTAAGAAGGATGTACCCTCTAACAGTAACCTTATTTTGATCAGATTCTGAACTTTAAAACATTTTTTTCTACCAGGTAGCTTCAGTTTGTAAAGAAGCTTGAGCAAACATCAGAGGTTATTTCTCCAAGGTATTTTTGCAGCTGAGTGCAAAAATGGAAGTTAAAGTTTCTGCCACAAAGCAAGAGCTGATGCAATGATTTGTCAGAAATGGCAGCACTTAAACTTCTGGCATAAAAAAGTGAACTTTAGGAATTTTGAATAATTATGGATCAAGATTTTCAGAACTGTGTGCCTAAAGTCAGGCCCTTAGCCCATCTTAAGTTACCTAAATAACTGGTCTTATTTTCAGAAGTTCTGAGCACTCAACAGCTCCCATTGACTTCTATTTTCCTGGCAAGGGGATGGGGGGGGGGGGAATATGAACCAAATACTTGACATGAAAAATATTGAGGGAAGTATAATATACATATGAATAAGCAATAATTTTAATCGAAATGAAGCATAGCGTCCCTCTGAAAGATGTGTTTTATTACCTGGTTTGAAATAGACACTTCAGGACATGTATTAAATCTTCCTTTACTGGAATACCCAGAAAACTGAGTAAATGCAAAATCTGAACTGGTGCATTTAGCAAGCAAGCATCCATGAAATACTTATATCAGTGCAACATATTAATGTCCCTTTAATGGAACATCTGTAATGAGCTTTTCAAATTAAAAAAAAATCCAGTAAGTATTCTGTGAGAATGGCTAAGGGCCCAAACCAGCCACACAAAAGGGGAAATAAATAGAATGGGGACTTTCATGAGCAACCTCATTGACATCAGAGGAGTCCTTTGTGGGTTTACACATGCTTAAGTACTGCAGGACTGAACCCTAATATCGTAAAAAGTGTGACAGATACAATTGAAAGGCAGCCAATGGAGATTTATAGACACAATCGTAATGCAAGATTTTGCATGCAACTTCCTATGCAATTAACAAAGGGTCCTAGAAGAGCAAGACATTTAAAGAGACAAAAATGACAGACACACTTCATTAAAAACAAACAAAACCAAACCAGAATAGGATAACTTGAGTTCAGTGCACAAGTGCAGTTGTTCTGAGTTTTGTATTAAGTCTTCATAATTTTGGTGGAAATAAAGCAGTATGTATTATTTATTGGTTTCCACTGTGCGAAGAAGTATTTTCCAAACATAACTAACACTAACCCTGCCTGAGGGTTAAGGACAAGGAAACAATTAATTAATTTGTCTAGGTAGCTGTGGATAAATCCTGACAATACCAGATTTTATTGGCACACAGTGTCCCACCCTCCATCCCAATTACCTTACAACAAGGAGATGTCATGGCAGAGGTGGGATTTGAACAAGGAGAACCTAGTGGTATCAAAAGCTAGCTCAGGAAGAACATTCCATGTGTGGGGAGTATCATGGAGGGAGGTGTGCAAATGTTTGTTGAAGAACCAGAAAACAGCACATTGAGGCTGGCACCACTGCCAGATCAGAGTTAGGCTGCTGGACCTACATTCTCCTTTCTCTATCTAGGAAATCTGTAAATAGCCCAATGGTCTTTCAAAGACTTATGCATGTGTTTCACGGTTTCTTCACACATTGTGAAGTATGTGTGAGACAGGATGTATCTACTCTCCACTGGCCCTGCAGGGGTTAACTGTGCACTGCAGGTTGAGGAAGCCACACCCATCCATCCCTGCTGCACATGCTCAGCCCGGAGACAGGATACAAAGGGAAGTAGCCCAGCTCAGCTGGGCTGGACCATGGAGGAGAATGGATGAGTATTGCTGGCTCCCTACACGGAGCTGCCAGAACCCCAGTCCACAGAGGCCAGGCACACACCAGACAGCCAGCGGAGATCTGGGAAGGGACTGAGTCACTGCAGTCCTCGCAGAGATGACCTCTGAGACTCAGAGGACCAATGGACTGCTGTACTGGGAGGCTGGGCCATCAGAAAGACTGAGCAGTTGCAGCATAAGCTCCCTGCTGACCATATGTGACCAGACACCCCTCGATAGGGTGTATCTACCCCAGGACAATATGCTTAAGATTTTTCAGGATCAGGGCCTAAAATCAGTGAAGAGGAGAAAAATAGATACCATACATAATGTATCTTTTTTCCCAGACTGTAGCTAGAATAAGTATAATAAAATATGTCAAGTTATCAAACTGGCTCAGAAACTTTGAGGTTAGATAGCAATACAGAACATTGGACTATTTATGTTAAAATTACAAGTTCAATATTAATGCACAAGCGGAATGTATATTTTTATACTGACAAATAAAATGCATCAGTAGAGCTTCATTACCTAAAAAAAACCCTCTCACTGTAATAGAAATCACCTCCTATTATGCCAAGCAAACAGCATTCCAAAAATTAAACAGGTAGGTTTTTGTTTTCTCACAATCTCACCTCCCCAATTTATTATGTGGCTGATCCTTCCCCACATTTTTTGCTTTTCCTCTAATCTCTGCATCCTTTAATTTATCTACTTCATCTCCCCACTGTTTTCTTTTCCTTTCACCACCCATCCCATCACCGCGGCTGATTTTCATCCTTCTCCCATTTGCGCTCTCTGTCCGCTTCAGTGCTTAAAACTGAATGTAAAGCTATGCAGCAGTGCCTTGGCAATTCTGTGATGCAAATTACAATATTTTTTAAAATGTGAAAGGTCAGCAATTCTGTTTGCCCTTATAAGTAGAAATTCATGCTTAAATGTAGACTTAAGTGTGAGCACGTGATGTTATTACCAAGAACTCTTCTTAATTTATGAATGTTCCCGCATTTAATTCACTTTTCAAACACTGAAATAAAGTAATTCAAAGCTAGCATAGTGATTCTGCACTGTTTAATTGTACCACTATGTTATATTCTAAAAACAAAAACAGGCAAATGAAGCTATATGAAGGATGTCAGGAATCCCATTGCTTAAACAACACTTTTTTGTCTAAAGCATCTTTTCTATTACGACATAGCAAAATGAAAAACATCAGCTGTGCCTTTTATCTTCAGTGCACATTTGGAATAGTTCTACTATTCAGATACAAATATTCACCTACTCATTGTATCGTTGGGAAGAAAGGTAACAGAAAACAAATTGCGTTTAAAATAGCCAGGATATTTAAAGCTAATGCTTACTCTATTAGCTTGCTGTTTAGTACTACAGGGAAATGCTAAATGATGGCATATATTACCAACACCCAAATAGTGTGGTAATAAGTTGTATGGGTTGATCCAGCAAAACATTTCAGCACATGCTTAACTGTAAGCATATGACTAATTTAACTGAAGTCAATGGGACTACTCATGTGCTTTGTTGGGTCAGGGCCTACCTAAGTTGCAGAAATTTGGTCCAAGAGTGAAGGATGAATACCAAATATTAGCTTTAAACTTTTCATTTCTGGGGTTCCCATCAATCTGAATCATTTATGACCTGTTTAGATAAGGAAAGAACAAGCCCTAAATTAGAACAGAGGCATTTGTAAGTGTCAAAAAACAGTATTTCTTTTATTTCCATATAAACACAGAACTCTGCTTCCTGGTTTAAGTTGCAATTGAAAACACTACAACAGAGGCTGTTTTTGTAGAATGTGCATTCCTGCAGGAACATGAAAATATCAGAAGCCTCTTTTTAGACATAAATGAGCCTCAGTATTGCACCACTTAATAGTAGTTTTGCCATTAACTTCAATACAGCAGAACTGGGCCTTTTGTGAGGTTTTCAACTTAATAAATGGACCAGAGAGACTCTGATATTCAGATAAGTTTGAGATTCACTCATGAGTCTCAATAGTAAAAACATTTTAATTTGGAAATTAAATGAGAGGATGTTGATTTATATTGGCTATCCCACCATTTTGAGAGCTATTCTGAGTCTGTCCAAATTCAAGAAGCCTTTTTGTTCCTGTTTTGAGTAGCAGACATTGATAAATCCTCCCTCACTCCAAGATTTCATTAAACTCTTGGGAACAGAGCCAAACTCCAGTGATGTTACTAGGAGTCATTCCACTCACTTCAACAGGTTTTGCTAATCTTTAAATATTTAAAAGGCATAAATACAGATTTTGCTTTTTGATATTTAGTGTTCACATTAGTATGGTGTAGATATACGATCCAAATGACACATCATAATGCCAGAAATAGGTCTTAACCAGACCATTCTAGATCAGATAATCCCACACAAATTTTGGCAAAGAGACAATCTCTGTGGTTTAAACCTCTCTAACTACAACTCTATTTACCCATGATTGTTTATGTTCAAAGTTACAGAAAGTAACTAAATTTGGGGGGGGGGGTGGTGGAGGGTTTATCAAATCAGGATACTGCACACTGAATTAGATCTCTGAAAGAAAAGGAGTACTTGTGGCACCTTAGAGACTAACCAATTTGAGCATGAGCTTTCGTGAGCTACAGCTGTAGCTTATGCTCAAATAAATTGGTTAGTCTCTAAGGTGCCACAAGTACTCCTTTTCTTTTTGCGAATACAGACTAACATGGCTGTTACTCTGAAACCTGATCTCTGAGAGAGGGTTTAAAAATAGGTTTACAGAGCATAACCTATGAACACTGGAAAAAAAAAAAGATATTGGAGGTTCTGACCCTAAGTCTAGTAAGTGTTAACTTCAACTGATCTATGTGGATTTGTGCCAGCTGCAGACTTAGCCCTTAAATTCTGAGCCATAAATTGGCTTCCTACCTGAACTGATACACTGCCCATTTCATCAGGAAGTCTTTGGAGATGGCAGTCTCTGCTGAGGCAGTTGCTCTTTAGAGCTCATGTGCTCAAAGCTTCCGTCAAGTCAGAAAGAGCTCAGCATACATTCTGGTGCATCTTATCCAAGGGAATTCCCCCCAAGAGCGCACACGATTTAAGTCCTTATCTGGCTCAGCAAAAAGTTACTAGAACTGCTGAGATTCTTTCCTGAAATTGGGAGGATACTTGCAATGAAAGAAGGCCTACTCTGAGTTAAAAGGAAGTGGAAGAATCAAAAGAGAGAAAGAGACATGTCAGGAAATTAATCAGTAAGCCTCACCTAAGAGATCGATAGAGAGAAAGTTAATTGTACTCAAAGGGAGGAGAGAAAAGTTTGGATTTAAGGTTGGGGACCTGATGCAAAGCCCACTAAAGTTAGAGCAGGATCTAGAGTCAAAGAAAGGTGAATGAGAATTGGGGGAAAGGCAGACAGGAAAAGAACTTCAAATGATATGGGGAGCAATGCCAACTTTGGGAAAGAAGGCTGTGATTAGGTTCTCAGGTGGTATCTATGTTGTAGAAGATAGGACTTTCAGGGAGACCCTTATGGGTAACAAAAAGGGCTTAACCAAACTGAATATTTTGAGCTTTGCCATGTTGGTGTACTTCTGCTGTATCTAGGGTGACCAGATGTCCCGATTTTATAGGGACAGTCCCGATTTTTGGGTCTTTTTCTTATATGGGCTCCTATTACCCCCCACCCGTCCCGATTTTTCACACTTGCTGTCTGGTCACCCTAGCTGTATCAAACTTGCTAGCGAATTTATATTATATTTAATTACCAACATCCCAAACCAAAATGATTTAGAGAAGTATAAAAGAGAGATAATTAGCAGCAGAAGCCATAGGCAGGGAATTTCTAGCTCGGAGCCCAGAATAATACTATGCAAAAAGGGTAGCCAATGGATCAATAATGGAAGATGGGAAGTTGTCTTGATAAAAGGCTACATTTTTACTAAGTTATACATTTGATTAAAAAAGTAACTTGTTTGTTCTGAACAGTGTTTATTTGGCATAAATTTGTCAGTTTGGGGATTTTTTTAAAAATTAAATAAAGGTTACATATATGCAATCCTTTCATAATTAAGTAAAAAACAAAAGTGGGAAAGAAAATCCAAGAAAAAGAATGATACCAGCAAAAAAATGAAACATACTCCCCATCCCTTGTTGCTGGTCAGCCTCAATTGTCCTCTCCTCGGGCATCATCCTAGGTAGCAGCTGTCAAGATGCTGATGGGCTGGCAGAGCCTTATTAACACTTCAGGGGCACTGGCTTTTTTTCTTCAGTGATAAGACTGGGTAGTTATAAGTGACTGGAAATGTAATCAAAGTTTTTGGAAATAGTAGGCCTGATCTTCAGATGAGGTCAACTGGTATAGTTCCATTGTAACTTTATTGATTTACACTAGTCCATTATATGGCCCATTATCTTATATTTAAGATTTCAGTTTAGTCCTTATAGACAGACTGTTTCTCATCTAGCTATGGACTTGAATGTTGTATAAAATTAAAACCCATCAAATCAGTTTATTTTACAAAGAGAGTGAGAATGCTATCAGAAGACTGGAAAGCAACTCAGGAAACAAAGATAAGATAAGAAAATTATGTATGCCAGGTCCATTACTCTGTTCCTGCTTCCACTTCACAGAATAAAAGGCCTGGTATGCTGGAGGTAATATAGTTTCACTGTCACTTTCCCAAATGGGAAGTAGATCCAGCAGAACAGGATTACTAGTCTTTCCTAGTCTAAAATGGTTACTTTTCAAATGCCAAATAAGATATTAATCAGAGACAGATACTATGTGAAGCAGTTTTAAATCATTTAAAGCATTCAGTTCTCCAAGGTGGTTGTTATAAAGACCACTGGCAGCACGCACCACTCAAAGACCTGAGCTTTAAACAGATGGGAGGTATATGGTTTAAGTACAGTGCCATCTTTTGTGGGATAGATCCTTTACTATTGAAGCAACAAAGTGAATTCAAGATGTGTTGATCTTCATAGTTGTACTTCTAGGAAAAGCATAATATGTATTTGCTTTGTCACAGCCATTGTGATCAGAAAACTAAACATAAATCAAATCATGCAATAATTTTTGATGCTATCAGTGGCTCAGTGGAAGGATATTTGGCAAGCCTACTTCTCAGAGCAAGGTTAAAATAAATCCAGCATTTTCCAGTGCAGCAACACACTATACTGACAAGATAGCTTAAGGTCGATAGCCATAAATAAAAATCACTTTTATGATCTTGTATCAGTTTCTGGTGGATAATATTGTTTATCTCAAAAAATACCACCTCCAGCACTGGCTGTAATTCAGCAGCACAAGTGGACAGTTGTGACTCATACCAAAGTACAGAGTAGGAATAGGTGCTACCACTGCTTCCGCTAATGAATTATAAGAGATGCTGCATACAGATTTATTGGAAACCACATTTCAGTCCTGATCCACTGTATAGCAAAAGTGACACAGTGAAAACACAACAGATTTGTTTTTAACACCACATAGCCTTTTATATTCGGAAAAAAATGAACAGTGTCCGATTTTTAATTTTCATAAAAAATTGTTCATTTCTGGATTTTTAAAAAAAGTATTCATTGCTATGATTTCAATATCATTATCCTTAACTATATTCCCATTGATAAGGTACAAAATCTCAGCATCTGTTAAAGTACAGACCAGAATGAATGCTTTGTTTTAATTACTTTCAAAACTAAAATATGACTATAAAGGATGGTTCTTCAGCTGTATGAAACATTTATTTACTTTGCTGTGCTTTTGGAGCTTGTGGAATATTTATAATTAGGTTGTGTAACCATGCGAACCTTCAGCTGGTGTTTGCTGTTTTTAAAGCAGTTTTGTTCTGCATTTAGAAATAAGGAAATGCTACAATACACCATATAAATTATGCATTCTATAATCTCTACTTGCAATGTGAAAAAAGCCTACTTCAAAAATATAATTGCTGTATTTTAAGTGCAGCTTAGGTGCACAACAGAATGCTGCTTTATGTTTTAATGTAAAGGAGTATATTTGCATTTAGTCACTTATAAAGCAGATTCTTTGGCCCTAGTCCTGCACCTTCACAGAATCTCCGAGGAGCTGCCCTGTCCTTGTTTGGTCCATGAGGAGTCCTGATCTGCTAACAGTTACTTCTCCTTGGTATCTCAGATGACATGGTTCTCCACAATGCTTAGGACAGAATTGAGAGAATCCAATACAATGACAACTGTTATTAAATTCTGAATTTGTCAAAAAGAAAAGGAGTACTAGCATCGGATGAAGTGAGCTGTAACTCATGAAAGCTTATGCTTAAAGGAGCCACAAGTATTCCTTTTCTTTTTGCGAACACAGACTAACACGGCTGCTACTCTGAAACCTGAATTTGTCAAGGAATTGTGGGTGAATTCTCCCTGGTACCCTCTCTCATATTTGAAATATTCACAGAAGTGATCATACTGATGAGACAAGTCTATCTAGTCCAGTATCTTGTCTCTGATAGTGGCCAAAACTTAAATGGTTCAGAGGAAGGTGCAAGAAATCTTGTAGTGGACAATTATAAATATGCATAAATATACTTATCATACAATTGTGCTGTTTTTCACCTTAATGGATAGTTACATTAGCTGTAAGTTTTATATAATTCAAAAGTAAATCAGATGTTCACATGGCTGCAGTGGTCTGAAATCCCTGTTACGTCAAATGAAGCTATGCATATGAATATTATGGCACAGGTATTACATGACATAGTGTAAACCGTATGACCACGGTGTATATTTACACAGAAAGGACCTATTCCTGCCAGTTTTTCCGTGTGGGTGCCTGCATGGAGCCCAAATTGTTTTGAGAAGACTAAGTGGGTGTAGGGATCTGCCTGCACAGAGCAGTTTGCAAAAGCAGGGCCATAATTTTTGATGCACAGTCAGGACATGTTGCAGGTCAGGCCTATGGGTTTTCACTGCATGGCTATTTTGATACTTATGTCTTTTATCTACCCAGGGTGCTGCGATACTCTTGGAATTAGTACAGGCAGCTGGAGAGAGCAGTGATTTCTGCAGGCCCTACATGTCCCTCTTTGTCAGAGACTCTGTACTTTAATGTAGATTTTGTTCAATTCCCTGTAAAGTCCGTCACTTCAAGCCAGGGAGGAAATTGTACTTTTCACAGTTCCCACTGTAACTCATCTGGAAATGTAATATCAGCACTTGAAGTATTGATTCAAGAAATAAAGTAATTACAGAAATGAGAACAAAATATAAGTTGTTAAGTATTGCCAGTATACCCCCAAGTAACAGTTTCTTTAATATTCAGAAATTATTGTAATGCTAAGCCTTTTCTTTCATATTTATACATTCCAAATGCACACAGAAAAAAAGTATCAAATAATCCTGAAAGTTTATACTTTCCATTATTCACCATGTGATGTATGACAATGTATGTATGACAGTATGCAAGATGTCCATTAGTGTCTACATGAATTATAGAACCTAGGACATCTTGTTTCTAGGGCATGATAGAAAAGAATTGTATACATTGATGGTTTTCTGGTGCATTTAATAGAAATTTAGCAGCTGAAGCAAATACACACAGTGCCAATATTTTCTCTAACAAAAATAATGAGTTAGAAGTGAAAAAGACAGAACATTGGGAAGAGGAAATAGGGAAGAGAGGCCAATATATATACACAAGTTACTAGGACAATAATACCCCTCTTAAATTTTGCATCTTTTTCTTTTGCATTCCAAGTAAGCAGCTAATACCGAAGTTTGGCACAAAGATGGTAAATCTGGCAGAAAAGATTTCAGAGATATGTTAATACCATATCAGGAAGGAAGGAAGGAAGGAAAGGGAAAGAAAGAAAAACTCCACTGCAGCAGAGGGTGTGGTACAAGGAATTAATGATATACTTCCAAATGCAAGGAAAAGGAAAATTCATCTCTGCAATAAGTGGGCAGAACTCCATAGCCAGGGGAAAGTATGAAATGACCCTCTTTTCACCGAAGGGATATTGACTTAAACCCCATAATGCTTTCCAGCAAGTGAAATAAGAATAAGAGGTGCTTTTGTTATCTGCTTATGCAAATGGCATAAACCAGCAAATATGAGATACTAGACAACTATTACTCCACAAACCTCACTTGGAGATTAGTGATTGCACTCCATAGTCTTGCTTCAAAGTATAAAGTCATCAAAATGGAGAGTACAGTTTTAAATGTTATTTGACACACACCTGACTCAGGGCAGACTCTCGTGAAATACATGCCACCATCTCAATCTAAAATACACCTCCTCTAGAGAGATTTTAATACTCAAAACATTGACTCTGAAAAAACATGATGGCATTTTAACCACCTTTGTTAAATATAAAGATCATTTATAAATCCTGATAATGGATAAGGGCTGTCATACTTCATGAAATGTTGAGAGACTCAATCAGCACATCCCATGCAACCCTACTGATTTCAATAGAGAAAAAACAGTAAGCTTTGAGATGAAGAATAAAGCATTAATACGAGACTATGGCCCAGAAATGGAGATGGAAGACTTGAAGAGTGGATGGCAAAGGTCAGACACTGAAACCACCACAGTCTTTGACACTGACAGAGTTAACATTGCCATCACCCATACTGACCTCCCTTGACACTGAAGAGTTGGGAAGTGTGTGTGGGTGGGTGCTACTTTGAGGGAAGAGGGCAGAAGACACTTATTAACCAGTTGTTTGTGATTAAAGCACCCCTCACTGGTGGTGGTAGTAGACAGTACTGAACTCTGGTGAGTGGGCCTTGAGACCCCTATTAATGGAGGAGGCTCTTTGGAGCTCCCAAATATTTGCAGATTTGGTTGGAAAAGATGAGACAGATCAGATACTTCTCAATGTTGTAGCCTTCCCCTAGGTACCAAAGTCACTGAACATAGGTGTCAGTAACAGGTGTCATCTCTTTATATGAAGCACAAAACAAAACCTGTTTTTGTAGGCCTCTTATACACAGATTTGCATCAAATAACCATTTTAGTAAAATTGATGTTTTATGTGTAGACACTTATTTCAGCTTAAAAGTGGTTGTGTTGCAGTTCAGCTTTTATATCTATATCATGTGACAAGACGGCCGATGTTAGTATGGTGGGTCCTGAGCTTTTCTTGGTGGGGGGCTAAGATGCCACCCTTTGCCCCTGCTCGTGGGGCACTACGGGCCCCGCTAGTGGCCCAGGAAGGTGGTAGGGTAGGAAATCAGGGGAGGGGGTCTGGGTTTGCTCCTCACTCTGACCCCCAGTTCCTCTCAACCCCTGCGGGTTCTTACCCTCTTCCCCCTTGGGTGGGGTAGCTTTGGTCCTTAGATGCTGGGGATGGGAGTCTCCCTCACCTGCTGGGGCAGGGTCTCCCTGGTTTTTCTGGTTTTTCAAAACACACCTTTGCTCCAGTCCTCTCTCCTTCCTCATCTTCCCTGACTGCCTGAAGCAGGGGGGTTTTATTAGGTTCCTGACAGAGCCTTAATTGACTTCAGGGGCTTCAATTAACCCGAGGCCACCCCCCTAGTCTACAGGGAACCACACCTTAATTAGCCTGGGGCTTATATATTTCCCCTCTACCACTGCTCCCTGGCCCTCCTGTATCACAGTGTATATATTAAAAAAAAAAAAAAAAAACCCACAACATCTCAATCAAAATAAGCCACAATGCCAATGTAGGTCAATGTTCCTAAAAGGAAGGTTAACTAGGAAGGAAGAAAAGTTCTAAGAAGAGTAAAACCAGAAGAAGGAGGTGCTCAAGTAGGCTAACATCCAGAATGACACAAGCAGGAAAATACAGGAGGAAGAGGATGCTTAGGATTTTTTAAGAAAGGAAAATGCCCTTCCCAGTAAAGAGTTAAGGGCAATGAGCTGAGTTTGGAGCCTACTGCACCCTCACTAGGTAGAAAAGTGCTGAAATGTGCTTGGGGCCATGCTCCTTTGTGTTCTTGAGACTCAGTAGGAGACACTCATTGACAGAAGTTTTTCAAGCTGAGAGCACATCACAAAAATATGGACCAATATGGATGAGTAACTTCTATTTTGATTCAGGCAGCTCTCCCTGCTCTCCCCTTGTCCAAAGTGTTGTATTATTGCTCTGTTGAAGCAAAATCCCTTTTAAGGGCATGCTATTGGATAGATTCAGTACCTATTGAACTAAATGGAAAGTTACCTGTTGACTGTAATAGGATTTGGAGAATGCCATAAATAATTTTTATACTATTTGTTCTGGCTAGGATATGTTTTGCCACAAGAATTGCACTGCATTTCTGTGCAGCTGAAGTTGGTTCAAATTGAATTTCTTGAGATAGTTGTTAGAGTAGGGCAAAAAGGTTGTAAGTAATAAAAAAAATTGCTAATAAAAGTAGAAAGAGGAAGATGCTTAGAATAAAAGTCACTTTGTGGAGAGATTTACTATACAACAGTGTGTTTGATTTGTTTATGGTGTCAACAACAGCAGAAAACATGCCGTGGTTGAACAGAATATATCATGGCAAAGGATAAGCAATACAAGAATAGTATTTTTTTGAATTTATATTTTCAGTCCCGATTTTTACAAATGTATTACTTACTGTATGCTCTGTAGCTTAAGAGGTACTACAATTGGCTGTCATATTCATCTTCATTGTTTAAGTGTACATAAAATAAAAAAAAATCAACTGTCATTCAACAAAACCAAACTGAATAATGTGTGCCAACTGGCACATATCTAACTGGAACTATACTGTGGCATCAGTTTTAAAGAGGAACTTCCCCTTAAATTCATGTGTCATTCTTCTTAAAACCTGATAAAAAATTAGTACCTATTGTGCTAAGTCTGCAGAGTTGATTTTACCACTCTTACGTAGCAGTGAGTAGTACCTAATTTGGGGGAAAGGTAAATCCTTTCTATTGATCATAAGAGTAAATGCTAAAGGAAGAAAATGAGAATATTTAGAACCCTTCCAATAGGATCCAATTGACTTACCATGCTACAATATTTATTAATAAAATATTTCCTGATCTGAATAAAACCAGGATGCTTCTATCTAGTATACAGATGATCCTGATTAACTGTATGTGTTGGGGAACATTCTGAAGAATTCAGATAACTAGAGTTTGGGATTAAATTTAATTTCTATATGATTTTTGATTCAGGGGAAGTATCTGAATTTCAGATTATCCAAAACTTTGATAACCAGATTTCAGATAATCAGGGCTTATGTTTATTAAAGTTACGCAAGAGCTATTTGGCAATTTATGTGTAATACATCAACAAATGAGGGAGGGATTTAGAAGGAAGTTAATAACGTCGTAAGGAAAGGAACGGAACTATAATGAAGCAGGCTTTGCTTGCAATTCACAGGTAGGACAGCAGTGTTAACCTTCTAGTTGAAAGTTTATGGCAAATCCCTCCTTTACTAGGCCCACAGTAGAGATATTTGAAGTTCTCATCCTGTTCTGAGACTGCTTGGTGTGTCTGCCTGCTGAATTTTGGGGGCTGAGGCTGCAGATGAACCTTGCCTTGTATCTCACATTCCAGTTGTTGCTCTACTCTTGCCAAGATCAAGGTGGACTTGTTTCTTGTTTATAATGCCCATGAAAATGACTAACCCCATATAGGTGGGAGCAGGAGAACTTTTGTCCCACCTGTAGCATAAAACCTTCAGTGTTCTAATTCTCCTTCTCTGGCATGATCTCTGGTCTCCTCCAAAGGTTTTATTTTAGACTGAAGAAGCTGTCAGAAAAAGCCAGTGCAGATGACCTTCATCAGAGGACTAGACAGATAATGCCTCAGGGTCCAATCCCAAAATGAGCACTCCTTCAAGGATGGAGCATGTAAAAGAGATGGGATTGCTACAGTCAATAACTTACATTCGTTCATCCTGGCATTGCTCTCCTGTTTAAGAAAGTCAAAGAGCACAAGAGCATTGTTAAATGGCTTTTATTTTGAGAAAGTCATGAAAGAACCACTGTTGAGAGTCTGCTTCTCACTCTGTCTCTTTCTCCTGGCATCCTCAGAGAGTCTTGAGGCAAACCAAACCATACAGGGGTTCAGAGACTCACTCCCTTCTCCGACAGCCTTTGTGAGGAAAGATAAGCGGATTCCTTTCAAAGAGGTAGATCTGAAAGTCTCCAAAAATAGGAGGTTTGCCATTACATTTATTTCTGTCCAACAACAGGGCTAGAGCTGTCACCCCCTCTTTCCAAGCACAAATTATGCTCACATGGGTTACTGAGGCAATAATTTACCCTACAGAATCATTATTACTGATAATAATGCATGTAAGGGAAGAACGCAATTTGGCTTTTAAATCCCTGGCTGAAATTGCAAAGCTAGCAGTTTATTAAAAAGGAAGACTAAACTTGGAAGTAAATGGAACCATGTCAGTTCAGACCAGTTTAACATCTCCTCTAATCTTTCTACTTGTAAGTACAGTGGAACCTCCGAGTTACGAACACCAGAGTTACAAACTAACCGGTCAACCACACAGCTCATTTGGAACTGGAAGTATGCAATCAGGCAGCAGTGACAACAACAACAAAAAGCAAATACTGTACAGTAAACTACTAAAAATATAAAGGCAAAGTTTAAAAAAAGATTTGACAAGGTAAGGAAACTGGTTTTGTGCTTGGTTTTGTTTAAGTTAAAATAGTTAAAAAATAGCATTTTTCTTCTGCATAGTAAGTCTCAAAACTGTATTAAGTCAATGTTCAGTTCTAATTTTTTTAAAAAACCATAACATTTTCTTCAGTTACATTTCAGAGTTACAAACAACCTCCATTCCTAAGGTGTTCGTAACTCAGATGTTCTTTTCATATAGAATCACTGAGATACAAACATAAAATGCCATTGTGTGCCATTTTGACAGAGAACCACAGAGTACACTGTAAACACCAGAAATAAAGGACAGAGTCCAGAGCCATAACAAGGGATTCTAGCACCTGAGGCAAGCAAGCATATTTGTGCCCCCTACCAGTGGGGTTATCATCATTTTTCTGCTCCCGGGGTTTTGCGCCCTGGGTGGCTGCCCCACTCATCCCGCCCTGGTTATGGCCCTGATGAAGTCAGGTACTAAAAGGGACTACATTAGGGAACTTTTAGTGCATGCCATCAGAGTCCATGTGGGCCAGTTAGCGCACAACACAGTGCAGTGGACTGAGGCACCGTGTGGCCAAGCCCTAACTCACAAGAGAATGACTTCAGCATAATGCAGTGATTTAAAATAATATTTTTATTTCTGTGTTTGCTATTAAAGACATCTGATTATTATAGCTAGTGTCCCAGAGCTGGCACTGCAACTACCTTCTTAACCAGAAGAAAAATGAAAGGATGATTTGAAAAAGGATGAAATTAGCTTAATCATTAAGAGAATAAATGGGGTGTTTAAGAATTGGAGTAATTGCAGTCTCCAGACAGGCTGGAAGCTGAGCTTGAATAAGTGAAAAATCATCTATCAGCAAGAATTGAACCCCAAATATTTATGCAATCTATTAACAGCTGTGCTGGCCAAGGATCAGTGGACCAGGTGGTAAGTCACAGATGCTGAAAAATCAACCTAAGCTCATAAATAGTCAAGAAAGAAAACTCAGAGAAAAAAGTTGTCAGCATTAATGGAACTAAAAGATCAAAACCACCAGGAGAACCGCTACTGGGAGGTTAAAAAAAATGCTGTAACTAGAAGACACCATAATAGATTTGAAATTAAATCAATAACTCTTACCTTTCCACCATAAGTAAACACAGTGAAACAGTACAGAATGTAGTCTTGCTTAAAACATTGCTATAACTCACCATGTAGTCTTTCCACATTCAGTGAATCACAAAGTACCTAAATGTAGCTGCCCTCCAGTGTCAAATTTTATCTATATTAAACCATGATCTGAGTTCATTATCAAAACAAAGGCAGACACTTCTCATTCCCCATGTCTATAATTTCATCAGTTAAATTAACAATGCTTTGCTATTTGTTGTTTCCTCCTAGCTCCATTTGTTTTTCCACTATTAAATGGATGTATAGTAAATAAAAGGAGGGTGGATT
Organism: Natator depressus; assembly: GCF_965152275.1. NCBI lineage: Eukaryota > Metazoa > Chordata > Testudines > Cheloniidae > Natator > Natator depressus. The sequence continues at coordinate 97,603,984 of NC_134240.1, read as the reverse complement.
TAAAATATTCCAAAAATAACTGCAGTGTCACAAGAAAGGGCAATTATTTTAAAAAAAAAAAAGGATATAAGCAGTGATCAGAAAGAGGTAATTCTTATAGTAGTAAAATGAAGTGAAATATTCAAGTTTGATCCTATTCCTATACAGGTAAGGAGAAATTTTAAAGATTATAATGATTAACTGAAGTCAGTAGGGTCCATCTGCCTGCACATTGCCAGTGGCAGTGTTGCGGAACAACGGAATACAATGAAATATTCTGAACGAAGCTAAAAGCACACTTCAAAATGCGATGAGCAAAATTAGGTGACAAGGCCTTTTATTGGTTTACAAACGTGGGACTGAGTAAAAAGTTCCCTGAAAACCCATGTCTGAAAAAGATAAATGTTGACATTAAAGGTCATGGTGTTCCCCATAACTTCACTACTCAAACAAAAAATAAAGATTAGGATGATACATATATAAGGCTGTTTTAGTCATGGGTATTTTTAGTAAAAGTCATGGACAGGTCACGGGCAAATTTCACAGCCTGTGACCTGTCCATGACTTGTACTATATACCCCTGACAAAATCTGGAGTGCTGGAAGGGACACGGCCCAGGACCTCCCCCCCCCCCCCCCCCGGTGCTGGGGGTGGGGGAGGGACGAACGGCTGCAGGGCCCCTTGACTTCCATGACAGACTCGCAGCCTTATACATATATACTGAATTCTGATATTGAAATATAAAGATGAAGAATTTCTGAACAATAAAAATAATAATTTTGTTAATTATACTTTAATAATTTATATTTATGAATAGTGAATGAGTTTGGATGGGATAAGGCCTTGGCCTAGGTTGTGCCTGTCATGAGGAGTGTTGACTTGCTGATTTTTCTGTTACATAGACTTGTTTAGATACTTTGCTTATTGCTGAGAGGACAAAGGTGACGTGTCATTGCATGGAAGATTTAGATAAAAAGGAAGTTAATTAGTTGGGCCCTATCAAATTCACGGTCCATTTTGGTCAATTTCACTGTCATAAGATTTTTTTAATCGTAAATTTCATGATTTCAGCTATTTAAATCTGAAATTTGACAGTGTTGTCCTGACCAAAAAAGAAGTTGTGGAGGGACAGCAAGTTTATTGTAGGGGTCGGGGGGTTGTGGTACTGATAGCCTTTCTTCTGCACTGCTGCTGGCAGCGGCGCTGCCTTCAGAGCGGGCAACTGGAGAGCGGTGGATGCTGGGTGGGAGCCCAGTTCTGAAGGAAGCACCGCCGCCAAGAGCAGTGCAGAAGGAAGGGTGGCATAATACGGTATTGCCACCCTTACTTCTGCACTGCTGCTGGCACAGCACTGCCTTCAGAGCTGAGCGCGTGGCCAGCAGCTGCCACTCTCCAGCTGCCCAGCTCTGAAGGCAGCGCAGAAGTAAAAGTGGCAATATCACGACACCCCTAAAATAATGTTGTGACCCTCCTGCAACATCTTTTTGGGTGAGAACCCTCAATTTGAGAAATGCTGGTCTCTGTGAAATCTGTATAGTATAGTGTAAAAGCACACAAAGACCAGATTTCATGGTCTGACACATTTTTCATGGTTGTGAATTTGGTAGGGCCCTATTAATCAGTATAACAAATACACAAAGGTAGTGCTAAAAATCCCTAAACTGGGAAAAACAAGAGGATTATGACGAAGATAATGACGTCAAAATAGTGCAAACAGAAAAAGCTGTGGAAATTGAAGTTTCTGCAAGTATATTGTATGTGTTGTGTGTTACATAAGGTACAGTGGTTAATGCTGATTCAAAAAGCTAATAAATATTTAATATGGAAAGGAAGGAACAAAACAAAAAAGTGAACAAGGCCCAAATCAGAAAATCGCCAGACCAGAAACTGAAAGAATGAGACTGAAGGACCAGACCAGAGGCTGAAACGACCATCATGAAGTGGAGAAGGGCTTCTCAGTGCCCTGGAACATGCTAATTCAGGCTAAACCTGTTCCATCTTAACTATTTAATGTCTGGTGTAAATATATGTTGAAAAAAATAAGTGACAATAATTCTGTCTGAAAATTTATAAATAATTGTGAAAATTGATTAAGCCTAAATTTGGTGGGCTTGTGACTCAGTTTCTCATCTTACACTCCCAACACCAGGATTAGCACCCATGTGAGCGGAGCACTAGGGCTGTTTAAAATTATTCCAGAGGCTGGACAGATCCCTTGGCTGACCCCAGAATAAGAGAAGATGAAAGTGTAAGTGCCATGTTTTCTTCACTACACAGCCTGCAATCTGTTGCTGCCCAGAACACAGAACAGCCAGCTAAGAGATGCAGCTCTTTGTTGTAGCACTCAGCAATTCACTCATATCTATTCCCAAACAGGAATTCAGGCACACAGGTTTGAAAATTTTGGTTGTGGATTTATTTTTTTGTGAATAAAATTCAAGTAATTTTACTAAACAACCTCCACTTCCGAAATTCCCATATTTTTAAATCTAAACTCCTGCTGGTGTACGTTTCTTCAGTACCAAGGCAGCAGGAACAAACTACAATAAAACACTTTAAAGATCCAAGGTCAATGCACTCCCAAATACTTCAGTCCATGAACAGGAATGAATTAATAGCAGGATTAGTTTTAAGGAACAGAGTTACAACATCTTTTCCCCAGCAATCACAAGCTCTCCTGCTTCTGTTGCAGCAGACTCTAGTTCTTTGGTCAGATCCTACTGAAGTTGACAGCAAAGAGACAGAATCCTTTCAGCTGGCAACATTCCAGAAGATAAAAGCAAACAGTCAATGCTCCCACAGCCAGGATTCAATCAAAGCAGACTAGCCTGAGAAACCAACAGCTCTGAAGAACTTCTAATCAGCAGTGTGCAGTACAGGTGCTGGCAGTTAAGCAACAAGCACAAATCCTATAAAAAGAAAAAGACTAAAATGAAACAAAAATGGGCAAATGAGGAATAAAAATAATTATCTTAACATTTAAAAATAAAGAGAGAGAACATAAGAATTCCTGTAGCCAGAGAAGACCCATGGTCCACCATCCAGTACTGGCAGATAAAAAAACCCAAGTGACAACTGAAAGCAAGGCAGACTTTATCAACAACAATAAAATTCTAAAGTTTAATTGTTTTAAGACTACAATAGCAAGTATTCCCTACACAGGACTAGATCATTAAAGGAAGTCAATCTAAACCACAATTTAATGCACAATTTAGCAAACTTTGCTATACCATTACAGATACACATTTACAGTAAGGGTATGGTAACAACAGAATTTTCTTATATTGCTTATATATGGACTATGTTCTATAAAATTCTCACTTCAGTAAGTCAAGATGTACATCAAACTATTTCAGCTAGTTAGATCCATCATAACACACAACAAGAGGGACCAGTCATTCAAAAGACCTATGCAAGTGTTTAATAGTAGCACTACTGAAGTCAAATTAAGCATGTCTTTACAATACTGGGGTCACAGTTAGCATAAGAAAGCCCTGTAGAAGTTTGACCTAAAGATTAAGGTCATTACACTTTGTCTGAAATGTTCTTTTCCACCATAACGTGGTGTACAATCTGTAATTTAAGCACCAACACTTTGCTTGGTCTTGTAGAATACAGAGGAAGGTACGCTAACTGACACAAAGATTTTATAGTTTAAGGCCCTGATCTTACAAACTGCTCAAGAAAGGCCATGGAGCTTTATTGACTTCACAGGGTAGGGATCCACATGTACAAAGCAGTCTGCAAAATCAGAGAGTCAAAACAATGCAGATACAAAATACTCTATATGTGTAGAGCTGGGCAGAGAAACTTTGAAAGAACCATATTCCATCAAAACATATGGTTCTATCAAAATCGAAATGCATCAATTTTGCTGGAATTTTATTTGGAAAGAAAACTGGAAAAGTACATCCTGTTTCATTTTCAGAACAAAACATTTCTATTTTTTATTTTGAAATAGCTTTTAGTTACCTATTTTAATGTAATATTATGTTATAGAAAAATACAAAATAAAGCCAAAATTGAAATAAAACATTTTGATTGTTGAAACAAAACATTTCAACTGACCCCAAACAAGGGTACACTCTTGGGGTGAAGAACCTCTATCACCCCCTCCTGAGATTTGCAACCATATGGTCCAGCTACCCAGTGCTGACCCCTCAGACACCCTCCCCATTGCTGAAACACATCCTTTGCCAGACCCTGAAAGCTGTTCTGGGTCCACAGTTTATATGGTAGGTGGCACATGGTAGGTGTAATACATCAAACTCTCAGACACTTTGATTCTAAAACCATTGACTTTTACTTAATGGCATGAGAAATAAAGATCAACACAAAATAATAAACATGTCATGCATTTCTCTGCCTCAGTTTCCTCACTTTTCCAGAGCATTCTTTGGTCTGCTTAGAAGAGTCATCTGGAACCACCCAGGGTCCTGTTGCTGCAGTACATGTCTGCTGTTATGGAACACAGAGCCTTCTCTGACCAGCGCCCCTTCTCAGATCTTGGCCAGCCCACCCTCTTCCCCTTTCCTGTCCAAAATTTCCAGTAATGCTAGGAAGAATTCTTCCCCCGGAGAATCCTTTTTGAAACTGCTTTGTCACCTCAGTCTCTTTTCCTGCTTGAGGAATTTCTACTCTGTCCTTCACAGACCACTACAGAGAACCTTGGTCAAAATGGTTTCCCCTCTTTAGCAACCTCTTTAACATACCTGTTGTGAAAGAAGAAAAGAAATCCAGAGCCTTTTTATTGCTTTTCATTCATCTACAAAAATATCTCTAAGTGAACCGTTAAAGACAGCTACCTATTAGTTGTTCATTTATGATAAAAACAGTCAATAGATCTTACAGAAAAAGACTCCATCAATTGCCTGATTCAAAACACAAAAACACAACTCTTAAAAGTTTATGGTAGCATGGAGGATTTGTATGAAGCAGGACTGATCCTGCGAAGAGCTCTGTGTGGAGGTCAGCCCCTGGCCCTCTTTCTTACTCTGAGGCTATTATTAGATTGTTTTAGACTATATTGTACTTACTCTTGTACATATTCTTTGCAATCTAATTTGCTTGGTTAAGATTCATTAAAGAAATTAAGCTACACTAGATATGAACCCTGGAAGATAATGCTTTCTGTCAAAAACTGTTATATATTTATATGTCTTAATGGACATTTACACTTTGTATGCATTTTGCTCCACCTTCGGAATGTGTTTTGCCCAAGCCCTATGGCTAGGGCTTTCTCCTTGAGGGGCTTCCCCAAGAAAGCCCCCTATTATTGTCTGGCTTCAAGACAGCCCTGGCTGGGCATAACGCTCATCCTGTTGCTGTTGATACACAAAAATAACTTTATCTCAGATTCCATTACATAATGGATCTCTGCTGAGAAAATATTCCGTGAATGTGTTTTTGAATTTTTATGCAGTGACAAAAACAAATGAAATCAAGCCAATTCATAGGAAGCCTGATTGTTTACTAGTTAGTGAAACATTTTTCTGTGAATTAGCTTATTTTTGTTAGTTTTTCCACAGAGCAAAATTCATTGACTTCTGTTGTTTACCATGTGACTTAGCAAATATTACAGCCTCTGAAATCCCAGTCTTATGACTTCTATCTAACATAGGCCAATTTTCTGGGACCCTTTTAATGGTTTTAGTAGATGATGGAGCAAAACTTGGAACAGCTCTTTAAACCTTTTCAACATGATCAAAAATCAACATAACTAAACAGAGCTTTTTTAGCACAGCAACCCCTACAGTCTTTAAAAAGAATGGCCACTGGGAGGGAAATAGAGAACAACGCAGCCAGTTGACACCAGATGGACCAGAGCCAGGAAACTAAGATGGACTTTATCACAGCAATAGAATTTATCAACAATTTCCAGTCAAAGGAAAGCATCATTTTAAGTTGGTCAGTGGAACTTCCATTAAAAATGTACGAACAGGCTTTGGAGAGCACATCTAAAAAGCTAAAATATAAATAAAATGCTGAAGGCAATATCATTTATATCTTGCAATTTTAGAGAGTAACAAAACATCATTCTGAAAGGTTCAGACTAACTCCCTGATAAATTGTATATTTGAAAAAATAATTTACAGCTAGATACTTGAAGGCTGTCAAGAGGTACACCATTTTATTTATAGGAAAAGGGAAATCACATTGTGATTTCTCTTCAGGCAACCTTTCAGGAAAGCGAACTTTTTGCAACTTAAATGTACAAACAAATGGCACATTAGTTTGAGGTCTATTTCCCCAGTACAATAGCAGCATTACTCTGTAATGACATCTGAAAGGCCTCTGTATTACAGTGTGCATTGGAAAAAAATATAAAGGCGATACTAGCTGGTCATGTTTAAATTGCATCTCAAAGAATGTATTTGGTCTTTTGTTAAGCTAAAGTAAGTTCCTTATAGTTTGCCAGGATCACAAATGCATCAATTTTAGAATAGAACAGGGGTGACTTCATTTCATGAAAACATGCATGGGAGATAGTAATCTGGAAAACCCACTTCCTCTTCTGTGCTGCGCAGTTAAATGTGATAACAGTAATAAAATGCATAACTTAAGGAATAAAACACAAAAACGTCAAAAAGTGCAGTTCATAAGAAAGCAATTCATACACAGGGGCCAACAAAGATGCAATTTTAAAAGCACTTCTAAAAAACGAGCTGCTTTTATGTCATTGTTGAAGCTCAGAGGGGGAGTTCCACCACCTTAATAAAGGCTCAGTCTGCCACTGGCAGAACAATCAGTGGGCATGTGTGCATCACAAGTTTCCAGGACAAAGCCTCAGATACAGTCATCAAAGTGGTCTGCCATTTTAGCCCCAAGTCCTCAATGAGCTCTACAGAGATGAAGGCATCTGCCTACATCTCGCTCACTGTAAGATCACAGCCTATCACCAAGATCCTTCAAAGACTCTCACAGGCACATAACTTTACACACTGAGCAGTCCTATTGAAGACAGCTGGACTACACACAGTGTGTAATATTGAGCAGGTAACTAAATTTTTGAAGGATCGGGGTCTTAGCGGACATGGTGGTTGTTTCCCTCCCCTTGTTTCTTTGAGATATTAGCAGATCTTTCATGACAGAGAATTGCATTTCTTGCTGTCCCCAGAGGTTTTTTGTTTTTATTAGCAATCCCTAAGAACAGGGTTCTTCAAGGCCCTCAGAATATCCTAGTTTCAGCATGTAGTCTTCATGTGCTCTGGAAAGCCTTCAGGCTGTTTGTGCAGATTAAACCCCATATGTGGTGCAAACAGAGTAAAAACAGCACTAGTTCTCTTTCTCCCTTTCTTTTTTCTAAGTCAGCATAGCATTTTTTCTTTCAGACCTTTCCTAAATACAACAAAACGTTTCCCCCCCTCTTCTTTCTAGAGCAATGTGCTTATTTGATAGTCAAGCAGTGCACTGTTGTTACAACATGAACACTGAAGAAAGACACAGAAGGGACGACGAATTACAGTTCCTAAGGAATTACATAGGACCATTTCAAAATCTCTGATCTAGCTCAGACACTCTTAATTGCTCATTTATCACACATGTCATAAACTAGCCATGACAACAGACCAAAGCCTACAATGAAACAAAACAACAAAAAAACATTTATTTTGCTCTTTCATTGTGAAAACAGATACTAGCTTACCTGAAAAGGAGAAAGCAGTAAAACTCCCACTCATGATCTCATGCCCTTGCCTTGCTTACACCAGATATCATGTGCATCTGTTAAGCAATTAGCCATTCCCTAACAACAGGTTTCAGAGTAGCAGCCGTGTTAGTCTGTATTCACAAAAAGAACAGGAGTACTTGTGGCATGTTAGAGACTAACAAATTTATTTGAGCATAAGCTTTCGTGAGCTACAGCTCACTTCATTGGATGCATCCCTAGCAATAGTTACCATTAGCCTAGTGATAACAGCTGGCCCAAAGCTTTGGCTATTTTAAAAGTCAGAGTTTCAGCAGTGAAAAGCAGCTGAGTTCAAGCCAGTATTTTTACTCTATAAAAAAATCTGAAAGAATTAGCCTGGGGTTTATTTCTGCTGTGAGCACTAGAAAGACAGGTCAGATTCCACAATAGGCTCATTAGCTTAGAAGATCTACATTTTGGTTTCATACTTTGGATTAGGGGAAGCTGTAACTCATGTTTATTTTAGTTTTCTTTTATTAAAGTTTTATGGACCCGAAGTCTACTTCCTTGAGTCATCTCTGTAAGCCTCCATACTCATCATGTTGATAACAATGTTTAGCGATATGATAAATACAATACTAAATTCATTCAGTTGTTCATTGTGCTATAAAAATGGCTGAGTGATTCCAGAATTGAAAGTGTGGGGATAAATTGCTTATTGATATTCTTTTAGCACCGTTAGCGCATCTCAGTAAATTCTCTTCTCTATTGTTCTATCCTACAATGATTTAATTTATTTGGAAAACATATGTTAATGTTGAACACTGCAATAGATTGACATAACACATTCTACAGCTATCCATCCGGACAGTATATGGATTCTAACTGTTACAGAACCACAATTAAGGAAATAGTTTTTCTCTGAACTTTTCCACTCTGTGGTATAGTGGACTATACCTAGACACAGTGCACACTAATTCTTGATGAATATCGTTTCACAACTAGAGCTGAGCAAAACACAGATTTTTTTGGTTCACTGGCCATTATATATATATATACACACACACACACACGAGTGTAAACTGGAACAGTAATAAACTTTGACATTTTTGGCGAATCAAAAATTTGAAAAACATTTAATTTCAGGTGAAACAAAATATTTCAATTTTGTTGAACTGAAATCTTTCATTTCAATTTAAAGGTTTTTTTTTTAAAATAATTTTGAATACATAAAATTAAAGGAAATTTTGGAGTGAAAAGTCGTTTTAAAAATGTCAGAACTGGCCCTAGCCACTGGGCAATAGGATATTCTGATGTGGGTCTCTCTCAATCTCTCCTGTTAAGCCATTCCACTTTGTATAAATAATTAAATATGCATTGGGCTGGAGAGAGAGTGGGAATGACTTTCTAGTCCAGTGAATCAGGCACTCACCTGGGAAGTGGTGGGCCTTTGCTCAGATTCCTTCTCCTCATCAAGCAAAGGGGCAAACTGAACTGCAAATTGAACTTCCGCATCCTGGCTGAGTTCCCTAATCACTGGGCTAAAGGTTATAAAGGAAGTCTCCTCCCCCCCACCTCCAGTTTCTTGCAAGAAACAGCTTAGACACCTGACTCCAGGAAAGGATGCCTAGTGTGACTTCCCTGCAGCCTGGACTTAGGCGCCTAAATCCCAGAAAGAGAAGGGGCTTTTGTGAATCCCATTCTTAGGCATCAATCTCTCCTCATGTATTATATAGGGTATGTCTACATGGTGATTAAACACCCGTGGCTGGCCCACGTCAGCTGACTCAGGCTCCTGGGGCTTGGATTATGAGGCTGTAAAATTGCAGTGTAGGCATTTGGACTTGGGCTGGAGCCCAAGCTCTGGGACGCCATGGTGAGGGAGGATCCTAGAGCCTCGACTCCTTCCCAGGCGCAAGTGTCGACACTGCAGTTTTACAGCCCCATAGCCCAAGCTCAAATCAGCTGACACAAGCCAGCCACAGACATTTAATTGCAGTGTAGACATACCCATAGGTAGCCTGGGCACCTAAGCCAAGGTTTGTGAATTCCAGTGATTTTTTGAGGTGCCTGAAAGTTAGGCATCACAATGCTTAAGTCCTTTGTGAATCTAGCCCAAACTTTCACAATTTGTGTAGGAGTTAACATATAGAAACAAAGATATAGCATTATAATAAGTAAAAAGAAGTGTTCCTTTAAGAGGTGCTATTAAAAACAATTCAATAGCTTCTACCTGTTTGGTCCATCTCTGGTGATTTGATATGCTTATAGCATGCAATCTGTGAAAAGCGATAAAAGTGAAATATGTCCTATTTCAGTCAGAAATGAAAGCAAACTAATCTCAGATAAATGCTCAGATTAAGTATATTTGCCATCTCACCACATCATGTTTTATAACATTACTTCTGCTGCTTTTATTATGCATTACAGTAAAGTTTAAAAGCCACAAGGAGGTCTAATGTGCTCTCTAATACAGTCACTTGTGACAATAAGTAATGGACTTGAAATTATCAACAAACTTTTCATATCCAAATGCACAGGGATTATACAAGCTGCAAAACATTTTGCTCTACTTCAATAAATATTTATTATAGAGTTTTAAGTAGTAAAGCTCATGAGCAGGAAATCAGCTCAGTTACCAGTACAGTTAAATATCCAGTAAAGCTCATGAAAAGTCAAAGTCCGCAGCCCAGGAGATATCCCAATAAAATTTAATGGGGGAAGTTCTCTGCTGTATTTCCAAGTTCATGATCAATTGAGTTTGGGAGGGTTGTGTTCATGTGGTGTGGAATTTGTTCTATGTCTTTATTTGGAAAATGCAGTACTCTTCATGCCAGATGCTGACTGGCATCCTCTCTCCACACAGAATGGCAAGTCTTCTCCCACTACTATTCAACCAATTTACTTCACACCTGACCTGCAGAGGCCACTTCTAGGAATCCCACTTTCTGGGATTGAAAGGATAGATCCATCATTTGAGGCGAGATTTGTAAAGGAATTTTGGTGCCTAAAAATGCAGATAGGCACTGAGTGGGATTTTAAAAAGTGCCTAGACATCTACTCCCATTGATTTCACAACAGTTTTGAAAATCCCCCTGGGCTGTGATTCACAAAGGTATTTAGGAACCTACCTTCCTTGCTTTCAATGGGAGTCAGGCACCTAAGTACCATCATGAATCCCACCCTAGGTGTTTATCTACATCTTTGCTCACCTATGTACACCTTGAAAATCTGGCCCTTGCTTCTTAGCCTCTCTGTTGAAACTGCCTGTAGATATATCAATTAGTCTCAAATTGTAAAAGTAGATTTGTAATGTGCACTTTCCAGCTTAGGCCCCAATCCTGCAATCACTTGCACATGTACTTGACTTTACAACCAGGAATAGTTCCATTGAAATTAATGTTGACTGCATAATTATTTGCAGGATTCATGTTTTAGAACTGGGATGAGAAAACAATCTCTTCTTGACAGTACCATTTTGAACCAAAGACCTAACAATGCTCTCCAGTTATCAGTCCCTTTAGAAATCCTTTCCCACAGGAGCAGTCAGGTGACTGTTGCATTTAAACTATGTAAAAAAGATTCCATACAACTTTATTATGGGCAGGAAATAGCTCTCCCAAACTACAGTGCAGTACACCAGCCGGGTAAAAAATACTGTAGTATGTATATGTGACATTATACAGGGTACAGTCTGGACCAATGTACAGCTGTGTCCCCTCAGTTCTCTAACGTGGGGTGCCCTTTACACTGCTTTGCTACTCCTGGTCTGCTCACACACAGCCTTCAGCATGTAAGTCACTCCCAGTTGTACTGTATGAGTGCTATAACCAGCCACTCATAAATTACACTGCAGAACAACACCAGCAAATTCCTAGTCCCAGGCTTACCCCCAGAAATGTACGTCTTGTACTGCTCAGCTCTCTCCTGGACAATGCAAGATCATATAAAGCCCATCATTTATTAATAGAAAATGATATCCACAAATCCTGTTATCTCAAGTGGAGTTTCCCAAACACTTCAATCCAAGCACACTGATTTAGATAAAACAATAAAAAAGTATTAACTATAGAAAGATAGATTTTACATGACAACAAATAATGAGGCATAAAAGTCAGAATTGGTTATAAGAAAATAAAAATAAAACACAACTAATATCTAACTTAACAAGCTAAGTGAATTCAAAGCAAAAGGTCTCTTTGACCATGCTATAGCAGTCTTACTGGCTGAATTCCTTTCAGCTAGGATCCCCCTCTGGTCCAATGATGCTTCCTATTTCCTTCAAGTTTTGTTGATGCCATGAGTAGAGATGAAGGGAGAGATGATTTGGGGCCTTTATTCTTCAGTCTTTATTTTTCCTCTTTTCTGAGCTCCAGATGAGTTTTAGGAGACAGAAAGTCTGTGTGGGTGGGAAACTCCAGCTGTTTCTTTGTCAAAATGTAAATCTTCACCCATATCCTTTTTCCTGCTAAAAAATGGCCACTTAACCAGGTGATAGTCCATTTGATTTTGTTGATACCTGCTGTGGCTAGCCTTTTGTCTCTGAGGAACTGGTTTATGGCTGCTTTTTGTAAAATCATACAGTAGAATCTTATAACTTGACATAGAATGTTACCACATGTATATTACTAGTACAATAATGATCAGCAAATTATGAGTTTTCAAATGATACCTCACAAGCCACACTTTGTACAAGATTTATCATAGTCCTATAAGGGTAGAGACTGTCACAGTATATAATTGCAATCAACGGAGACAGTCCATTCCAAGGAGCACTGACGGTGCATCTTCCATCTCTAATTTTGCTTCTTGTTTATCCATTCCTATCTGTCTCTTTCAATACTTCTCTTAGTCTACAATTCTGTGCTTACTGATGACTTCTTCCAACTCTTTAATTATGATGTTTGGCTATTTGTCAGGAGTCAATATACCAATGACTCTTCTGATAATTTACATGGCAAATGAAGCCAGATTAACCACACGCATACTTTTTTTAAAGTGGGGGGGGGTTGTTTGTTTGTTTTAGTTTATGGGGGTTTTTTTTGGTTTTGTTTGTTTTTTGCTTCATGTATTTTTGAGGCTCCCATTGTAAGTAATTAATTTATAATAACTCACTAGAGGAAACGATATTACTTATCAGACAATTCCAATTTTAAAATAAAGTTGTATCTGGCTCCTGAATTAAAATTACTTTTTTGATTGTTTGTAATAATTACATACAAGCTTGAAAGTGAATAATTTTCCTTATTGAATTTTTAAAATTAGTTTGTTATGGAAGGTACTTTTATAAATATTTTTTTTATAAATAAAAAAATACATATGATGGAAGATCTATGACTGATATAAACTGCCAGCTACACTGAAGTCAATGGAGCTATGACATTTCACTCCAGCTGAAGATCTGCTCCCTAGTACTTTATGAAGATGTCTTTCAAATAGATAGGACAAACTTACCATGCTTGATGTTTTTCTCTATGTAAAAAAAAAAAATCTTAATTCAAATTTATTACTACATTAATTCTTTATGATTTTCAAATCCAAGCACAAATACACATGTGCACACATACATAAATTTAATTGCAGAGCTAGAGCACTGTGACATATTTGTTTCCTAATTGTAAGTTGCGCAAGAGTAGCTTCTGGGTACTAGTTTGAGTTGCAGAGTTCCCCAGGACAGGACAGGACAAATTGATACTTATCAATTGGTACTGAGCTACAGAGATAATTATTATTCAAACCTCATACTTCTGAAGAGCTGGGATTAGAAGTTTGTATTTCAGGTCCAAAAACCATAGGTTTCTAGCATCTTTCCTGGTTGGCAGCAGTAATTGGTCCCTTATATTCTTTGTAGGCCTACATGTTACCTGTAGAACGTAATTTCTTTTTGACACAACTTCTGCTGATTGCTGCTTGATTTCACTCAGGTTTCAGCTATTGTTTAATAAGTTCCCATACTAAACACAATTTAGTCAATAGTTCTGCTTGACAGTTTATTAGAAGTATATTATAAGATAGTACTGAAAATAGAAATCAGCCACTTCAGTCTTTAAGCAAAATGTTGATTGATAAAGACATACCTAAAACTGGATAAGCTTTGAGCAAAGATTTCTGCAAACTTTTTCTGGAATTCTAAACTGAATTAAATGCATCTGTGTTCATGCTCCTTATTATTCAGTTGCTGTGAACTTTTGTGCATTCACCTGAAAGAAATAAGTCTGGATTTGCTCACATGGACATCTTAGGTTACCATTGAGCCAATTAATCAAGGGAGACAGACATGAGTGACCACATGCTTTGCAAATATCACTGTATATGAACATACAGATACCATGACCTTGTGTGACTACAACAAGAGAAGACTGAATGTAAAGTCTGTTGTACACAACCATTAAAGCTTGAACAGTGGTTTGTAGCTTTCTGTAGTCTGGAAGTAACTCACATGCTTTAAAATCTGGCCATGCATGCCTTCAGAAAATATGGCTTTTGTGGAGATGTTCATATGCAATAGTAATGAAGCCATATATAAATAATATAATTTCTATTGCTGTTTATACTACAGTAGTACTTTTAGGTCCAAGGCTGTGTCCCCTTTCCCCCATGCTAGTCACATAGTAAGAGACAATCCCTGTGCCCAAGAGCTTACAATTTAAATAGACATGACAGATGAAGGATGGGCAGAGATGAGGGCAGGGCAAGAGGTTCAAAGAGGTGGACTGACTTGCCCACGGTCATACAGCAGGACAGCAGCAGTCCTGGCAATACAATCCAGATCTTGAATCCTATCTACTGGACCATATTGCTTAAATACCTACATAGCTCAGAGAGAAAGAGGAAAAGAAAATGTATAATATTTCCAAAAATTTCATAGACCTGCTTATTTCCTACTACCCCTCCTTATAGTATGAAAGTCCTAGTGCCTTATCCAGCAACCCCAACACGCTTATAAAAATTAGTCATCCAATCCAACAACACCGTGTGATTAAGTGACCATGTAGATGGAATATATCTGAGTGAGCCATAGGATAAATAGAACAAACATCTGTTGAATAAATTCAAAGGTAAATGAAAAAAATGCTCTGGGACTTAGGCCAAGAAAAGATGAGGGAAAGGAAATGAGGGGAACGGGGCAGAGGAGAAGAGAGTAAGAGGGGCAGCTGTTGAGGTAAGGTTGCCAATTCTTGTTGGACATATTCCTGGAGCTTTAATCGCATGACAATATTTAATTCAAGATTAAACTTAAATATCTGAAAACTCCACGACAATCCTGGAGGGTTGGCAACACTAGTGGGGCAAAGCTGAGGTGAAGAGACTGAAGGAGGGGGTGGGGCGGCCTGGAGTAAACATCCAATCTTTCCAGGGCAGAAAAAGTCCACTCAAAACTGTAGAATATCCTTTGAATATCCAAAGGTCCCTGTTTTGGATTCTTCTGCTCCTACCATCTGGAGTCTCTGGGACTTAGGCATTGCAATGCTAAGTGGAGCAACGTCTAACTATCTTCAAAAAATCTTATTCTTACTTTTGTAATTATATATTCCAAATTTTCCAACCAATTCTCGTGGCTATTATAGCTCTCTCACAGAAAACAGTCTGTGCATACCACAGAGTTAATGTCACAACAAAGTTCTTGCAAATCTAAGCTTGTTGCCCATTGCAACCAGTAACAGATGTCCTTTATGATCATTATTTGTGGCACATATGAACCATGTATTGTCAGCTTCTAACTCACAGATGCATTTTTTATGCCTCCATTTCATTTGGAAATACTTCTATTGGCCAACTTCAATAAGAACTGATATTGCAAAGCAGATGGAGATTATTCCGCTGATCTTTGATTCTTAGTCAGAGTTCAGACTATTTTCTCTGGTGTTCTTCTGAAGTGTATTCATGCAAAACAATAAAACAAACAACCACCTCCCATGTTAAAACATATTAAAAGTTAGGTATTAGCCCTCAAAAACTTCCAAGATATCAGAGATAAGACTGAAATTCTCTCTTTAACTTATCCTGCTCTGGCTTGTTGTTGGAGATATATGATATGAAAACTGTTATTTTCTCTAAGAACAAAGGCTCACAGTGATAACATAGACATAGCTTTATGTATTGTAAGTAGGTACAATAGGAGGGATCCCCGTGTGTTTGTATATTTGCTTGATTTGGAGGTGGAGAAGGCAGCAGTGTGTAAGTGTGAGATAGAGGTTTTTTGTGGGCTTGGGGAGGCAAGAGTGTTTGTGCTAGGGAGATTTTGGGAGGTGGTAGAAAAGCATGTGTGATTTGTGGGTATGGCATGTTGTTGTGATTGTTTATTGTAGTGTCCACTGCGGACTGAGGTCACATTATGGTAGGCACTGTACAAACACATACAATAAGAAGTGCCAATCTCTTCCCTGAAACCTTTACTAATTTAAGACAAAACACAAGAAATGAGTGTAGCAACCATTAGGAGGGGAGGAACAACAAGAGTGACGGTAATGAGACAGTGTAGATACTTAGGCTTTCAGTGTGTAAAACTTGATGGTTTGAGTCATTCACATGTTCATTTTAAAATATTATCAATCCCTACTCGTCTTCTGGACAGTCATTCTGTGTATGGGAGAAAAATTGTGTGTTTGTAAGGAGAAGGTGGGAGGTGGGCAGAAGACTCTCAGAATCTGGACAGCATGGCAGGAGAGTGTGAGTGGTGATCTGAGGGACATCATGTTGTACGCTGATGCATAAATGCTTAAGTTTGGAGGCAAGGCAGGAAAGTGAGTGTCAGAGAAGATGGTGGTGGGAATGGAGAAACACGAGAGATTAAAATCTTCAGGGAAGAAAAAGAGAAGTGAGTATAGGAAATGAGGGAGGAGGGGGAAGAGATGGAAAATCAGTTATTACACAATATAGAGAAATAATTAAAATGAGATACATTCAAAAATAGAGGAAAAATAGACTGATGTGAAAGGGAAAAGGACAAATGAATGAATGTCACATACATTTTAAAAAATTTACTTAATGAAATGTGTACATGCAAAATGGCCCAATAAGCCATGTTTATTAAATTCTTTACAAAGGCTTAGGATAAACTGGGCTGTGGGTAGAAACTGGCCTGGGGCCATCTCTTGCCTGACTGTGTCTAGTTTTCATGGAACAAGATTCCCTCTCCTATTCCCCCACAGCCCTTCAATTGTTTTTTCTTATGGTTGGCCTGTGCCCTAGACTGCTTATACTGTCCCTGTAGTCCCCTGCAGCTTGAATACAAATTAAACCTGCTTCATGGAGCACACAAATCCCAGTCTCCTCCCAAATGGCTATGTAGTTGGCAGCCTGTAGAATAGATGTTTGCCCAAAATTTACTTTTATGGGCTGTGTCCTCCTGCTGTCCCCAACCGCAACAGGAAAAAATGGTGAGTAGAGCTAAAGTGTGACCAAAAACCTTGGCCAAGCTCCTAGAAAGGGGAGGAGTTTGGAGGGCTGCAGTGTGGAAAGGGGGAGACACATCCTAACTTCCCAATGAAAGAACTCCCATATTAATAGAAGCTGGGCTTATGAGGCATGGTACATTGCTCCTCTAGGCTTTTACTGTGCCCTTCTAGCAAAATAGCTTCTCAAGACATATTCAGTAGCAGTTCCAGAGGGGACCCAGTGGGAATTAATGCTGCAGTGATAGAGGGCTTGTAGGATTAGGCCTTAAAAAGAAAGGGGAATGCATCCTTTGTTTCGTCAGCAGTAGGTGAGAAGTTAGAACTTTTGCTAATTTTACTGCTGATTGTTTGTTCCATCTTCATTTCAATTTTCAGAGACGGACACTGGCTAAGCAGTGTGAAATGTAACAGCCTCTGTTTGGAGGAGTTGAGCAGACCTGACCAGTTTCATGGATATGAGTTCTGGATTTATACTAACCCACCAAAACTATTAATTGGCCCAGGTTTGATTTAAACTGAGCCTAGGCTTGATTTTCAGGCTAGTAATATAACCCAGAGGTGAATGTTCATCTGGTTTTGGATTTCATCATTTCAAAGCTTGCAAAGCTTCACATTGGATCAGACAGAGCAAACCAGAATATGTTACAAAATGATCCGACTTGTAAAATATTTCACAGCATCTTCCTAGAGTTTAGTCAACTTTGCAAAATCCAAAGGAGGCTCTCCAAGACAGAAAGTGTCAGAGTAGGAGAAAGGTCTTGCTTAATATTGCCAAATAGCATAATCTCCTTGTTCTTTGAAGAAGTCTAGCGGATATCGCCTCTCAAGAATAGTCCTGGCTGCAAAGTCTGACATGATGTCACAGTGTGAATTTAAACAGAGGCATTAGTTTGTCAGCCTGTGCAGTGACTGGTTGCTTTAAAAGACTACAACTGTCTTTTAAAGGCATCGTTATGTGAGACCTCCATGTCAGTCTCAGCTGAACTTGCTTTGCATTGATTGCGCTATCATCATGACAAAAAAAATCAACAGAGTTTTCAGCAGATTGGTTTGAGTGTGGTTAAATGTGAAAAATGTGGTACTTTATGCTTATGATTATAGCCAACTGTCTTTCAGGTGATGATGATGTACTACTTTCAGCCTGTACAGCTTTCATTGTTGTTTTCAGTGGTGCCTTGGCTGTCCCGTCCTTGCTTATTTTACCTTCGTTTCATTTTCTTCATGTCTCATGCTTCACCCCATTTTCACTTTTCTATATATTCATGGGATGTAGTTTGAGAATTCAGTGTAGTGACAGCCCTTTGCTTTGTTCTAGTTTGTGGCACCACCATATTGTCCTTACCCCCTGAATACTTGAGATTGTGTTAAACATCTGAGCTTCCTTTTTTATTTTCTCAGACTTACCCTTTCTCATTTTTGCTTTCCTGCTACTTCTCATGGTGGATCATGCTCTGTTGCTTCTGTTTGCTGCTTTTATGTGAATGGAAAGCAAAATGTATGATCAGATGAATGTAACCTGACCAGAGATCCCTTCCTTTCTCTCTTCATTTGAATTAATGACACAGAGCTCTTTCTTCTTCTTCTTTTTTTAAAGACTAAATTCTCACCGTTGAGAATTATATGTACATCAATCCACGTTTTTACCTAGGTCCCTGTCTTATCTAGAACTTTTTGGTGTTTATATCATGAACTCATATTTTAAAGGAGTAATCTCACAGATGAAGGTTGAGTCAGTGGTTACGAGGACTTGGAAAAGGTGAGGTCAAGTCTCTAGTCTGCTCCACCACAGACTTCCTGTGAGCAAGAATGAGTGGCTTAGCCTCTTTGTGCTTCAGTTCTCCATTTGTAAAAGGGGATAATAGCATTTCCCTGCCTCACCAGGAGTGTTGTGAGAATATATAAAAATCATTAGGACCCTATTAATATGATGATAGAGGCTATATAAGTATCTAAGATAGAAAGATAGATCTTAATCATGTCTGGTTGCATCTATGTAAGATGCGATATAAGATAACTACTAAAACCATTTCCCTATGTGCTACCTAAGATAGCGTAGTTTGTCTCAACTTGTAAAAGTGATGAGTAAATACTGGCTTTTTAAAAGTCAACTACTGTACGAGTTCAAGCCGAATGCAAATTGCGTTAGCAAAAAGAAAAAAGAAAAGGAGTACTTGTGGCACCTTAGAGACTAACCAGTTTATTTGAGCATGAGCTTTCGTGAGCTACAGCTCACTTCATGCTATGCATCCGATGAAGTGAGCTGTAGCTCACGAAAGCTCATGCTCAAATAAACTGGTTAGTCTCTAAGGTGCCACAAGTACTCCTTTTCTTTTTTCTTTTTACGAATACAGACTAACACGGCTGTTACTCTGAAACCTGCGTTAGCAAAGGTATTTAAATCTGTCAAATAACTCTAAAGTTATAAAAAACGTTTAAATGTTTCCTTGTGGTCCTTTAATTTGAAGGTGGAAGAAAGTTGTATTGCTTTTCACATAATATACGTGTTTTCCCTGCTAGGGAGAAGTTTAGAGAAGCCTTATGGTTGAAGAACTATTATTATTTTATTTATACTATTCCACAGGTGTGCATGACTCTTTGTAAAACAAATAAAGGCATCCGCCCCAAGGAAATTACAGTTTAATGTAGAAAGAACACAGCAAAGAATGACAACAAACAAGAGGCAGGGGGAGGGTGTGTAGCCAGGATAAAGATTAGATCAGGAAAAGCTTAGGAAATACACTTAAGGCGACATCTACATTAAGAGCTGGGGCATGATTCCCCTGCTTGTGTAACGTACTTGCACTAGCTTTCTTCAAGCTAGCTTGTGTATAAATATATAAAAACTAATGTACCTGAGGTAGCACAAGCAGCGGAGGCATGGCTTAGCTGTGCCAAGTACAAACCTGCCCAGGGTGCTGGACAATTTGTATAGTGGGGATGCTGAACGCAATTGAACCAACCTGTAAACCCTGTGTATGATAGACGCCACTTCAAACCAGGAGGTACGGCAGCACCTCCTGCAGCCCGACTTCCAGCACCTATGAACCTGCCTGAAACCAGTGGGTACATACTCGGCCCAGCTAAGCTGTGACTCCACTGCTGAAACC